>NC_064639.1:884721482-885071482 GCF_023864345.2 Schistocerca serialis cubense
GACAGAATTGCAATGTCATCGGCGAACCTCAAAGTTTTTATTTCTTCTCCATCGATTTTAATACCTACTCGGAATTTTTCTTTTGTTTTCTTTACTGCTTGCTCAATATACAGATTGAATAACATCGGGGAGAGGCTACAACCCTGTCTTACTCCCTTCCCAACCACTGCTTCCCTTTCATGTCCCTCCACTCTTATAACTGCCATCTGGTTTCTGTACAAATTGTAAATAGCCTTTCGCTCCCTGTATTTTACCCCTGCCACCTTCAGAATTTGAAAGAGAGTATTCCAGTCAACGTTATCAAAAGATTTCTGTAAGTCGACAAACGCTAGAAACGTAGGATTGCCTTTCCTTAATCTATTTTCTAAGATAAGTCATAGGGTCAGTATTGCCTCCCGTGTTGCAATATTTCTACGGAATCCAAACTGAATCAGGACTGGCTCTTACAAGGCTGTCAGTAGTTCTAATGGAATCTTGTCTACGCCGGGGACCTTGTTTCGACTCAGGTCTTTCAGTGCTCTGTCAAACTCTTCACTCAGTATCGTATCTCCCATTTCATCTTCATCTACGTCCTCTTCCATTTCCATAATATTGTCCTTAAGTACATCGCCCTTGTATAGACCCTCTATATACTCCTTCCACCTTTCTGCTTTCCCTTCTTTGCTTAGAACTGGGTTTCCATCTGAGCTTTTGATGTTCATACAAGTGGTTCTCTTATCTCCAAAGGTCTCTTTAATTTTCCTGTAGGCAGTATCTATCTTACCCCTAGTGAGATAAGCCTCTACATCCTTACATTTGTCCTCTAGCCATGCCTGCTCAGCCATTTTGCACTTCCTGTCGATCTCATTTTTGAGACGTTTGTATTCCTTTTCGCCTGCTTCATTTACTGCATTTTTATATTTTCTCCTTTCATCAATTAAATTCAATATTTCTTCCTTTACCCAAGGATTTCTACCAGCCCTCGTCTTTTTACCTACTTGATCCTCTGCTGCCTTCACTACTTCATCCCTCAGAGCTACTCATTCTTCTTCTACTGTATTTCTTTCCCCCATTCCCGTCAATTGTTCCCTTATGCTCTCCCTGAAACTCTGTACAACCTCTGGTTTAGTCAGTTTATCCAGGTCCCATCTCCTTAAATTCCCACCTTTTTGCAGTTTCTTCATTTTTAATCTACAGGTCATAACCAATAGATTGTGGTCAGAGTCCACATCTGCCCCTGGAAATGTCTTACAATTTAAAACCTGGTTCCTAAATCTCTGTCTTACCATTATATAATCTATCTGATACCTTTTAGTATCTCCAGGGTTCTTCCATGTATACAACCTTCTATCATGATTCTTAAACCAAGTGTTAGCTATGATTAAGTTGTGCTCTGTGCAAAATTCTACCAGCCGGCTTCCTCTTTCATTTCTTACCCCCAATCCATATTCACCTACTATGTTCCCTTCTCTCCCTTTTCCTACACTCGAATTCCAGTCACCCATGACTATTAAATTTTCGTCTCCCTTCCCTATCTGAATAATTTCTTTTATTTCATCATACATTTCTTCAATTTCTTCGTCATCTGCAGAGCTAGTTGGCATGTAAACTTGTACTACTGTAGTAGGTGTGGGCTTCGTATCTATCTTGGCCACAATAATGCGTTCACTATGCTGTTTGTAGTAGCTTCCCCACATTCCTATTTTCCTATTCATTATTAAACCTACTCCTGCATTACTCCTATTTGACTTTGTGTTTATAACCCTGTAGTCACCTGACCAGAAGTCTTGTTCCTCCTGCCACCGAACTTCACTAATTCCCACTATATCTAACTTTAACCTATCCATTTCCCTTTTTAAATTTTCTAACCTACCTGCCCGATTAAGGGATCTGACATTCCACGCTCCGATCCGTAGAACGCCAGTTTTCTTTCTCCTGATAACGACATCCTCTTGAGTAGTCCCCGCCCGGAGATCCGAATGGGGGACTATTTTACCTCCGGAATATTTTACCCAAGAGGACGCCATCATCATTTAATCATACAGTAAAGCTGCATGCTCTCGGGAAAAATTACGGCCGTAGTTTCCCCTTGCTTTCAGCCGTTCGCAGTACCAGCACAGCATGGCCGATTTGGTTATTGTTACAAGGCCAGATCAGTCAATCATCCAGACTGTTGCCCTTGCAACTACTGAAAAGGCTGCTGCCCCTCTTCAGGAACCACACGTTTGTCTGGCCCCTCAACAGATACCCCTCCGTTGTGGTTGTACCTACGGTACGGCTATCTGTATCGCTGAGGCACGCAAGCCTCCCCACCAACGGCAAGGACTATGGTTCATGGGGGGGGGGGGGGGGGGGGGGGGGGGGGGAGGAGGACCACAAAAGAGATGCAGTAAAGTAAAAGGCTATTTGCCTAATGCATGAAGTGAAGAAGAAGAATATAAATAAAGCTAGCCACGTTGTCCACAGACTACCTTAACGAGACTCTCTGTTTGTACTAGAAAAACAACGTGTAAAAACATACCAGTCAATTCCAATAAAAAAGTGGTAAAATCTGTGCCTAGAAACTCAAAGGTCGCGGGATAGAATCCCAGCCAGACCACGGAGTTCTGTAGTCAGCCTTTAAGCTAGCCTTCACCTCTCAGCAGTGTGAAGATTCACCAGAAACGAACTGTGGTTTGGATGCCTCGTTAAACTGTAGGACCCCTTCCCCAGTTGGAGTTGCCAAAATGGCGTTGTGTTGTAAGACTTGCACCACGCCTTTGAGTCACACGAAATTAGTATTATCAATCAGAAAAGAGCGCCTGAGATAGTCCTGTTCCGAGCATTAGGCTAATCTCTTGGTTGTTACAATAGTTTCTCAGAGAAACATATGAAGGGAGAGAACAGTCAATATCCCGACGACAGGAGACGAGTGATGGACGCCACAGCTTTTCGAAAGCACCAGCTATACGTGATCACAGCTACATGACTACACATGAGTGAATGTACGTGCTCTGTTCGGTGTCAGCAATCTGAACTACAGCCTTGCTCACACGCTACAGCAGTTTACGCAGTTACCTAGAGCAAACATCGCTGCTGGAACTGCGAATTTCCACTTCCCAGGAGAGCGCCACACTGCTAAATGAAGGCACTTTGAGTGTCAGCGCACTGGGCAACGATGGGCCCGAATACAAGGGCTGCTCTGTCAGGTCCTCAAGTAATTAAACGCCCAACGCTTTCAGACTGCTGCTGCTGAAGCCACACACTCCACAGACGGCTAGCGCAGACCTCCGTCTGGCTGTTCCACTGTGCGCGGTAAACAGACAGTGGCGTAGCAACCTTTTGCCCTGGAGACCGAACCAACAGTAGCCATCTGAAACGAGCTGTCAGTGGTGAAGGCGAAGAATTCAGCAACTCGCGACGGGAACTCAAAAATATACGTACTGCGTAAATTGACAAATCATTTTAAAGCCTCCATTATCGTAAGACTTTTCAAATTCTGAATCGTATTTTCAGTGTATTGAGGTTGGTAGAGTATTAATTGGTTTAAAATTTGTTTACTAACCGTTTCACCGTTATCTTGGGCCTTAAATTATACAAACAGGATTACACAACAGCAGTGCGTCAAAGATAATTAATTAACACTTTTAACTATGCTCGATAAGTGTTACGTTAGATCTCTATGCAGTGTTTCTGCACTTCAGGTATTAGACATTTGCCTGTTACGGTGCCCGTCTCTTCCTTGTCGTTCCCAGACTTCTTCTGCCTACCAGACTATAATATTTGACCTAGTAAGGCAGTCTGCCACTGTTCATTATATCCGGATGATCGCTCCATTTTCTTAGTATTGTTTCTTGCGTTAAATATATGTAATTCTTTCCCAATGTTGTTTCTTAATCCACTTACTCTGGTGCAACCTCTCGTAGCCCTCAGAAATCTCATTTCAGCTGCCTGGATCTTAAGTTATTGTCGTTTGTAAGTGTCACACGACTGACGTAGGGAAATATTGGGACGGTCAGTACTTTATAGAACTCCACCCGTATTTTTTGTTTTTTTTTGTTTTTTTGCTTCTGTTCATTGTCCCACCTATGCTTCCAAAGTTTGCTACTTTCTTTTCTATATTTTTGTTATACTTGTATATGATAACACATTCCAGATAATTAAAATGGCTGACATGTTCTACTACTGTACTGTTATATAAATACTAGCCTTTTTGGTCACTCTTTGCTGTGTCTGAGTCTGGTTAAATGGATATCATCTGTAGAGGATATGAATGTACGTCCTAATCTCCTTCTGTCTCCCATCTCTGTCCTTCTTCTTCTCTCGTCTCTTTGTCCGTCACCTCCTCCCTCTTTCTCTTACCTTCTCTTCACTCTTCTCCCTCCATCTCTTCCTGCCTCCTGTCTCCCCTCTTCTATCTGTCCTTCACCTCCTCTCCCCTTTGTTGCCCATCTTCTCCTACCCCCCGTCGCTCTTCAACTTCTCCTGCCTCCTCTCTATGTCAATCTCCTCCTTTCCGCTTTCTACACTACTGGCCATTAAAATTGCTACACCAAGAAGAAATGCAGATGATAAACGGGTATTCATTGGACAAATATATTATACTAGAATTGACATGTGATTACATTTTCACGCAACTTGGATGGATAGATCCTGAGAAATCAGTACCCAGAACAACCACCTCTGGCCGTAATAACGGCCTTGATACCCCTGGGCATTGAGTCAAACAGAGCTTGGATGGCGTGTACAGGCACAGCTGCCCATGCAGCTTCAACACGATACCACAGTTCATCATGAGTAGCGACTTGCGTATTGTGACGAGCCAGTTGCTCGGCCACCGTTGACCAGACGTTTTCAATTGGCAGGAGAACTGGAGAATGTGCTGGCCAGGGCAGCAGTCGAACATATTCTGTATCCAGAAAGGCCCGTACAGGACCTGCAACATGCGGTCGTGCATTGTCCTGTTGAAATGTAGGTTTTCGCAGGGATCGAATGAATGGTCGTAACACATCTGAAATAAAACGTCCACTGTTCAATGTGCCGTCAATGCGAACAAGAGGTGACCGAGACGTGTAACAAATGGCACCCCATACCATAACACCGGGTGATACGCCAGTATGGCGATGACGAATACACGCTTCCAGTGTGCGTTCACAGCGATGTCGCCAAAAACGGATGCGACCATCATGATGCTGTAAACAGAACCTGGATTCATCCGAAAAAATGACGTTTTGCCATTCGTGCATCCAGGTTCGTCGTTGAGTACACCATCGCAGGCGCTCCTGTCTGTGATGCAGCGTCAAGGGTAACCTCAGCCGTGGTCTCCGTGCTGATAGTCCATGCTGCTGCAAACGTCGTCGAACTGTTTGTGCAGATGGTCGTTGTCTTGCAAACGTCCCCATCTGTTGATTCAGGGATCGAAACGTGGCTGCACGGTCCGTTACAGCCATGCGGATAAGATGCCTGTCATCTCGACTGCTAGTGATACGAGGCCGTTGGGATCCAGCACGGCGTTCCGTATTACCCTCCTGAACCCACCGATTCCATATTCTGCTAACAGTCATTGGATCTCGATCGACGCGAGCAGCAATGTCGCGATACGATAAACCGCAATCACGATAGGCTACAATCCGACCTTTATCGAAGTCGGAAACGTGATGGTACGGATTTCTCTCCTTACACGAGGCATCACAACAACGTTTCGCCAGGCAATGCCGGTCAACTGCTGTTTGTGTATGAGAAATCGGTTGGAAACTTTCCTCATGTCAGCACGTTGTAGGTGTCGCCACCGGCGCCAACCTTGTGTGTTTGCTCTGAAAAGCTAATCATTTGCATATCACAGCATCTTCTTCCTGTCGGCTAAATTTCGCGTCTGTAGCACGTCATCTTCGTGGTGTAGTAATTTTAATGGCCATTAGTGTATTTACCCTACTTCTAGTTTGTTAATGCCAATAGACATTATTCCATTTAAAAAAAGTGTATATTTACTCAAAAATGCGCTTTGTAAGTATTATTACAATTTCTTTATTGGTTGACACTACGAGCCCCTGACTGTCAGTCCTTTCTGTGAAAACCGCACATCAATGGCACTTCCCATTTCCGTAATATTTACGATGCAAGTTTTAGACAATTCACCCTATATATGCAAGGTGTTTGGAAACTTCCATTACAGACTTTTAGTACTTGTAGAGGGCAGTGAATACATTATATTTTGAACAAGAACCCATGTTCAGGAACCTACCGTTTTCGTGCTACAGCCGTTTGAAAACATGTTTGCTGGGTAGGTATTCAACAGTGTAGTCATGGTGGATGGGCGTTACGTCGGATCAGTTGATATAGTTGATATCAATCACGTGTCTGTGAGTGTTAGAGCAACGTGGTTGAGTAAACGTTTACAGAATACATCGACACAGTCCTTTTGAATGGAGGAAGCTCACGATAATGGAAGAGCTTCTCATCGCCTTTATCAAGAACGTTATTCACAACGTCCGACTCCGTTGCATATCGTTATCGCCACAATTACGCAGCGTCTTCGAGAAAGGGAACCCTCTCTGTCAGCAGACGTGATTGTGGTGCTCCAAGGAGGCGCCACACGCCTGAACTGCATGAGGCCGTGCTGCATTTCTTTGAAGAGAAGACATCAACGAGTACACAAGCGATTTCTTTGGCTATTAATGAGTGGAATTCTAGAACAAGTGATGAACTGGGTTACGCCTCATCTGTTACTTGTAAAAGTGGTCACGTTACCAACATGTTATCAAATGGTTGTTGCACGGAAATGATGCGTTTCCGGACATGGTTTCCAGTTCAAAATATTATCTCCTCAGTCCCCTCCACAGGTCCTAGAAGTTTCTAACGGGAATTTCCGAACACACTGAATATACTGACGGGAAAAAGACTGCAGCACCAAAAAGTTTCTGGGATTACATTTGTCTGGGTAACATATGTAAGTGATTAACACTGCAAGATCACATGCTTATGTAAGCCGAGATAATCCATTGCAAACGTGAAATGCTGATACGTTAACAACCGATGTATCCGCCAGAATATTGAATGCAAGCATGCAGACGCGCTTGCACTGTGTTGTAAGCTACCAAATATCAGTTTGTGGGATGGAGTTCTATGCCTGTTGCACTTGGTCGGTAAGTACAGGGACTCTTAATGCTGTTTGTGCATGACGCTGGAGTTGTCGTCCGATGACGTGCAATATGTGCGCAATTGAAGTCAAATCTGGTGATCGAGCAGGCCAAGGCAACGTGTCGACACTCTGTATAGCACAATGGTTTACAACATCTGTATGTGGGCGAACGTTATCCTGTTGGAAAACATCACTTGGAATGTTATTCATCAATCGTAGCACAAGAGGTCGAATCGCCAGACTGACAGACAGTTTTGCTGTCAGAGTGCGTGGGATAACCACAAGAGTGCACCTGCTCTCTTACGAAATCACACTCCAAACCGTAACTGTAGGTATAGGTCCAGGGTGGCTCGCAAGCACACAGATTGGTTGCAGGCCTTCATTGCCATCACTGGCATCGAAGCGGAACCAGCTTTCATGAGAAAACGCAACAGACCTCCACCCTACCCTCCAGTGACCTCTCGCTTGACACCATTAAAATCACAAATGGTGATAGTATGGGGTTTGTGGAATGCACTGTACAGGGCGTCTGGCTCTTTGAAGTAATCGATTTCTAACAGTTGTGAGCGTGTGGGTGTCATTCTGCGCAACGGATTAATCTGAGATGTACCCTTTACCCTGTGGCTCCTGCAAGATTCAATTTCCACCCCCACACTACTACAGAAGTCAGACAGACGCTCCTAACGTTCTAAATAGAAATGCCTGAAAAACTTTCAGCAATAAATATCTTCTGGAGTCGTCCGCTGTAAGGAAATGACAGAAAAATTCACAAAATTTCTTAAGTAATTAGTGGGATAATTCGGTACTGGAGTAGTGCTAGTTAGTGTAAGAAAAACATGAAACTAAAATTATTATTTTTTTTGCAAAAATTCTGAGAAATCACAGTGGCACTTTTAGTTATGAACTGAACAAGTTATTTCCAGGTCCTTTTCGGAATGTGAAGGATAGGATTCGCTAATGAAATTTCTATACAAAGTTTAAGAGTGTTATTGACTTGGCAGAATAGCTGAGAGCCGCGCCTACTCAACTTGAATAATTATCCGCTAGAATGTTGCTAGGTAGAGTCGAGGCTGTCGCGTGTGAAATGCAGTGAAGTATACTGTTGTGGAGGAAATATGGGGCTCGCAAGAGCTGTAGCACACAATACCGTAAGCCGCGATGACTGCTGTCTGTGCCGCTCACTGCTGACAAATAAGATAACTCTCGTTTTATCTGGATTGACCTTCGCCAATCAAACTCTCCCTATGCCTTGATGAAGTCAAGGACTCCTATTCGCCCCTAGGCTAAGTATTGGCGTGGTACACCCACAGATAACCAGTCCACCGCGATACCACTCAAAAATTCGCTAGCAGGCATTTAACTAGAACTCTGTCCATTCACATCACACAATAAGTGTGGCGGCCAACACAGTAAACAACACTTAATCGCAAGGACTCAATATAGAATTCACTCTCGACAGAGGTGCTCTCCCAGTGAAGTACTGAGGAGAGACTTGTTCCTCGCACTTTGAGTACACATACAAGCATACACACTCTTGTTATGTTTTCTCGCTCCAAGAGCGACAATGGAACGGGCCCTCTACTCGCCAGACGTGAAGGGGTATATCTTTCGGTCTCTTCCATTACTCCTTCAGCTCAAGGCGTCACGAATATAGTGTGCCAATCAGCATTGCTCTTCTAAAACGGGAGAATGACATTTCGTTTAAAGCGACCAATCTGGAAATCTGTAGCATCAGCGTTTGGCATCTCCCTGTGAAAACCTCTGAAACTGTGTGCTATATTTGTAAAGAATGTGTAGGCTGGGCGCTCCCACACTATGTAGCAGAATTTGCTTTTAAGCCGAACACGGGGTCGTTCTCTCTTTCACTCAGGCAAACGCTGTCTCCTCTATGGGCGGTCGCCGGCCGACGTAGATAGGTTGACTCGTCCTCTGAAGGGACCGGCCTCCTGGCCGTTGGTTTGCCTCTCCCAAACTAAAAGCGTTTGTGACTGTCGTGTCTTGAGTGTGTGTGTGTGTGTGCGTGTATGCCAGCCTTGAGTATTTCAACTCCAGTGGGCACTTGCGATTTACTAGTTATTTGCATATCATTTACATGAATTCATACAACATTGACTTTATCTTATCGTGTTTGGGTTCGAATGAAGCGTCTTG
Organism: Schistocerca serialis cubense; assembly: GCF_023864345.2. Lineage (NCBI taxonomy): Eukaryota > Metazoa > Arthropoda > Insecta > Orthoptera > Acrididae > Schistocerca > Schistocerca serialis. The sequence continues at coordinate 884,730,730 of NC_064639.1, forward strand.
ATGTGCGGAATATGACTGTGAGGGCGGAATATGTAAGCAATGAAAGTCAGGAGACCATGATGTCTTACATACCTCCCTCCTTCTGACAAAATTTTTGTCGAGGGTTTGTCAATGCTGAGGAAGACATTGACAAAGTCAGGCAAAAATTGTTCTTTTAGATTTTCCAATAAACTTTTCTCAGCCATTCTTAACAATTTTTTCTAATTATTTCTTTATAGCTATTGTTTCTATTTTTTAATTCTACAATTTATGTTTTGTTGTTAGGCAAATATAGACCTTACAAAGGTTGTTATTCTTTGTCGTTGCCAGTATGTGTCTCTGTTTTTCTTTTTCATTTCCAAAAATTGTTTTTACAATATTAATTTTTCTAAACTCGTTAATGTACAGTGTATCATGTTTTAGTGTGGTTATATCTTTTCTTTAGTTAAGCTTCGCGTGAATGTTCGCAAAAGCTCTGTTGTGTGACTTTGTTTTATTTATTTATTTAGGCATTATTTTTCCTTTTTTGTGTCACTGTTTTAAGAGTGAAGAAGTGTTTTCCCTTTATTCTGTCCTCTTTCAACCTATGATTAACCAAAACCTTTTTTATATAAAAAACTAACTGGGCTTTACAGGGATTTTTGAGATTATCTACTTATACTAATTAATTTTCTTTACATAATATTTTAAGCTCTCTATCACATTATGGGCTTTACATATATGATAAAATAATTACTTTTACAAAAAAGGAAAAAAATATTTTTACAAATATATCATTTCCTTAACTCTACATTTGTATTTTATCAGTCTTTTCGTTTCGTGCTGCGTCAGTTTCTGTGCTCGACGATCCCCACTGAAATACTGGAAGGCGTCGACTCATTTGTATGGGTGTCACAAATCATGAGAGAAGCACTCTAGCATGTAATGCAGGGTCTTACTTGTTGACATTGTCATCGTGGAGTGGTACTTTTAACCGATGATGATGACTGTGGTTTACTGCATAAACAGTGATGTCTTGGTACTCCTTTGCTGTCACACCTGGGACAGTATGGCAGTTCGATGATTGTAGTTGACTACCGACGATCGTCACCCAACATTGTGCTGTGACGTCTTGGTACTTCACACCTGGTTCGGTATGTCAATTTGATGATGAGGTATGGAGAATACTGTTCATTTTGCTGAATCTATTTCTAGATAATATTGGTTGGTGTTACTTAATATTCCATTTGCCATTCGCTTGTATTTGTTTGACGATTCAAGGTTTATTTTTGGAGAGGTGGTTGTAGTAGTTACCATGCCTCCTAGTTCATGGAAAGACGTTTGTAGTAATTTGCTTTGTAGGATAGGAGAGAAAGGTATCTTGCTGTCTTCTGCCCTTCTTCATCTGGCATCTTCTGTTCTTCTCTTCTTTCTTGCATTCTTCTGTTCTTCTTGTGCTAGGAATATGTGAATTTTAGTGTAGGAGTGATATAGGATTTGTGGGATCTGACTGCCTTTCCAAATGTTACTTGATGAGTTTGTAGATCTTAGTAACTTTTTGTACCTTCATTGTTGTCTCGTCGTATTATGATTCTCCGCACGCTCTTCCGTTGTGTAGTAGTGTCGTGACATATGAAATGTCCGTGCTGCGCGTTTTCCTCCTGAAGTCCAACCTGGTTGCAACGTGCATTTCCAGTGTGGCGTTGGTCTTCATGTTGTTATTGCCGTAAGTGTTTTCTCAACATGTCTGTACCCTCTCCGTCGCTATCTCGAAGCATCTGGTGTTAAGGGAGCTGGTGATTGGTGTTGGTGGCGATGTCCCATTTTTCGTGTAGAGAAATTTTTTTACAATGTTTTGTTTTATACAAACAACAAGAGATTTTGACTCTATACAATGCAATGTTTATAAAAATGAAGAAAATTATTATTTATTTCTCATATGATAATTTAATTAAAGCATATATCTGTCATTTTTATAGCCTACCACTTCTTCATTCTTTTAATTGTTGTGTACCATTTATTGTTGTGTGCATGTTGTAGTGTACTTGATACTACAAGAAATTGTAAGTCTGTTTTGTGTCCCTTTTTCTTCTTTTAATTATGTTGTTCTGTTGATCTATTAATTTAACTTTTATTTAGTGGTTAGTATAAGATAGGGTGGACGTTAGTTTGCCTAACCTCTTCCGCATTTTTCAATTCAATCTTTACGTTTTGCATTATTCGGTGGCCTAACTTCTACAACTGGTTTCTCTTTGCTGTGTTGTTCTTGTCTCTGTGGACCATAATTTCCTCGGTAATTATTCGCGCCCTGATCTCGCCAGTTGCTGTTTCTAACATCGTGACCTCTTTCAAAGTATCCTTGACCGTTGGCATTTTGATTCCTAAGCCCATATCCGCCACTGTATGAGTGTCCATTACCGTTCCTATTTCGGTACCAATTATTCTGGTTATCGTTTCTATGCCAATTGTCTCCATTGTGCCACTGTCCTTGTCTGTTAAATTGCCTTAAATTATTGGTGTTAGGATTACGATTATTATTATTGGAATATTCGTTCCTAGTCCTCTCCTTTTACTGTTCCATTTCCTTTCTTTTTTCTTTCTCCTCGTCTCCTTTAAACATAAATTCGAGTTCCCTTAAAACCTCTTTGAATTCTTCGGTATTTTCATTTTTTCTTACTGTCGCCTGTTGATACCTTACCGGTAATTTCATTCTACTTAGACGTATCAGCTGTCCGTTACTGTATGATTTGTCTAGGCATTGATTCTTTTTGTCCATTGTATTAAAGAATTTTACCACGCTTTTCTCTCCTGAGTTTTCATATGGTGTCATCTGAAGTAACTCGTATTTAATATTGTTTTGCGCCTCCTTAGACCAATATCTTTCGAGAAATGCTGTTCTGAACTGTCGGTAAGGCGTACAGGTAGCCGCGATCTTTTGCATCACTTCTGCTACTGTCCCTGACATGTGTGCACAAATGAAGTCAAGTTTGTGAGCTACGCTCCAGCGGTTTGGTAAGCCTACTTGAAACTGATCGATGAATGTGCGTGCATGCAAGCTACCGCCTTCTTCCTTAAAATGTTGAAATTTTCTAACTATAAGGAAGTGGTCTGTATCATATCTACTCATAAATCCGGTTTGTGGCTGATTCATGGACTCAAATAATCTGCCACTGCTGGTGTCGTTGTGTTTATTCTCTGGTAATCTACTGCCTATCTGCCTGTTCTCATTTCCTGACTCATATCCGCGTCATATCGTATCACTGGTGAACAAAAGTGTTGTTCGTGTGTTTCTACTCTCGTCGTTAGCGGTATAGTACCTGTGCTGCTATTATGTTGCGTCATTGGATTTACTGGTTCAGTTGCCTGTCTTTCGATTGGTATCGGCTGAATGTGTGTGTTCCGTTTTTCTAGATACTGTGCCTGGTCCTGCGGCATGTCATGTATTACTTTAATCGAGGTTTTCTGTTTCGATTTCTGCGCGAGTGTTACGTCTAGCCTTCGTTCTACTTGAACTTTCTTAGACGGCGCGTGTTCGTGTACTGAATTAATGCTTGACGTGTCAGTTGTTTCGCTACAGGTGTAATCGGTCTCGATCTTTTCTTCGATAGTTTGTATCAACTCTGTTCGAAGCTTTTCAAACTGATCTTTGTTTTTAAGTTCTATTTCATTGATCCGCTGATCACATTTTTTTCAGTGCATCCTTTGCAAACTTGCTTTGAATTGCTTGTTCTTCCGAAATTTGTATTGCTGTTCGAGTGGCTTTTTTCGCAAAACGTTCCACCTTTTTGTCAACGTTTACGATCTCCAATTGGACCTTGTCCATGTCAGTGCGTAATTGCTGCTGACCTTGTGTTAGTACCTGAATTCATTCTCTAGATTCTTTTGCGTCTTTGTTTATCTGAGTGATCTGACTATCAATTCTGGCGATCCCTTCTTCCATCTGGATTTTAACCTGTTGGATCTGTGTCTTAATAGCCTGATTATCCTGTTTCAATTCCTGATACTGTTTTGTCATCTGTGTATTAATAGCCTGATCCTGTTTCGTCATACTAGCGTTCATTTTTTGTACATCTCCATGATCGCGTCCTGTCCTGTAACACTACCTTCTGCTGAACTATGTATTCTCGATCTATTGTTTTCTAATCGGTCAGTTACATCGTTTATTGGGCCATGCTGTGGCGTTTCTGAGTTTGATAACTGCAATAACCCGCGCTGTCTCTGTTGAGGACTAGTTGCGTTTGTCATTGAACCATTACGTGGCGCAAACAACTCCGCATTCTGCCCTCTCTGTTGTGTATGTCTTGTGTTTGCAGGTACAGTTGCGTCTGTTACGGAACCTTTTCGTGGCGCTCGTAACTCCGCAAAATTCTGTGTCTGTTGTTGGGGCATATTTAGAATGTGTACGATAGGTTCAACGTATTCTAAATGTTCCCCCTCTTCCTCACTGTCTACTTCTCTTTGAACGTTAGCTAACTGCCGGTTCATTGACTGCATTGACGCGTATTCTGTCCCTGAATATGCGGCAAACAAACGCGTTTCCTGTGCTCGTTTCGCCTCTAATCTTTGCCATTTCCTACGTGGGCTCTCTATTTCTGGCTCAGAATGTCCCCTACCTGGAATTTCATATTCTGGAAATGCAATGTTCTCGTCCCTTCGATTCCCATCTGTCTGATCTGTGCCGGCCGCGGTGGTCTAGCGGTTCTAGGCGCTGAGTCCGGAACCGCGCGACTGCTACGGTCGCAGGTTCGAATCCTGCCTCGGGCATGGATGTGTGTGATGTCCTTAGGTTAGTTAGGTTTAAGTAGTTCTAAGTTCTAGGGGACTGATGACCACAGATGTTAAGTCCCATAGTGCTCAGAGCCATTTGAACCATTTTGTCTGATCTGTCTCAATTTTATCCCAGTCTAACTGAACCTGCTGATTCTGCAGCTCCCCGACTGTCCTTTTCTCTGATTCACCGTCTGTCCTATTCTCAGGTTCACCTTCTGTCCTATTCTCAATAAGCTCGTTTACTTGCTGTGTATCTGGTTGATTCTCCCCCATCTTGTCTACTTGCTGTCGCTCACGTAACCTTTTAGCTTGTGCTCTCGTTAACATGGAAATTCTTTCAACACACCACAACCCTATCTACAAAACTGTACGACCACTTACCAGTTGGCTGAACCAACAGCCGGCCGGAGTGGCCGTGCGGTTCTAGGCGCTACAGTCTGACGCCGAGCGGCCGCTACGGTCGCAGGTTCGAATCCTACCTCGGGCATGGATGTGTGTGATGTCCTTAGGTTAGTTAGGTTTAATTAGTTCTAAGTTCTAGGGGACTGATGACCTCAGAAGTTAAGTCGCATAGTGCTCAGACCCATTTGAGCCATTTGAACCAACAACAACGTCGTGACTTCTCGGCTGATGGTCTGTCTCCTCTGCTACAGTCTCCAATCTCCTCCTGTGCGCTTGCAAAGGGAGAAAAATGTTATTTCTTAATTCTAACTGATATGATGCTGCGTCACTCTGCGTCTCTGCGTCACTCTGCGTCTGTGCCTATCACATGAACTTCGATAGGCAGGACCTGTCGCAAAAGTTAAATGTGAGATTGGTTCTGGAGTGAGGATTAGGTTTCTTCATTAGTTGTGAAATTACAATTGTAATTCTCACAGTTAACGACATTCTGTGACCTAGGTCCCAAGTCTGTGGCAGTTTAGGCAGTTAGCGTGAGGGCTCTGAGCTACGAATTTTGCAACAGTTGTGTGCACCGAGTTTTAGCAGTGGTTAGGAGTGATAATAAATGATAATAATGAGCGTGGTGGCCGGGAGACCCCTTCGCGGGGCGGTTCGGCCGCCGCTCCACAAGTTCTTTAACGCCACTACGGCGACTTGCGAATGAATGAGAATGAAATGATGATGAAAGACACACAACACCCAGTCATCTAGAAGCATAGAAAATCCCCGACCCCGGCGGAAATCGAACCCGGGATCCCGTGCGCGTGAAGCGAGAACGCTACCGCAAGACCACGAGCCCGGACTTAGTAGTGATTAAAAAGTAACGTGGAAGAAGATGCAACATCGAAAGAACGTGGCTCCAGCCAGCAGCGGCATCTTCAACGGCGATTCATCGCGCAGCGGTGGTTGCAGTACCACAGCAGGGGCTACGAGATCTTCAGCGTCGGCTTCAACCGCAACATCGGCAGAAATACCATGACAGAAGGACCCAGCACGACAAAGCTAAGTGCCAGCGCTGATGGCGAGATTATGTATGGTGCTGTAGTTCAATCGCCAATAATATAAGTCGCTAATATTAAGCAGTCGGCCAGTTTGTGCGGGTCCGAAAATACTACGAGCGAGCCGCTTAGCCCGAAGTTGTAGCGGTAGAGCGTGATCGGCGGTAAATTTGGTAGAGCAAATAGTCCGAAATCAGGAAAGGGAGATGAATTTGGAGGAGACATGATATCGCAATTAATGCAAATGATAAGAGGATTGGGATCCAAAATTGATTTTGTTAGAACCGATATGAGTGACGTAAATTTAAAAATTGACTCTGTTAAAACCGAAATGGTTGACGTAAATGTAAAAATTGATTCGGTTCAATCCGAAATAGCTTTGGTTGTGAAAGACGAAGTAGGTAAAATGGCTAGTGGAATCGAGGAACTGATAGACGGAAAATTAAAAACTATTCGGGAAGAGATGGGCAAAATTTCTGATGAAGCTGGGATACTTGACTCAAAGGTAGGTCAACCAGAGAAAAATTTCAGTGATAAGGTGGAGAAGTTGCAGGCAGATCTGGGGGGCAACGTAGGAAGTTGTATGAGTAGGCAAGATGCTCCAATGGCTGAGACGACAGAGGCTGTTAGCAACTTATCCGTTCGAATAGATAAAGGGGAGAAAGAAGTAGATAAAATAAAGGAACAAGTAGAATCTGGCAATAAAATTGAAAATAGTGAAGTTAAAAAGCAAATCAATGTGATAAAAAGCGAACTGAATTCTTTAGCTGCACATCAAACCTCTACAATGATCAGTGTTCCGTGGATGAAGTCGGTATCGGTCAAATGTTTTGCAGACGACAGAAAATATCACCCAGTAAATTTTCTAGCATCAAGGAGGGATGGTTTTTATAAGAGGAATGTCCGACGAGGCGAAGATAAAATTCGTGAAAAAACATTTGGGAGGTGAGCCGAAATCGTGGGCAAATATACACAGTGATACGTTCACTACCTACTAAATATTTGAAAGCAGTTTCCTAAACAAGTTCTGGAGTGAAGCGAAGCAAACACGACTCCAAAATGAGTTTCTGAACGGGCCAACATTTAAATACGAGAACGGGTCGATGCGAGATTTTTGTAAATGCGAACTTGTGAGATTAATGCATGTGAAACGTCCATTGGGAGTGCTTACTGAAATTACGACGTTGAAAACGCGATTACCGGAAAATTTGCGGTGGGATCTAGTGACCAGTTCTAGCCGGCCGAAGTGGCCGAGCGGTTCTAGGCGCTACAATCTGGAACCGCGCGACCGCTACGGTCGTAGGTTCGAATCCTGACTCGGGCATGGATGTCTTTGATGTCCTTAGGTTAGTTAGGTTTAAGTAGTTCTAAGTTCTAGGGGACTGATGACCTCAGAAGTTAAGTCCCATAGTGCTCAGAGCCAATTGAACCATTTTTTGGACAGTCCTAGCAACTCAATAGAGGATTTTTTGGACTTTGTAGAAAAATTAGAATGGGCGCTGAAATTTAAACCGCAAAGTAAGCAGACAAATAGTTTTCAGAGTGGAAATCATAGCTACAGTTCGAGTAACTACCATGAAAGACATCCGGAAAGTTATCAACGGAACCCAAACAACAGTTTTGACAAGGGAAACGGTAACAGGAATACATCCAATGATAAGTTTCAAAGGGGTAATGGGAACGGATACTTTCGTGACAGGGACCGACACCAAGAACGTAGATTTGAGGGACCGGCACCTGGCGAAATGAACCAGCGTAATGAGAGATCGGGAAACTAGGTTTCGCCGCATCTCAGGCCCGGAGATGGCGAAATAAACCGTCGATGAATAGCACGCGAGTAACCGGAAATGTGGTAGGTGTTAATAAATCGGCAGAAATGCGTCAGAATATTGAAATGAAATTGGTAAGAAATGAAAATCAAATGAGTAAATTTTCAAATCAGACTATACATAAAAGGTGTAATCGTAAGATAATGAAAGATAACAATAAAGGCGATGACGACGATTTCGGGCTAAATGATTTGTTTTATGAATGTGAGACGAAAGAGTGTGTGAATGTTAATATAACGAAAGATTCTATGTGCCAAAAGGAGGCTGAAGTGGAGCTGATTTGGTGGAGTTAGATAGTATAGAAAATTCTAAAGATTTACAAACCAGTGGTAACGATTATAGTGATGAAGGTGATGATGTTTCAGGTGATATTGCGATGGCGAAAGTTGTTAAGGAGGTTAATAAGGACGGCGTAGCATTAGTCTCGTCAGCTGTTGATGAATTTGTGTGCGTCAGCGGATATTGGTGAATTATTTTTAAGGAAGGTAGTAATGATGTTTATGTGCTGAAGTTATGAAAGTTGGAGCTGCTGGTATTGATACTTCAGAAGAAGGAATCAGTGCGTATTTTTCTACTATTGGAGGTGAAGCCGAAAGTCTGGATGGATCTGTGGATCTTGAATGTTTGTTTGAGAACGAATGTGGATCTGAATTTGATGCGCGATCTGAAATTAATGTGGCGCAGGAGCGTGTAGGAGAGGAAATGGTATTATGCTCAGGCTTAAATCAAAACGCAGCGGAATTTAATGGAACTGTTGATTCTGAAATTGCACGACGCTGTTGCTACATTTTATATGATGTAACGGCAGAGGATGCTGATACTATGAATGGTTCTTATATTGGTGATTTGTCGACGGAGATAAATGAGGTTTTATGTAGCGAGTTGTATGATGTATCAGCGACTGTTGAAAGTGCTGTTTGTGAAGATGTTTGTAATGATGTGGAAGTAAAAAGTAATGCTTTATTTCATGACACTGATCTTGTAGCTACTAATGTCGATAATTTTAAGGAAGGATACAGTGAGTTTGATTCTAATATAGAAAGTGATATTTGGACAGGGTATCTTAAGGAGGAATGTGATTTTACTGAAACTGAAGCGAATGTACGGTAGAACATTACGATCGATACTGCCTTATTTGTGTACTCGAGAGAAATTTAAGATAGCGAGAGGTCTAGAATGGAGAAAAAATGAAATTGGGGCGAAAGAAGCATTTAATGAATTATTTTGGGACGAGTACGAAATTGAGGGGTGGATCGACCAGGATATGTGTACTCTAGAGATGGAAGAGAAGGCGAAAGTATGTTAAGAAATAAGTGTATCTGTGTTTAGATTATAAGATTATTTGGAGGGGTAATTTGCAATGTTTTATTTCAGGATTTATCGTAGCTTGTTTGTTGTTTAGTCGCAAAAAGATTTGTGCATGGTGGCAGCCACTCATAGAATATTTTAGAGAACTGGTTTAAAAAAGGCCCAGTCAAATCTTTATAAGTGTTCTCCCCGAGTAACTTACGCTGTGCCTATGTGACACAAGTCGCTCGTCTTTCAAAACCGACGCTGTTCTGTCCAGTTAAATCTGCTGATAAGAGACGCCTTGAGCCCTCTGCTGAAACTGCTAGCGAATTCACGCCATTGGTTTTAGCCAATAGCGTGCTCGGGATACCGATCACGTGTTTGGACACTGGAGTGTTCTGCGGAACCGAACACAGTTGCTTTTCTCTCTTGAAATCAAGATTTCGAACAGAACAGACGTCTTCTTGGAAGGCAGAGCCTCTGGCTCTGCTTTTCACGACCGGCCGCCAACGTAAGTTAACATGAACCGCTTCCCCTTCCGTTGCCCATTTCAATTAATCGTTCGACCTTTTTGGCAAAAGGTCTGTGCAGTTATACAGAGATAGTTTACACGCACATTTGGGTGCGAGGAGGTCGGAGAACTCGATTATTTGGTGAACGGTACCAAGTCAAAACTCAGTGCACAGTATGCATACAAATTAGGTTTCTGGGAATGTATAAGGGATTTATTTATGTGTATGTATGTGTTAGGCTTAAGTTTTTGGATGGTTTTATGTTTGTTGTAATTTCCAAAATATAAGTTATGGTCACGCCAATTTGGGTGCATAGAGGCCGGAGGAATTTGGAAAATGAAGATTAGTAATGCTCACCTAGGACGACATATGTTTGTTTATCTACTTATTTGATAATGTTTTGCGGGAATAATTTATTGTTGTATGGAGTAACGTTTTGCATGCGCAGCTTCACCGCCCGGAATTAAACGAGGAGTGGGATTTGTTCATATTTGTTGTTAGTTTTGAGTGTAAGGGGAGTTATTTAAACAGAAAATTTTAATGTGCCGATGAAGTTGATTGGGACTCTGTCACGAGATGCATGTCTCTAGTAGGACTTGAATAAAGTGTCAGAATCATTGAAGAATTTACGAGGATCCTGCAAATGGTTTAAATCAATTGTTTATTGTGTAGTTTAGATCTGTTTGTATCGATTCCACTGGGGGAAGCATTCAGTGCAGATCCTGGGTGGTTTCGGAAAGCGTTTGTTTTTTGCTATCTACACCCGATTCGAATTTCAACAGATTAGTTCCCGAAAAACGTTGGCAATGGAATGCAGAGCCACACAGAATTTCGACGGGGTACTCGGATCCGAATCTGTGGAGCGCCGCTGGAGACTTCGCTGTGACGAAAAGGTTCTGTGAAAGTGAGCGCAGTGGCGCTGATATTACTGCGGCATTTCAATAGACAGTCGATTTTGATAAATGTATAGTTTTATTTGGCATTTAATTAATATGCTGCAATTCATAATTTATGTTAGATATAAGTCTCTTTAAATTTAAAACATGCTGCATCAACACTACAACAAATAATTACACTATTGATCTGGCGCTTAGGATATTTATGTTATTGTTTTAAGAATTTGTGTCTTGTAAATTTGAATGCTCCTACATAACATATATGGCACGCCAACATGTTCTGAAGTGGAGGTGTGTGAGTAAACGAGCATTGCGCTCTCATTTAAATATGTGGCCGAAAGAGTCAGCCTACAGGAATTGTGAAACGAACCCTGTCGTCCAGGACGTGTACCACAAAGGGCGCAGATTCACCATGAGGTGGGGAAACTCACAGGCTTCTATTGTCTATTGAGGCCTAAGCGCTGTAGTGTGCGAGTGAGACAGACGAGAACCTACGTCATAGGGAAACCCAGTAGAAGGCTTTTGTGGCCAAGGAGAAGTAGCAGTGTTAAACATGGGGGAGTTATGATCAGCCATAAAGGGAAACATTTATGGAAACTATTTAATTCTGTACTAATGTAGGGAATCAAGCCATAGTAATTTTAATCTGCCGTCCTCCATAAATTTTCATAGTGATCCCAATAAAAACTGAATATTGCTCATATCTATAACAGTCTAGGATTTATAGTTAAAGTGAAATTCACAACTTTTGTAACAAAGACCTGAATGCTAACATCTGAACGCTTTGGTCGATCTTAACGATCGATATTTCATATAGAAGCGCATCATTAAAATGACAAACGTTGTAAATATCAACTCTGTAAGTTTATTTCTTTAAAAGATTTAGAAAATTTAAATTATTAGTATTTACAGTTAAGCATCAGATCATCATCTTCTCCACACAAACACGTTGAACAATGACAGCATGACACCTTATTGAACCACAGGAAATAAAATATTTGTTTTAAAGTTTAGTGCATAATAGTTACTTTTGTTCTTTATTTATTTATCAGAAAGCACAATTGTGCAAGGCTACTGGCCGTGACATTCAAAGTATGAAATTTTATTGGTTTTGTGTAAAGGAATTTAACGATTATTGTGTAATGGATATTATTGTTACTTTATTTAGAACGTGAAAGTGGTCAAGGTTTGATTATTTAAATAATGTTAAAATGTAAAGTAATGTAGAATAAGCTGTAGCAAATCAGATGGACGGCTTCAGGAAAGGGGACTGCGCTTGTTGAGTTGAGCGAAGATGTTCGGTACGCGGGAAACGAGGTCGGAGACGAAAGCGGACAGTTCTGGTCAAGACACCAAAGGATACAGTTCGGATTGAGACGCGAAAGCGGACAATTAAGGTCGAGATGCCAAAGCGGACAGTATTGGTGGAGACGCGAAAGCATAATGTCGGTCTTTAGGTAGCTAGGAAGTGAAACGACCTAGAGAATTTCGCGTTGTGTGGTATTGCGGGACTTAGTCTCTAAGCGGTGAGCAGCCGCGTGCCTGGTGTGAACTCTTTAACATTTCGCGTAGTCAACGAGATGGACTTGTAATTCACGATGAGATAGTTACTGATCGAACTGTGTCAAATGGATATGCGCTCGAGTGTAACAGTAACTCCAAATACGACCACTTTCGCTATTAGTTTGCTTTCTCAATAAAAATTATTCTAACCCAATAGCAACTTTCTGAATAAAAATTATTCTAACCAAATAGCAACTGTGTGGCCTACAGCAACTATGGGTCGTTCTTGATATTATTATTGTTATTATACGTTATATTAACTTTGTATTTAGCAAACTTGCCATCAGCCTTCTAACATTCTGCGTGGTGTCTGTTTGTTCTAAGTCGTGTCTCCCTACCACTTTCGCGCAACGACGCTCTGAGCGTGTTTTTCAGGGAATTTACTAGTTTGAATCTGGGACCTGTTGCTGGTAAGGAGACGCCAGACCACACATGACATGTAGAGTTCAGAAGAGTTCAGTGAGACTAGCGATGATATAACCAAATACTTAATGATTTCAGCGTTAGCTCCACTGCACTCCCTGAAAAAGAATCTTAATACTAACTAAATTTAGTGGAAGGGGTTCAAGGCTTTCCTATTTTTAGTTAGCTGGTAAAATAACGTCGAAAAAGCAGTTAAGTTTACCATTGGAAATTTTATTCTATCCACAAAACATTGTTTATAAATTGCACTATTGATAAAAGGAAATGTTTTAATACAGGATGATAAAAACCAACTGCGTTCAACAAAAATGTAAACGAACATTCCCTGAATGGCTTTCCAAGTTCTACAATGGATCGAAGGATGACCTACGCCATATCACATCTATAATCTAGGTTTAAATTAAGTTTCACAAAAGAGAAAACTATAAAAATGGTCTACAGTGACCCTCAATTATCTTTAATTACTTATCTAACTTGTCGTAAATTACAGTGGCTGATGTGGCTTCTCAATATTAAATATAACAGAAAAATCATCGCGTTTCAGATTTTTACTTCAAGTAGCAAATGTGAACACCATGAGATTTAATAGACGATCGACACTAGTATTATGTAAAAAGAGGGTGTAACAGATGAGACTTCTGCAGTTCTGAGTGAAGCTTTATGCGCTGTTATGCGGCATCACGTGCGTTCATTACCTTGTCGTTGGTTAGGCAGCGTCAGGGGGCGGCGGGCAGCACAGCTCCATACAGTTCGCCGTCTCGGAAGCAACTCTCTCCTAACTTCTCCTTACTACAATTTACCGAAGTTGGTTTAAAAAAAAAAAACTATCTGGCTGTGTTTTCATCTGACCAATCAGGGTCTCAATGTTAACCTTAAGCTCCCCCTACAAAAATTCTGTCTTATCCAATGAGAAACGTTATACTTTTCGTGGTGGGGCAATGTTTTTAACGTTTCAACGTAACAGAGACGCGAAAAAGTCTCACGCAAAGACTTGCAGCTGCTGTGGCCCTTTTAGTGTTATCGTAAGATCTATACTGTTCTTCTGGAGGGCTCTATCGTTTAACATGGGCTGGGGGGGGGGGGGGGGGTCCTGGCGGTTGGCTGGCGACGTGGGTGTCCGTCCCTTATCGTAGGGCCTTCTAGCTTAACACGGTTCTGCTCTCGGCTTCTGTTCTCGTTTCTCCCCTCGGAACTGCGTCTGTTTCACGGTGGGAAGGTATGACATGCATTTAGGCATTCTTGTGTTAGTCTGTGGTATTCCATTTGCTCACTCGTTAATCGTATTACTTTGGTTAATTTAATGCCACGATTTATTCGGAGCTATGTGACATACTGCTGGATTTGCTTATCATGTCAAGGTTTTCATGGAAGGTGTTGAATTTACCGGACACCTTACAGCCTGACAGTTTAGCCAAAGGGTCACAATTGTCTAACCTAGGGTGTGTAATGCGACATGTGCGATTCAACCCCTAGACGATATTGAGCCAAGACACTTCGACAAAGAGGAACCGCATGTGAGCCCGAACATCTGTGGGATGTCAGCTCACATCACGAACAAGAAATCTGTACTGAAATCCTTTAATTGTTCCTGTTTTGTGAGTAAAATCTGTGGAATGTTATTGTAAGACGTCAAAAAGGTTCTGCCTATCAGTGTCATTACAATTCTCAAATGTTTGAATTTTTTCTGAATTAAAACATTAGCATCTAATACGTTATCAATATCATCCCTGTCAGTACTTGCAAAGTCATCATTTGTGTCAAATTCCGTCGCAAGTTCCAATCTATGATCTGACAAAAGGTAAACCCGATTGATTTCCTCGTCAGGTTGGAAAGCCAATCTTCAAATTTCAAAGTTATTGACATACCTTCTTTCTCTAGACTTATTTCGGCGTCGTGAAAGTTTAAAATCTACACCTAGTATAATCTCCATCGACAATAATGGAACAATAAGAAAATTCATAATAAAAATGTTGCTTTGACAAAAGAATTCTAAATTAGTTTGTTGAGGTACATCCACATTTTTTCCAAAAACTGCACCTTGTAATTTAATCTGACGTAAAGGAAGTGTGGTGCAATTGTTCGATTTGTTGCATTTACTGAAATCTGTTTCAATAATTACCGAAGTAGGACTGCCGGAGTCAAGTACTGCCGTAAATTTTATGTAATTTGTTGTGATGTGAATTGTAGGATATGCAGTATTGTTCTGTTTCATGTAATGTTCCAGCAGTAAAATGTCCCTGTGTCTCCCATTTTCATCTAATTGACAGTCATGGCAGCAACGTCGTCTGCTTCAGTACGTTTTGTGGCTGCCTGCAGTGCGAGTTATTGTCTACTATCTCTCTGTCGTCGCGCGTCGTTACCAGTATATGGAGGACTAATTTCTACAATTTCAGCCTGTCGAGAGGGCTCTACCCTATTTGAATCACGCCAGTTCTGATTAAATTCAGGTCTGTTTTTATGACAAAGCGTCTGTCGTCGGTAATTTCTGTAATTTCTTTCTTTTCGGTTAAGTGGTAGAGAATTTCTCCCGCAATCGTAATTACGAGCTGGACTGTTGCGTCTAAAGTCATTTTGTCTCCCTTGATAATAATTATTCTTGTTCCTATATTGTCTATTTCTACAGTTGTCTCTGTCATAGTCTTTACCATGGAAATGTGATCTTTCCCCGTAATTATTGTTATTTTGCTAATGTTTGTCATACAGGTGGTGTCTGTTTTGGTCACGATTTGCGTTATAACAGTGGACTTGTCGTGTACAGTTATTGTTTCTGTCGTCACGAAACTGTGATGGATGTGACCAGTAACTGTTGTTGTTTCCCTGTTTTCGTATCATGCGATTGTCCGTGTCGATTTCCAGTTCTTGCAAAAGTCCCTGAAATGCTTCGATATCATCATTAAAACTTCCAGCCAAAATAATATGTCTTAATTGTTCAGGAAATTTAATTAAGCAAATGTGAATAAGTTCCGAGGGGTTGTACGGGTTTGACAAACACTGATTCTTGTATAACACATCTTCAAAATATCAGGGCTGGAAAATTCAGACTGTTCGAAATGTTTCGTCATTATAATACCGTGTTTTACTCGATCTTGAGTAGCCTGAGACCAATATGCAGAAAGGGAGGCATGATAGATATTTCCTTCACTGTGACAGTCGCGAATAACCGATCGCATTCTTACAGCTGGTTCATTTTCTATATAGCCACACATAAATTGTAATCTATGCTCTAATGACGAATTAGGAGGGAAACAATGACAATACTGATGAAGCCAAGCTTGGATATGTATGTCATTACTGGAATTCTTGAATATTTTAATTAAACGCGTTGTGATGAAGAGCTGATAGTCAAAGTCACCGTGTCGCAAATCGGTCATTGTTACGTCGTGTCGATGGTTCTATTTCAAGGCTCGGCGCACACTGCCGACTTCTTTCAAGATCTCGGCAATACCATGTATTATTGCTGTGTGACTTTTCCGTAGTTCTAAATCCCTCTTCCCGTGTCGAGCCGCGAGTCTTCTCAGAAATGTGTAATTCTTGTATCACCTGTGCCAACTGATCTTGCACTTCTCAGTTTCTCTTTTGTTTTGCGCGTTGATTCGTTTCTGACTTTGTTTAAAATTCCTAATTTCTTCGTACTCCTCTGTGTCATTAGAGGCTAACGGTCCTCTATCATTCAAATCATCATCTACCTTCGTAGATAAATTTGTTAACTGATGCGAAAGTTCAGCTGCTTTTTCGATAATGTGCTGATTTCCTCCGTGTTTTTCTGAGCCACGTTTTAGAGTGTCCATCTGTGTCGTAATCGTATCTACTGCGCCCTTTAAGTTTTCCTGATGTTTTACAAGTTGCACAACCGTGTCGGTAGATGCAACACAGTCAATTGTAGCCTATAAGGTGTCGTGATTTTCGTGTACAATGGTCTGCAGTTATTTTATTGCTGCTTCATGGTTCTGTAATGTGTCTTCATGTAGCGAAAAAATAGGCTGAAAATGCTCACAAATTTGCGTTTTTACGACTTCAGAAGTGTTTTGATATTTCAATTCGATTTTGTATATCTCAGCAGCTAAATCTTTAAGTGTTTGATCAAGTGTTTGTTCAATTGTGTCTAACTTTTGAAGTTGGTGCTGTGTTTGTTTCTGATTTTGTTCAGTGTGTCTAACTTTTGAAGCTTTTGGTCTGTTTGATCAAATTTTTGAATTAATTGACATAACAATGCATAGTGATTGAAATACGTTCCTCTGTGTTTTTCGTCAGTGCGTTTGCACCGGCAATATTCGTATTTTGAAAAGTAGGGAGTGTGTCTTGACTTAATTGAGAAAAGCGTATTGATGCAAAACCTGAATCTACTGTATTTGCAAGATTTTGTTCTGTTGTTTCGCATTTCTGAGGCGAACTGTTACTGACCGATCGGTCGTCAACAGTTCCCTGTACACTGATTGTTTCAATTTCCACCCCCGTCATTTACTGTCTGGTCCATGTTCCTATGCACTATTACCAAATTATTGTCTTCAACATTTGTCAATTCGTTACTTGGTAGTGCTAACAAGTTACGATCGTAGTCACTATCACTACTCATTTCACTTGGCAGCCTCGTGTTATGCTTTTCTCTTGATATAATTATCACACTACTATGCAGAATAAAACAACAATAATTTTAAAAGCAAAAATAAGAAGAAACACGAATATAGCACGAAAATAATAAATATCTATTTGGTTGCAAAAGCGACTGCGAGATACTTAGTGCATACCCACATGCATGCCACAACTACTTTGCTCATGAATACACGGTACAACAATAAGAAACTACAACTACAAAGGAAATACCATACATACAACTACGCGCTGGCAGTAAACAATAACTAATTTCTAATCATGCACTAATTATTCAAACTACAAGGAAATCAGAAGATTCTAGTGAAATATCCTCGGCTAGGGGTCGACAGGTGAAACTACGTCTTCAATTATTTCTATCATTTAAATACTAACCTACAGAATTTTCCCTGACAAATACAACTCAAACTTAACCTACTCATTTATTACCTACAATATACAAGCCCAACGCAATCTGACTGCTATACACTGACAATATGACTTCCAATAATTAACACAAAAGAACGGCCATAAATTGCAAGAAATCCTAACAAAAATAAAAATCCAAAAAATTTGGAACTAAAGAAATATGAAACTAACTCCATCTCGTTAACTGCCTAAACTCACTTCAATCACGAGCCCCATTTTTTTATAAGTCACTTACCTCACAGAAAATCTTCATAACACAAACTACGGCAATTACAGAAAGCAGTAACTACAGCCAGCTACATAAAAAGGTTCTAACTACTATGGACTCTAACTACTAGGAGGCATTTGGTTAGCAAAAGAAAGATTTTGTTGAAGAGCAAACAATGTACATAGAAAATTTTATCTTATTCATGTGACATCCAGTTCCAAAAATTATACATTTGTCAATAATTCCACTGCCCAAACCTTACCAACAACCATCCTCATACATTTCCTTGCGGTCTCACTTCACAATGCATGTCCTACCAACATGTCCATATACTTCTCCTTCCACTCGCTAACTGCTAATCCACCTAACCACAGAATCTCTTGCCGAGGGCAAGAGCGCTGTCAGCTACATTAACACCGTCTATAGCACTGCCAACATACAAACAGGCTACTTACAATATGTCAATAGATTCAAACGCAATACTATTTTTCACGTACATAGCCTCTCCCACACTCCTCAGAGAGCTCCTTGAAAAACAGCCAGCTAATCTGTCAGAGAAATTTCTTCGGTGTGTGTCCCGCCCACCTACTTTTAATTTCTGTTACAGCCATAGTTACATTGTCCACCCAAGCCTGTTGCCTAAATTTTTTTTTTTTTTTTTTTTTTTTTTTTTTTTTTTTTTTTTTTGTTCTCATATCCCTGCGTTATTCCCAACCGACATCTCTCATTAGTTCGCAAACAATTCCTCAGTTTTTGAACGGGTAGGACATCACTGGTATTAGCTAATGCATGTTGGGTGTAATATTTTATTTGCAGACAAATCAGAAACTTAGTTTTGAAAACTCTCTATTTCAGTTTACCTAAATCACTCCAAGTCAATTAGTCAATTTTTAATCCTCCATCTATTTTTTCTGGCGACCACCCAGCGTTACCTTCAGTGTCCTATGCGCAAGAACTCATGAATTGGATTCTTCGAGTTCATTGATATTTTGTATAACAAGATTAAAAAAACGTTCCCAGTAGCCCAAGATGTTTCAGATACTAAGACTGGAAAAATGAAAATGCAGTACATGTTGATGAGAGATATATGAACCATTTTTGTTTCTCTGACGCCAGTATAGTATTTGCCTTTAACTTCTGCAACAGATGGAAGGAATTAATACAGCAATATTGAAAGTAGTCTTTAGAGTCAAGTATAATAATACAAAAATTGTGTGTAACCGTGATACCTAAAAGAAAATTGTATAACTGAACGATGAAGTCGCAGACCCAGCTGACGAGTCCTTGGCTTTAGGGTCGATGAATTTAACGAGTGGATGGACAGCGGAAGAAATAAACAGAAGACTAACAAGGCCTGGAGTGCTTCTGGTAAACCAAATAATATATGCAGAACTAAATTTCCGATCTTTCTAAAAACGAAAGTTTAGAATCAGTCCATATTTGGAGTGCAGACTTAGAGAACTGAGGCATTGTCTTTCAATAAGAAAATCAATCAATAACTGGCGTTCCTTCAGTGAGTATGGAGAGGTGCATATAAGTAATTAGTACTAGAAGAGATGGAAAAACAGGTAACAGATTGGAGAGGAAGGCATAGCTATGACAGTAACGAGAAGTAAATGGATGTGGCTGAGACACATTTCCCAGGAGAATGGGTGGTAGTTCAAAGACATAAATTCCTTGCTCTATTCCGAGAAATACGAGAAGAACCAGGTGTCGAATGCATCGGGTGCAGATGACATTAGAAAACACGGCTAGGCAACATTTAGAATATCTGATAAAAAGTATAGGAACAATCTACGTAATACGGAACTGACCAATAGATGTTGCGGTAGGTGGACCAGTCAATATAAAAGCAGGCGGGGAGTATTGTGTTGTCAGTAGAAAAGCAGTAAGAGGTCAGTGACTGCAAACGTGGACTAGTCTCTGGATGTTACCAGAGTGACGAATCCATTAGGAATGCTTCAACCATTGTGAAGCTGCCCAAGTCGACTGTTGGTGATGTGATTATGAAGTGAAAACACGAAGTTGAACCAAGACCAGGCAGACCTCACGTACTGACAGAGATGGATCGTCGAACATTCCGGAGGTTGGCTGTAAAATTTCGCATGAAATCAGCTGAAGGAATCACTCGCGAGTCCCTAAGTGCTGCCAGCAGCCCAGCCAGCACAATGGTTGTGCGCAAGGAGTTTAAAAAAATCTGTTACCACGGTCGAGCAGCCACTCGTAAGCCACCCAGGTCTGTGAGAGTGCTAAGCGGCGGTTGAGGTGGCGTAAAGAGCGAGTGAGTTGCAGTGACGAATCACGGTATACCCTGTGACAATCCAAAGACCTGCCATCATGAGTAGAACCAACAGTGAACTACAGAAGAGGTGATGTTAGGGTGTGGGAATTTTTTTCGTGGTTTGGGTGTGCTCCACTCACTGCATCTAAGAAACCGCTAAACAGGGAAGAATGTGACCACAATTTACATAATTGTTTACTGCATACAGTGGGTGCCACAACATAATGAAGAAGATCCCAGCAGAGGGGTTGAAACGTCGATCGTTTAGAAGAAACATGATGCAACCTAGTAACACAGGAGGTTTTAGCTTCAGTAGAGGAGCAGTTTGTATCAGCATGACATGCACCCTGTCATAAAGCAGCACCTACGAGAGAATGGTTTGTGGACAATATTCCAGAAATGGGGTGGCCTGCGTCCAGTCCCAGCCTGAACCCAATGGAACAGCTTTGGGAGGCTTTATAACGTCGACGTCGCTCAGACCTCAGCGTCAGTCATCAATATATTCTCTGGTTTCGGCTCTTGAGGAAGAATGGGCTGCCATTCCTCCACGGACATTCATATACCTAATCAAAAGTGTCCCCATCAGAGTTGAAGCCGTTGTAAAGGCGCAATCTGAACACGCTCGGTATTAATGTGGTGTCAGCATACTTTTGATCACATAGTGTACGCTTGTAACAGAGGAGCGTAATACGTGTAGAACGGTCTACAGGAGACCTTTGTCCAGAGGTCGTTGTCAAACGAGTGGTGATGGTCAACTATACAGGATTGTGAAATGTTTTTCTCCCGACAGTCTCCACGCACCTGTGCACCGCTTCTTTTTAATAGGGACAGCTAATATTCATACATTATGCGCAGTAACCAGTCGTGATAAATGGGAAACTCTCTGTCCTTATAAAAAGGCACATAATGAAACTAATAGTCTGAGAAATGCAGAATTTCTCTCCTCGGCTAATAGCACGAAGTGTAGCACATAGACCGTAATTCCATAATGTTACGATACTATAAGAGGACTAGTTTTCCAGAAAAAGACTTTGGTTTGACATTGTGTAACTATTTTTCATACATTGTCTTTAAAAAACGATAATCTCTATATATAAAAGGCAATGTCCCGATGACTGATTCACTGACGCATCATAGCCCAGCCCGAAACGCTAAGCACAGAAACTTGAAATTCGCAAAGGGTGCTGATCTTATTCTGTAGGCGTCATTTCGCAAGGAATTTCTTGAATTTGACCCCAATGGAGTTAAATAATGGAGGAAAGGTTTTTCGAAAACACGTCGCTATCAAGGCAATTTTCAAGTTAGACCTAAGGAAAATGGTTTTAAAGCTAAATCTATGATAATTTGAATTTGGAAATATGATGCGGACTAACAACCCAGAATATTTTAACTTTAGTGACAACGGCCACGAAAGCTTGCAGGCTTACATGGATTTGGACTCCTCCTTAGAAATAACAAACACGTATTTCACTGTTTTTGGAAATTGAATCTCTATGGGGGTGAAATAGCGGATGAAAGATTTTATGGAAGTACTCCATTATGCAAGCATTTCTGAAGATAAATCTAAGAAAATTTGTATTTGGCTTCTTTGTTAGAAATTTTTGTTGAATACTCCACCTATAAGGGGGTGAAAAGGGAGTGAATTGTTTTATGGAAATATTTCATTGTGAAACCATTTTTAAAGCCATGTCTATAACACTTGGTATTTGGCTTCGTAGGTAGAAATGAAAAAATGCGTATTTCGCTGTTCTTGGAAATTCGGCGTCTAAGGGTGTTGAATAAGGCCACACTTAATCACCCACTCATCATCGCCCAGCCCAAACCGCTAAGGATAGAAACTAGAAATTTGGATAGAGTATGAATCAAATGCTATAGGAGTCCTATAAGAAGGGATTATTCGAAATTACACTCCTAAGAAATTGAAATATGGGATGAAAGGCGTTTTGAAAACATATCACTATTAGGATAATTTTGGTGCTAGAACTACGAAAATTGATATATGGTTTCTCAGTCAAAAAAAAAAAAAAAACATGTTTCAACCTTTTTTGAAATTCAACCACTAAGGGGGTAAAATAGGGGATGAAAATATTTAAGAAAAAATTTCGTTATATTCAAAAAATTTTAAAGGTAAGTCTATGAAAATATGCATTAGGGGATGCAGTTTCTCTGGAAATACCACCACAAGAACGCAAAAGGGGTGATTAACAAAAAAATTTGACTCCAGCTACCAGAATCGCTTGCTGGTCAATAGAACATTCGGCAAAGGTTATGCTTCTATGACCTTCTTTAGCGTGAAAAGTTTAGAAGGTGTTACAATTTGTGAACAACATACTATATTCAATTAAAGCAAAACAAAAAAGTCTGTACAGACCATGCAGTGTATGCGAAAAAATCAGCCTGCACTAAGCTACTTATTATTATCAGGGGAACTATGTACTTAAGAAATAAAGAACGACTCTTCCCTATCGAAACACAGAAATTTGCACCCTCGTTGTCCAATACGAAGGATTTATCTCAGTTGCTTTTTCGATATCTAGATATTTATGCCGGTGAAACGAAATAAAAAGGATAAAAAACGAGGTATTCTTCAAAATGTAGATACCACAGTGAAGCAGCAATACCAGCCTATCTGTTTAGGCATAGAACTAACAACAGCTACTAAAGCTGTTTTAACGTTAACTGAATTTTCTGTTGGTGCTTAATAGACCACGACAATAATACAGATATTAAACGTTTTTTGATGTTCTGTAACTATCATTTACAAAAGAATGCACTATTGTTCAAAGAAATACGTAGACTCGCCTCAGATTGCAAAAATTAGTAAGCCTGATTTTACTGTTGTAACGTGGTTCACGCATATATGCATAACTGAAACGTGTTTTGAAAAGGGATAATTGTCATGTGAGGAAACCAGATTACAATGGCGTAATCTCCCGTATTACTCGTTTCTGAAATCTATGGGGAATCTCTGTAATTTATTGTTAATCATACTTTTTTCTAAAAACTCTTTATTTTTATTAGCAATATCACTCTGAGATATGTGTTATTTTTTTCAGAGTTGACGTATTAAAAACGTGACGATGTGATGTATTCACTGAAATGTTTTATAAGGTTGCAGGTTAGAATGCTTAACTGAAATCGTTATATATCTTGACGAAGCTGTTAGCGAATTAATCTCGTCTGAAGATAGTAATCAAGTGCTGAAACCGGCAATGTGAACACTGTAACTTTTAAGCTTCTCCGACGTCATAAAATACCACACGCCATTGATCTGTTGATGCTTCATCCGTACAGCTGATGATAGACTAGGGAACAGAAGGACTGTTTGTGATAGACTTAGTAGCTGTAGAACATAAAATAATGTTTCGATTTTGTTATTACTGCCATTTTCTGCCACGCACCAACGTGAATTTAGTTAATGTTAGAAGATGTTTAGTTCCTGTTAGTTTTACGCTGTAAAGAATTAGACAGGAATTATTGTTTCGATATTGTAACGTGGATCACTCACATATCTATAAGTGAATGTAATTTGACAAAGAAAAAATGAAGTTTCATGTGAGAAAACCATTTTACAAAAGTAAGATCAGCTTATTATTTATAATACAACGATTCCACCATTAACTTTTTCCTATGTGCTATAATGCCTCTGTATGTCACACATCATTTTATTTGTGACTGTGACATTCTGGTGTCACCTTGAGATTGCCTACAGTAAAAGGCCCCACACACGAGCGACGGATCGCAGCGATCCATCACATGAGCGACCGACCGCTTCATAGATCGCACGTGTGTGGGCAAATACCAGCGATCGGTCGCTGATCGCTGATCACATGGAAATTCCAGGCAATCTGGTGGATAGCATGCGATTCGTGCACGCAATATGGCTGCCTTGCTGGTTAGCAGCGATGTGTGAGAATATGGCTGCGACGAGTCTCTCTATTTATCGAGCGTGATTGTGCAGTTTTGTTTCGTTTCACATGTTGAGCAAGAAATTTAGATTAGAATTTATAGTTACCTAGGGCTTGCGAAATACTCTGGAAAGTGAAGTGAAAACTATCTGTATTAAGAGTAAATACAAAATACACACTCCAATTTTGCAGTGATTAGCATATTGAAGCTTGTGCTATCGAAGTAGAATTGGTGGGAAGTTTATATTACAGGGGGCTCCACCTCATGATTTTCAGTTAGTTATGAAATAACTGCTGGCATTATTAAAGTTTTTAACTTCTAAATAGAATGACATATGTACCTACTGTTAAGTCAAGAGAATACTTTATTTTAAATGTACAGGGCAAATCTATTATGCAGTTACACTCGAGTCCCTTGTCATTTCATGTAAGGCAACTCTACTTCATACAATTATATCCAGAGTTAAGGTTATCAGTAGTGCTGCTACTGACAACATCTCCAAAGGAACACTGAGTAAACTGTGTAAATACTTGCAGTTAAACTGTAAGACCAAAAACTAAAAAAGGAACTTAGGATTAATGACTGTAAAAAGAACTGTGTTGGTACAATGGAAAGACATACACACCCCATTTGGTGGCAGTGAAAAATGTAATATATTCTGTAAAGTACTCTACAGTTCTCAAGGAAAGCGCTTCGAAACATGTTTAATAAACTATAAATCTCGTTTATTTTTATTTTAAGGTTTGGAGGTAATCGTGAGGATACGGAAATCAATTGCAACTGCTGCTAAACATAGTGTCAATTTTCGGTACAAGACTTCTTGACATAGTGACATTCATTATAGTGATTGAAATTGTTTGGAAAATCGCTCGTGTGCTGGGTATCGAAGGGAGGGACCGATTGCAGGACATATCGTATATTACGGATCTCTGCGTCCTGTCGCTCGTTTGCAAGGCCCTTAAAAGGCTCGCTGCAGTCTGGAACCGCAAGACCGCTACGGTCGCAGGTTCGAATCCTGCCTCGGGCATGGATGTTTGTGATGTCCTTAGGTTATTTAGGTTTAACTAGTTCTAAGTTCTAGGGGACTAATGACCTCAGCAGTTCAGTCCCATAGTGCTCAGAGCCATTTGAACCTTAAAAGGCTGAAAACCTGTTTTTGAGTAAATAAATAGTAGCTCCAGAAACGAATGAAGCCTTTCGTCAGGATGCCTTCTTCTCAATACACAGCGGAAAAATCCACCGCAAAAAACTTTTCGCGACACTAGATATTATGTAATGGATATTTGCGCACTACATGTAAACAATTGATTCAAGTTCTATACGCCGTAATTACCCGTGCTTTTTGCCTGAGGTTGCAGTTCCTAAGGCCGACAACCATCGACCGTCTACGTCGGCCACTGCAGTAATTACTCTTCTTGATGAATATTCCGTACGGCTGGCAGTTGTTGATGAGTTCCCACACAGCAGAGCAGTTGGGACAAGTTTGTTCCCAAGTTTCTGAGATTGGCAGTGAGGCGTGTTTCGATCGCGCGTGCAACTCATTACCAAAGCAACTTGCAAACATAGCAAGCTGAAACCACACCCTGCTCCTAACATACAGGGTAGGCGGAAAGAAACTAGGTATCATTAATAGCTAAGTTTTTAATATCGATGGAATAATATTGGAAATACAGAAAATGAAATAGGTCAATAATTTTTCATGCCTCGTAGTACCGACGGTGGCCGTGAGAGGCGGGACACACAACAACAACAAAGATGGTCTGTCGCCTTACAGTTACAGAATTAGCACAGATTACTTCACGCTATGAGGTACATAATTCGAATGTTCTTGTGCAGAAATGGTGGCGTAAGGCGAAGGGAAGGAATGCACAATTCGTCCGGACATAATAAAGAACGGTCAAACGGAGCTAATGACCACAGGTTCGGTAAAGAATGCAGCAAAAAGAGGTCGTCCATCCACGTCTCGGTGATGTAGCGATTGTGCTAGATATGTTCAGTCGTAGCTTGGAGAAATCAACAGGCCACGCAGCTCATAAGAGCGGACTCACGAGGCATGCTGTCCGTCAGGTGTAGTATAAAGAATTAAACTTTCGAGCGTGGAAACCCGATTAGGTGCGGCAACTGATACCAGAAGACTGTGATTACAGAATAGAGTACGGGGACTTGACGTTGGACTGGCAAAAAGATTGGCGTCAATTGTTTCGCAACATCCTCTGGAGTGACAAAGCCATATTCCAAGTGGTACGTTTCGTTAATCGGCCATTATTTGGCGACACAGGATCCTGGAGGTACGGTGCAGAAGGTGCATCCTCGTCGAAAAGTCGCCAAGTGGTGTGGAATAACGGCTAAAATTGTCGTCAGCCCATGTCTCCTGCTTGACACAATGAACGGGGAACGCCTATTGCCAACGCTTCAGGACTACGATTGGCTCACAGAATCTGGATAGGAAAATACCGACAACATCACCTTCATGCAAGATGGCGCACCGCCTCACTTTGCAAATGTCGGACGGAACTGGTTGGCTGAGAAGTTTCCAGGATGTTAGCTGGGGAGACATTAACCTCATGAATGGCCTGCAAGAAATCCTGGACTCAACCCTACAACTTCTTTTATGGGCAAGTAAATTCGTTTTCACAAGATGAATACATATCTAAGGAGGTTGTTTGTGTTGTTGCTTTTTTACCGCAATGTCTTGATAATAAAAAATCGTGTTGTTCTCTCATGATTTGCTCTTTCATGCTTTCTGGAATAAGTAGGCGATTTCCTTTACTAGCGATTTCGTACAATAATCCATCGATTTCGACAAAACGTTGATCATTTTTCCATAATATGCATTGTGGATCTTCTTCTTGAGCTGCCTTTAACTCTTCTTCTCGACTTATGGTAACACAAACATTGACTTTTAGACTATTGCCTCAGCATTCACATGTTGTTTACTAGGTCGGTGAATAACTTTAAATTGGTACCCATCTTGTTAATCTGGAACTTGGATCCTTTAAGCTCAATAACCATTTAAGTGCGGCATGATCTGTAATAACTGTAAATTCTCTTCCTGTTAAGAAACGTCTGTCACTTGTAATACCAAAACTCAAAGCAAAAAGCTCGTAGTAGTATGATTACATTCTGCTTTGTTTAATTGCCTGGAAGCAAATGAGATTGGATGTTCATGACCATCAACTTTTTGGGACAAGATTCACCTACGGCAAAATTAGATGCATCTGTTGAAAGAATAAAAGGTTTAATGAAATCCGGATAGGCTAACACTGGGGCTGTGGTTAGAACAGTTATAAGTTCTTCCATTGCCTTTTTGCATTCTGTTGACCAATTAAATGTGGCTCCTTTCTTCAATAGCTGGGCCATTGGTCGTGCTATATTCGCATAACCGGCTATAAATCGTCTGTAGAAATTTGACAATCCCAATAATGACTGTAGTTCTTTCAAAATCTGTGGTTCAGGATATTTTTTTACATTTTCAGTTAATTTTGGATCAGGTCTAACACCTTCACTGGTTATAACACGACCAAGGTAGTTTACTTTGTGCAAAATGACATTTATCTATTGATAAAGACAGGTTTGCGCTTCTTATACGCTCAAAAACAGCTCACAAATGAAGTTTTTGCTTGCACATCTGGATGCACTGTAGCTGGTTATAACCACTTGTTAAACCACATACTGAAAAAACTCGCCATTTGCCAAAGTAATCGAAGGTTGCCACTAAATTTGGTAATGGGTAAATGTCGGGTGTGGTCACAGCATTCAAAATTCGGTAATCAACACAAAAACGGAACTGTGGTTCTCCAGAAATTGATTTCTTCTTTACAGTTACAACAGGTGAACACCACGGTGGGTCTGAAGGATCTCCTGGTTTTATAATTGTGGCTTCTAATTGTTCTTTCACCATATCTTCTACCAACTCTCTTTGACTGAATCGTATTCGGTAAGGTTTATGTGTGACTGGGCCTGCATTCCCGTCTTCAGGCCGCGAGTGGCCTACCGAGACCATCCGACCGCCGTGTCATCCTCGGTGGAGGATGCAGATAGGAGGGGCGTGGGGTCAGCACACCGCTCTCCCGGTCATAAGATGGTATTCTTGACCGAAGCCGCTACTATTCGGTCGAGTAGCTTCTCAATTGGCATTACGAGGCTGAGTGCACAGCGAAAAATGGCAACAGTGAATGGCGGCTCAGATGGTCACCCATCCAAGTGCCGAGCACGCCCGACAGCGCTTAACATCGGTGATCTCACGGGAACCGGTGCATCCACTGCGGCAAGGCCGTTGCCTGTATGAAAACGATCCTGAACTAAATGATTGACAGGTAAATTTGCACGTTCTCGGAATAAAACCGCATACTCCAACAAAACAAGCGCTAAACTCTTCTGTTCATCAGTTGTCAAATGTTCTATTTTCTTCCAAATCTTGCGCTTCAGTTCATCATTAACTTCGTCTCCTCGTTGCAATTTTGCGGTACTGTTACAAAAATCTGTGTTTATAACTGCAGCATTTGTTACCTCGTCTGGAATCTGTATTACGTCACTTTTACTTACTCTCGACACTTCAGCAACTTTTGTTCCTCGTGGCAAAACAACATCCTCATTGCTCATATTCTTTATTGTAACTGGGACTTTTGCGACATTCTGTCTCACCATTGTAGCAACACCTACACTCCTAGCAACATAACATTGCATTGTATCCAGTAATTCACTTTTCTCGGATCGCTCAATTAATAACGAAGTTCCTTCCTTGCATCGGGGTGACTTAACTTCAACGTAGATTGCCTTTCCTACTCCCTTAGGAATTTGGTGAGGCTGATCAGTCTGAACATCCACTCGAGCGGTTTGAACTGATGAATCGTTAGGGCGGTCCATTCCCACGACGTCAGTGTTACTACTCCTTTGAGTACGATCTGACGAACAATTTCCTAGGTTGTAGTTGCTACGGCCTAATCTGCTCTTTCCTTCTGAGACAAATATCTCTGCCTCGTTAGCGGACAAGAAATCAAATCCAAGTACACCGTCGTAACGCGTTTCGTTATTTGAAACTACTTGCGCCCTTGCTGTGTATTTATCTTTATTTTCACCTTCATCTTGGCCTTGGCCAAGAATTAATTCTACGTCAACTTCTCCATAGTTACGTAGCTTTCACCGTTTAACCGTTGCACTTTTAATAGCAACGGTTTCAGTTTATCCCGTTTATTTATGCAACACCACTTTAATGAGGTCTGTGCTCCTGTGTCAATAAGTAGCTTGATGTTTCTCCCACGGTATACAGCACCTATCACGAAGTCGTTTTCTGCCTGATTTTCGCTGGAACTAACAGGAATCTCTGTCTCTGGCAAGGGGCGGACGGTGTGGTGGCCCACACGTCCCCGTACTCGTTTAAAGATCTGGTAGATTGTCTGTTGTTCGCATTACCAATCTCTTGAAACATGACCCTGCATCCCGCAATGATAGCAGATTCGATTCTCTTTACAATCCTTACGCTTGTGACTGAGCTTATTGCATCTGTAGCATTGTACTGTTGTGTTGAAAACTCTGCGTTCTTGTTTCTGCATCTTATTCTGTCGTCTTAGTGCTTCAACGAAACCAACAGCTGATTCTACTGCTTCCTCGGACGTTTTACATGCTGACATCGAACAGGTTTGCTTACTTCCTCTCCGTGCAACACATGAATTGAATGTGTCTAAGGCAGAGAGCCTTAGAAACATTCAATTCAAGGGTTGTACGGCTTTAAACAACTGAATGCGGTTTTCATTTTCATCTTCTACGAACTCACAAGTTTGAGCGTTGATGTTTCGAATTCTGTCGGCAAACTGCTCGATAGATTCGTCTCGTCGCATTCGCAAACTGTGAAGCTGCTCTCTGTAAAATCTGATCGCGTTTTTACGTTTAAATCTCTGAACAAGAATCGTTCTAAACCCCTTGTAATATTCTGTTTTCACACAAGTATGCTCCGCGCTAATGAAATCTTGTGCTGCTCCCAGCCGGCCGCGGTGGTCTAGCGGTTCTGGCGCTGCAGTCCGGAACCGCGGGACTGCTACGGTCGCAGGTTCGAATCCTGCCTCGGGCATGGGTGTGTGTGATATCCTTAGGTTAGTTAGGTTTAAGTAGTTCTAAGTTCTAGGGGACTTATGACCTAAGATGTTGAGTCCCATAGTGCTCAGAGCCATTTTGCTGCTCCCAGAATTCTTAATTTGGCAACCACTAGCTTATCGGAATCTGTCCATGATCCTAACAGGGCGGCACGTTCAAGTTTACGGAAAAACACTTTCATCTCATCTTCGGTTTTCCCGCTAAACACTGGTACTGATGGCAAAAATGAAAAATTCTTTGTTGTAACTGTACTGCGTGAATTATCATTTGACAGGTCTTCCGGAACGTTGCGCTCGCTTTTTTCTGCTTTTAACTGCCGAATCTCTTCTTGCAGTTAATTAATAACAGTTTGTAGATCGACAACGTTACTCTGACTGGATTGCGATATTTTGTATAATTTAATGCCAATGAGTCACCCAAATGTAAAATAAAAACCCATCAGTGCCTTTCGTATTCTAGCCAAACTGGAGTAGACAAACCTGAATTCCCGTGAAGGCTGCCCCCGCTTAGTTGGAAGATATTCCATGCTGCTCAAAGTTCACGTTGTTCTGCGCCTCTTCAGGGCTGTAGATTTTCCGTAATTATCCCCATGCTAACACCACTTCTATAAGGGGGTAGTTTGTGTTGTGGCCCCAGATGACGATTACACGAATATTTTGTCAGGATTTGTAAGCGGTGGGTCCTTGAGGTACTGCAAAACGCGAACACCGAGAAGTAAGATTAAAAGTTTTATTAACAAAGGTGGAGTACAAAACACGCATTAACAGTTTTATTAACAAAGGTGGAGTACAAAACACGCACGCTACGCGCACCCATCATCACTGTGTCTGTCACCCTATCAGCGGCTAATTACGGTCTTATCGAAAGGCCCCATGGTGAGCTAAGAAAAGCGACACATTCGCGCCCGAGGCCACGCTAGTTAATCTGGCGCACTGCGGACGGCGGCCAGTGGCGTACTCCCTGCGTCGCACTCCGACGCACACACGTGTACTGACCAAGCAAATTGTCAGCATTCCAAGATAGGCCGGCTGGCGAGCACGTGTTACGTGCTGTAGGGCTGCGTGCTAACTCGTATACCCTTACACATACAAATTTATTGATCGCCTCTTGCAGTGGATGATCATGTCAAGTAACCATAATGATGTGTTGCCGTGTGGCGTGACCTATTAGGTGATGCTTGCGGCCCTCGAAATTTGACAGCTTAACAAGAGAAGCAGAGTTCTCCAGTCTTAGTTTTCATCCTTTAGCAATGAATATTCATAATGCCGAAGAATACAGGTGACTCTTTTTTTCTTTTCTTTTCTTTTCTTTTCTTTTCTTTTTTTGAGTACTCTACCCGACATTACTTTTCGAGCAAAGCAGCGTCAGTGGACGTACTATGTTTTGCTTACCTACTTTATTTAATTGTTTGATTCTACATATATTGAAACACATAATGTATGAGAGAATCTTACACTTCTTTTTGTTCAGTGTCTACAAATTTAGTACCTAAGATAATAGCAATAACAAACCGAAAATCGATTATTTCAGAAACCGGTTGTTTTGTGCGGTTTTAACAGTTAGTTAACAGACACAGGATCTTATGCGATTCCGTGTAATGCAGAGGTCTGGCGCTACAAACAACCACTTGTATTACACAACACGTGCTCCTTGATCATTAATTTTTTTGACTGCTTCCTTTAAAAACTCAATAGAACAGTTCGAAATTGAGAACAGCGCAAGAAATTATAAGCGGCCCATCGGGAATGTGGATGGTAATGGGCAAGCCCGCGCGACTGCTGTTGGTAACACATTGGTCAAAATAAATGTTGCATATTGCCAAAATTTTAATATTGAACGTTGTGGTCCTGAAATATGAGTGTTATCCAGAAAGTAACAGACGTTTTGGAATAAAAAACTAACAATATCGAAAAACCAATTTATTATATACATTCTTACGCTATTTATCTACATAATCACAATTCACACTGAGGTACTTATCATACCGTGGCTCAAGTTTTTCAGTACCGTCTCTGCTTAAATCTGCCGCCTGCGATTGCAATCACTAGTTTATATCGGCATGCAGTTTGGCGTCAGTATCAAAGTGTTGTGTAGCGAGCCATGTCTTCATTGCTGGGAAGACGTGGTAGTCACTTTGGCTATATGGTAGATGATCAAACACCTCCCATCCAAAAGCCCGCAGGAGCTCCAGAGTACGATTGGTCGTATGTGGATGTGCGATGTTGAGAAAAAAAAACTTTTGGGGTACGTTTTCCCTGACGATTGTATCGCCCGCCTTAACTTTGTCAGTGTTTGACAATCCCTCCGGCTTACGTCGCATGGGCACGAAGCCATTCTTTATGGACTAGGCAGCAGTGGGACACAAAGCTCTTTTCTGCTGAAACCCGTATCGGTATCCACGGTGAAAATATATTCATGTGTGGAGGCAACGAGGACGACATTTACCCATTAGATGTATCATAGACGCCGCCTTTATCAAGACGGTTCAGTCATGTTTTGTGGTGGAATCATGCACGGCCGCAGGAAACCTTTTTGCCAAAACATGGGAGGACGAGCGGTGTGAAGTATTGGGACGACATCCTTGCAAGCGCTGTGACTCGATTTGGTGAACATATCGCTGTGGGGTTCATGGTTATGGACGACACTGTGGGCCATCGTCACACTCTTGTGAACACCTTCCTAGTGGAGCATAGAATGCATCAGATAGAATGACCTACATATTCTCCAGATCTCAGCTGGGTTGAGAATGCATGCATCACGCCAAAAGGAGCAGTTTGCAATTGTCCTGTCCCACCAGAGACCTTACAGGGCATCATAGAGGCCGCTGAGGAGGAGCTGGACAATATCCGTGAGTCTCATGTGCACAATTTGGTAAGGAGCACGTCTAACCCCTTTCAAAAGTGTCTCTAATTACGAGGAGTGCTAATTGGTTCATAAACAACTTGTTATGCAAGATGACAATCAGAAGAAATGATAATGTTTGCAATGGAATCTTCTTTCGTTTTCTTGTTTGCACTTATTAAGTGGAAATGTGTCTATTTCGTTTATTTTTCTCGTCTTATGAGTGTACCTGATATAGCAAAATCAGTTTGGTTTCCTATTATCTCCAGGACTCACCATAACGCAATATGCAACAATTATTTTGACCACTCTATAACACAGTGAGAATGTTGTTGTTGTGGTCTTCAGTCCTGAGACTGGTTTGATGCAGCTCTCCATGCTACTCTATCCTGTGCAAGCTTTTTCATCCCCCAGTACATACTGCAACCTACATCCTTCTGAATCTGCTTAGTGTATTCATCTCTTGGTCTCCCTCTACGATTTTTACCCTCCACGCTGCCCTCCAATACTAAATTGGTGATCCCTTGATGCCTCAGAACGTGTCCTACCAACCGATCCCTCCTTCTGGTCAAGTTGTGCCACAAACTTCTCTTCTCCCCAATCCTATTCAATACTTCCTCATTAGTTATGTGATCTACCCATCTAATCTTCAGCATTCTTCTGTAGCACCACATTTCGAAAGCTTCTATTCTCTTCTTGTCCAAACTATTTATCGTCCATGTTTCACTTCCATACATGGCTACACTCCATACAAATACTTTCAGAAATGACTTCCTGACACTTAAATCTATACTCGATGTTAACAAATTTCTCTTCTTCAGAAACGCTTTCCTTGCCATTGCCAGTCTACATTTTATATCCTCTCTACTTCGACCATCATCAGTTATTTTGCTCCCCAAATAGCAAAACTCCTTTACTACTTTAAGTGTCTCATTTCCTAATCTAATTCCCTCAGCATCACCCGACTTAATTCGACTACATTCCGTTATCCTCGTTTTGCTTTTGTTGATGTTCATCTTATATCCTCCTTTCAAGACACTGTCCATTCCATTCAACTGCTCTTCCAAGTCCTTTGCTGTCTCTGACAGAATTACAATGTCATCGGCGAACCTCAAAGTTTTTATTTCTTCTCCATGAATTTTAATACCTACTCCGAATTTTTCTTTTATTTCCTTTACTGCTTGCTCAATATACAGATTGAACAACATCGGGGAGAGGCTACAACCCTGTCTTACTCCCTTCCCAACCACTGCTTCCCTTTCATGTCCCTCGACTCTTATAACTGCCATCTGGTTTCTGTACAAATTGTAAATAGCCTTTCGCTCCCTGTATTTTACCCCTGCCACCTTTAGAATTTGAAAGAGAGTATTCCAGTCAACATTGTCAAAAGCTTTCTCTAAGTCTACAAAGAGAAAACAAGTACAGTACTACTTCACTTTTACAACTGAGAGCCTGATTTTATGTGACAGTCTTTTTCAAAAATCTCCGCTTTGGTGGACCTCACCAAGTTGCGGGCTGTACCGTCGCAGCCGTCGTGGTGAGCTTCATGTCGTGAGAATGATGAACGCAATTTAAATAACGTAAATGATGGTGTAGTCAAGTCGCGCCCCAATTTCGTTATTTTACTCTGAAAGGACTTATCGGCCAAGCAGACAAACATATTACAACATGAAATTAAATTTTCTGTCCCATTCAAACCCAATAAAGCTGTACTCATATACTCGCCCTGTTCCTTTACTCAAACATGCAAAAACCAGGATCAAGAAAATTAAGTAAACCTTATATATAGTTTCCACAAGTATACAGTAGCACTGTCGTAGAACAGTAGGTATGCATACATCCAGAAATGCAACCAGTTACTCGAAATATACTGACACACCTAATCCATGCGACCCACATAATATTGTACACCAACTAACCCAAAACATGTGAATGGCCTACACTAATGTCAAATTCTAATATCGTGTAGTTCTCAACCAGTCAAAACAAAGTACATGTATGACAGGTGTGGTGTCACCGCCAGACACCACACTTGCTAGGTGGTAGCCTTTAAATCGGCCGCGGTCCGTTAGTATACGTTGGACCCCTGTGTCGCCACTATCAGTGATTGCGGACCGAGCGCCGCCACACGGCAGGTCTAGAGAGACTTCCTAGCACTCGCCCCAGTTGTACAACCGAATTTGCTGGCGATGGTTCACTGACAAAATACGCTCTCATTTGCCGAGACGATAGTTAGCATAGCCTTCAGCTACGTCATTTGCTACGACCTATCAAGGCGCCATGTTCAGTTACTATTGATATTGTGAATAATGTACAGTCAAGAGCGACGTTCACCATTTGTGGATTAAAGTATTCCACCAGATACGTCCGTTTTTTCTAAAGTCTAATTTCCTTGTCCTGTTCCAGACCTCACGCCAGCCTGCGTGAGCTAAAACGGGTGCCTTTCGGCTTCCTCTAGTAACCCGGTGTTGGCTCTCCTGCCAACCCACAGCAACAGGTTCGCACGCTTGCTGTATAATGGCGGTTTGCAAATATGTTCATTTCACAAATTTATTTATTCCTTACTTGAGAAATCAGAACCTAAGGGACATGGCGAAAGCACTGAATGAATTTGAACAAGTGTGGCTAGTAGTTTACTAAATAGTAGATGTGGAGTACACACTACATTTACATTGGTTCTGCTGCAATGACAGTGCTGGATTGATCGACAAATTACGACATTATGATTGGAACAACATCTTATTTTGAAGAGAAAACAAGTACAGTACTACTTCACTTTTACAACTGAGAGCCTGATTTTATGTGACAGTCTTTTTCAAAAATCTCCGCTTTGGCGGACCTCACCAAGTTGCGGGCTGTACCGTCGCAGCTGTCGTGGTGAGCTTCATGTCGTGGGACTACAGTTCCAGACTGCGCGCAATTTGAAATACGCGACACCGACGTATTTACGTGATATAATCGTCTATACAATGTACTACTTCGTGGTACCCGCGGAACTGTGTCAGTTCAGTCACTGACACAATACATTTGGAGGCTTGTCCATACCTGAGTACACGCACCACCAATTTGCGTCCACCGGACACGTGAAAACAGTCTTATTTCACCTGGACACACCCGCAGAGCGTTCAGTTTACTCAGTAATAATGTCTGTTTCTGCACTTCACACTATACGGCGCACGTCTGGATTAAATGTTTTGTCCGTGTGTTTACGCCCTCAGATCAACATTCAGCGCTCCTTGTTCGTCGCCGTCCTACCACTCGGTTGTATATACAGGGTGAGTCACCTAACGTTACCGCTGGATATATTTCGTAAACCACATCAAATACTGACGAACCGATTCCACAGACCGAACGTGAGGAGAGGGGCTAGTGTAATTGTTTAATACAAACCATAAAAAAACGCACGGAAGTATGTTTTTTAACACAAACCTACGTTTCTTTAAATGGAACCCCGTTAGTTTTGTTAGCACATCTGAACATATAAACAAATACGTAATCAGTGCCGTTTGTTGCATTGTAAAATGTTAATTACATCCGGAGATATTGTAACCTAAAGTTGACGCTTGAAACCTCCGACGTTCAGTTGCGTGTTGTAACAAACACGGGCCACGGTCGGCGAGTAGCATCTGCAGGGACATGTTTACGATGACGACCGTGTTTACGAGTGTGGCTGTAGTGCACTGTTGTGGTTTGGTCTAGCTGTCGCAGTGTCCGCATGTAGCGCTTGCTGCTATTGTTATTCTGCATTCGTCTCTGC
The DNA here is from genome assembly GCF_023864345.2 of Schistocerca serialis cubense. NCBI lineage: Eukaryota > Metazoa > Arthropoda > Insecta > Orthoptera > Acrididae > Schistocerca > Schistocerca serialis. The sequence goes on from NC_064639.1 coordinate 884,767,512, forward strand.
ACGCAGACCAACTGTATTAAACCGTGTTACCAGACGTCTGTGATAGTGTAGTGTTGTAGGAACTGTGACCATGGTGTATTCGAACTCTGAAAAGGCGGAGATGATACTCATCTATGGCGAGTGTCGACGAAATGCAGCTGAAGCCTGCAGGCTGTATGCAGAACGGTACCCGGACAGAGAGCATCCAACGTGCCGCACATTGCAAAAGATCTACCGCCAACTGTATGCAACAGGTATGGTCGTAGCACGCAAACGGGTCCGTAACAGACCCGTCACAGGAGAAGCGGGTGCAGTTGGTGTGTTAGCTGCTGTTGCCATGAACCCACACATGAGTACACGGGGACTTTGCGAGAGCCGGTGGACTGAGTCAAAGTAGTGTCATGCGCATACTGCATCGTCACCGCTTTCACCCGTTTCATGTGTCGCTACATCAGCAATTACATGGCGATGACTTTAATCATCGAGTGCAATTCTGTCAATGGGCATTAACAGAGAATGCGTTGCAGTTCTACCTGTTTACCGATGAAGCGGGTTTCACAAACCACGGGGCAGTGAATCTACAGAACATGCATTACTGGTCCGTGGACAATCCTCGCTGGCTCAGACAGGTAGAGCGACAGCGACCGTGGACTGTAAATGTATGGTGCGGAATCATTGGCGACCACCTCATTGGTCCTCACTTCATTGCAGGGGCCCAAACAGCTGCAACATACATCGCGTTCCTACAGAATGATCTGCCAACATTGCTCGAAAATGTCCCACTGGAAACGCGTCGACGTATGTGGTATCAGCATGATGGTGCACCTGCACATTCCGCAATTAACACTAGGCTGACCCTTGACAGGATGTTCGACGGGCGTTTCATAGGACGTGGAGGACGCATAAATTGTCCAGCCCGTTCTCCTGATCTTACACCTCTGGACTTCTTTCTGTGGGGTACGTTAAAGGAGAATGTGTACCGTGATGTGCCTACAACCCCAGAGGATATGAAACAACGTATTGTGGCAGCCTGCGGCGACATTACACCAGATGTACTGCGGCGCGTACGACATTCATTACGCCAGAGATTGCAATTGTGTGCAGCAAATGATGGCCACCACATTGAACATCTATTGGCCTGACATGTCGGGACACATTCTATTCCACTCCGTAATTGAAAACGGAAACCACGTGTGTACGTGTACCTCACCCCTCATGGTAATGTACATGTGCGTCAATGAAAAAGACCAATAAAAACGTGTTAGCATGTGGACGTAATGTGATGTTCCAGTCTCTTCTGTACCTAAGGTCCATCACCGTTCGCTTTGGGTCCCTACGTAATTCGGTGCTCTCCGATACACACGATCGAACAGCGGAGGAGTGGTACTCAAGCGTCAACTTTAGGTTACAATATCTCCGAATGTAATTAACATTTTACAATGCAACAAACGGCACTGATTACGTATTTGTTTATATGTTCAGATGTGCTAACAAAACTAACGGGGTTCCATTTAAAAAAACGTAGGTTTGTGTTAAAAACATACTTCCGTGCATTTTTTTATGGTTTGTATTAACCAATTACACTAGCCCCTCTCCTCACGTTCGGTCTGTGGAATCGATTCGTCAGTATTTGATGTGGTTTACGAAATATATCCAGCGGTAATGTTAGGTGACTCACCCTGTTTATATACACACACAAGCAACAAAAAAGGTTTTGCATCAGCCTGGTTCCCAGAATCCTGAAGATAGACGTTGACTGTGGATATTGTATCAGAGACACAGTCCCTTTGACTGTTCAGAGATGTCACTAAACCCGCCCAAATATATAAACAACCATGCATGAGCAACGCCTATTAGACGGAGGGGGTCCGACAGCCGATCAGTTCCAGTCATTCCATCAGGAAGGAGGTGCACGGCTCGTGTTCTGTAGTTCAACCATGCCTAGATGGTCAATACCGCTGTTCGATCGAGTCCGCATTTTTACTTTCTGCCAGGAAGGGCTCTCAACAAGGGAAGTGTCCAGGCGTCTCGGAGTGAACCAAAGCGATGTTGTTCGAACATGGAGGAGGTACAGGAAGACAGGACCTGTCGATGACATGCCTCGCTCAGGCCGCCCAAGGGCTACTACTGTAGTGGATGACCGCTACCTACGGATTATGGCTCGGAGGAACCCTGACAGCAACGCCACCATGTTAAATAATGCTTTTCGTGCAGCCACAGGACGTCGTGTTACCACTCAAACTGTGCTCAATAGGCTGCTTGATGCGCAACTTCACTCCCGACGTCCATGGCGAGGTCCATCTTTGCAACCACGATACAATGCAGCGTGGTACAGATGGGCGCAACAACATGCCGAATGGACCGCTCAGGATTGGCATCACGTTCTCTTCACCGATGAGTGTCGTATATGCCTCCAACCAGACAATCGTCGGAGACGTGTTTGGAGGCAACGCCGTCAGGCTGAACGCCTTGGACACACTGTCCAGCGAGTGCAGCAAGATGGAGGTTCCCTGTTGTTTTGGGGTGACACTATGTGGGGCCCTCATACGCCGCTGGTGGTCATGGAAGGCACCGTAACAACTGTACGATACGTGAATTCCATCCTCCGACCGATAGTGCAACCATATCGGCAGCATATTGGCGAGGCATTCGTCCTCATGGACAACAATTCGCGCTCCCCATCTTGCACATCTTGTGGATGACTTCCTTCAGGACAACGACATCGCTCGCCTAGAGTGGCCAGCATGATCTCCAGACATGAGCCCTATCGAACGTGGCTGAGATAGATTTTAAAGGGCTGTTTATGGACGACGTGACCCATCAACCACTCTCAGGGATCTACGCCGAATCACCGTTGAGGAGTGTAGCAATTTGGACCAACAGTGCCTTGATGAACTTATGGATAGTATGCCACGACGAATACAGGCATGCATCAGTGCAAGAGGATAGGGGAAAAAACGTATAGGCCTCATAGAGCTATACTTTACATGTCAGTTATCTCTACGCCACTGATCAGAAGCGACACAGGCTAAGCCAAGTGCTCCTGTTCCACCAACAGAGGGCGTTCCTGTAGTTAATGAGTTTCTACAAATGTGGAGAAAGGGCACACATTTTGAAGTCATTCACACGAAACCCTGGCAAAATAGTGCATATGTTGAGGCCTAAAACAGCACTGCACTGTTCACATTCTCTAGCTATTCTTATTTTTATTGTTTGTTGATACAGTTTTGCAACTGTGCCGGTTGGTCTCCTCATCTGGAAATCTGGAATTCGTGCCATCGCGCCGCCTTGTGTAATTCCTCTGTATTCCACAGAGTGTTTGACATCCTATGTGCGCGCGTTGCGGTGCGGTGGCGCTAGCGGCATCCGCGAGGTGTTATGGTACTCAGTTCCTGACCGCCCGTGTTTACGAGCACAGCGCGGGATAGGGGCACTACGGCAACGAGGCAGATCTGATGTCGGCCAGGGTTGTGGGTCTCTGTAGCTCTGCTGTAGTCTCGTGATAAGCTGGTAGTCTGCTGTTACTAAGCGCGTCGTTGCGTGTAGAGTCCTAACGTTGTCTCTCGCTCTTTATGGTTACTGTATTGTTCACAGTCGCGGTACAGGTTTGCGTAATTTGTAGCCAAGAGCGACGGTCATTCAGTGGCCGGTCGCTGTCTGTTGTATGTAGGGTCACCGTTGTCAGCAAGGTGGTTAACGATGCCTCAAATGAATGACAGACCACCCGAAAACATTTATTTCAAGTTACAAGAAGGAAACCCCGCACGAGAAGGTATGTGGTGCTGCCGTTGTAGATTAGTGTAAGGACTGGCTGCGACAGCAGCGTTGGTTGTTTAAGTCCATTATTTGCAAAGGAGTGCTATAACGCGTAACTGCCGTCGTAAAGTGACGGAATTGGCCGTTACTGAGATAGCGGTCACCTCTCAAAGGTGTGGTGCGCGTCGATTTCCTCTTGTTGTTCTTATCGGATTAACTAAAAAGGGAAAAACTGTTGGGCTGCCGCCATGGTATGGTTTCCAGAACGGTGAAACTTCGAGCGTGGAACGTTGGAGCGTCCCTGTGCTGTACTATCGCATGGTCAGACTGTTCCCGACAGTGCATGGCCTTGAGAGATCAGTTGTCTTGTTTCTAATTGTTATAGGTTTTTTTGACTTGATTCTAAAGATTTTTATAGCCTTTTGTGGTGGTTGTTATTGCGCAGCACGTTTGGGTGAAGTAGAGCGCTTCGCTTGTGTAAAATAGTGAAGTGGCGCACCATACACCTTAGTTATTTTACTTAAGGGGACTTGACCGTAAAAACTGATCCGGGCACGGTCGCACTGTCTTACTTGACCTGGTCTGCACAGCGCCCCAGTGTCAGTTGTTTGCGTTGTTTGCCCTTGCTTGAGCGGTCACGTCCAGTTATGTCTAAGTTTACCGGCATCTGTAACTGAATTTTTGATTCTGTGGGCGTACTGGGCAGCTTGTGGGGCAGTAACTTATATGTATCTTAGCAGAGTACTTATGAGCTTGGCCTTAAAGTATGGTAAGCTTTTTGTTACCAAAGCCTTAACTCTGCTTCTCCTGCCATTTAAATTGTTTGATAAAATGGAGCCATCGTTGAGGTCTGTGATACACATAGTAGTGTTAAATTGTTGGCTTCCTGGGTTGCCATCGCGCAAGAGGGCTTAAGTGCCATACCCGTACTATTTAAAGGAGTGGAGGAACGATAATACACTACTGGCCATTGAAATTGCTACACCAAGAAGAAATGTAGATGATAAAGGGGTATTCACTGGAGAAATATATTTACTAGAACTGACATGTGATTACATTTTCACGCAATTTGGGTGCATAGATCTTGAGAAACCAGTACCCAGAACAACCACCTCTGGCTCTAATAACGGCCTTGATACCCCTGGGCATTGAGTCAAACAGAGCTTCGATGGCGTATACACGTATAGCTGCCCATGCAGCTTCAACACGATACCACAGTTCATCAAGAGTAGTGACTGGCGTACTGTAACGAGCTCGGCCACCATTGACCAGACGTTTTCAATTGGTGAGAGATGTGGAGAATGTGCTAGCCAGGGCAACAGTCGAACATTTTCTGAATCCAGAAAGGCCCGTACAGGACCTGCAACATGCGGTCGTGCATTATCCTGCTGAAATGTAGGGTTTCGCTGGGATCGAATGAAGGGTAGAGCCACGGGTCGTAACACGTCTGAAATGTAACGTCCACTGTTCAAAGTGCCGTCAATGCGAACAACAGGTGACCGAGACGTGTAATAAAGGGCACCCCATACCATCACGCCGGGTGATATGCCAGTATGGCGATTACGAATACACTCTTCCAATGTGCGTTCACAGCGATATCGCCAAACACGGATGCGACCATCATGATGCTGTAAACAGAACCTGGATTCATCCGAAAAAATGACGTTTTGCCCACGCACCCAGGTTCGTCGTTGAGAACACCATCGCAGGCGCTCCTGTCTGTGATGCAGCGTCAAGTGTAACCGCAGCCATGGTCTCCGAGCTGATAGTCCATGCAGCTGCAAACGTCGTCGAACTGTTCGTGCAGATGGTTGTTGTCTTGCAAACGTCCCCATCTGTTGACTCAGGGATCGAGACGTGGCTGCACGATCCGTTACAGCCTTGCGGATAATATGCCTGTCATCTCGACTGCTAGTGATACGAGGCCGTTGGGATCCAGCACGGCGTTCCGTATGACCCTCCTGAACCCACCGATTCCATATTCTGCTAACAGTCATTGGATCTCGACCAACGCGAGCAGCAATGTCGCGATACGATAAACCGCAATCGCGATAGGCTACAATCCGACCTTTATCAAAGTCGGAAACGTGATGGTACGGATTTCTCCTCCTTACACGCGGCATCACAACAACGTTTCACCAGGCAACGCCGGTCAACTGCTGTTTCTGTATGAGAAATCGGTTGGAAACTTTCCTCATGTCAGCACGTTGTAGGTGTCGCCACCGGCGCCAACCTTGCGTGAATGCTCTGAAAGGATAATCATTTGCATATCACAGCATCTTCTTCCTGTCGGTTAAATTTTGCGTCTGTAGCACTTCATCTTCGTGGTGTAGCAATTTTAATGGCCAGTAGTGTATTTGTTTATTCAATTTTAAGCCCTTCCTATTTATGTTAAAGAATTTTTGCTTTCGTTTTCTGTTGTTACTGTTGTTGTGTTTGGTGACAGATATTTAGTCCGTGCTAAATCGCTTACTCGAGGAAAGTAGTAACTGATATGGTAGTTTCAGGAATCCTGCGCGGCAGCGTGTTGCAGTTTCGGTCAGGGCCAAGCCTCTGCAGCCGGTCCTGCGGGATGCCTCCCTGAGATTCTACCGAGGTTCAGAATTCCGCCAGCAGAACCGAGATGGCGCCTTCCATCTTCCCATAATCCAGTGGGTGCCAGCCATCAGTGACAGTTCGAGCTTTTTATTGTTTAGCACCGTTTAAAGAAGCAGATTTCATTCAATTCAATCTCAAAAATTAATAGCCAGCCCTCCACTTCCATCAAAATGGGTTCACAACAAAAGAGCATTTGTCTTCCTGATACCTGTTCACGAGTAACCGCCACGACGCGGATGAACGTAGTCTGCACAACACGACCGTGAAGCGAATGTTCAGCCACTCGCGAAACATTGTCATTTAACGAACTTTCTCTTGAATTGATTTTTCGCGGAAAGCATCAGCTCCACTTGCACTCAGGTCTCCAAAAAACCATCCACGATATGATACGTTAGAGGTATTCGAAAGTTAATAATATAACTGTGCATTCATTGTTCCGAACGGAGTAAATTTATTCGATATCTCAGTAGGACATTCCTTATGATAATGGCGACCGTTTGGGAGTTATTTACTGTTCATGACACATTGGGTGTTAAAACACTCACTCGCGAGCGCGTCACACCACTTACCACTTTATAACTATTAAATTCTATCAGCAATCAATTTAGATTTACCAGAGGGAGCACGTTATCGATATGGCCAGCGGGCAGCGATATGAATATGGCTTACAGTGTGTGTAACACGTCCGGGGGTACTAATGGTGGGGACCCTTAAACTGTTCTCGCTTCTTGACCGTGCGCCCTGTCCACACCTTCTACCTGATAATCCCGCGGCGGTTGTATTGTTCTGCTCCACACTGCTGCTGGCTTGCCTGAAACATCTGGTACGAACAACTATATTCTGAGACCATAAGAAGGTCACAGGTTGCACTGTTTACACTCTGTCGTAAGTGTTGACGCCAATTCACATTCTTGATTATCTGTCCACAAGTATCATTTGGAGGAGCGTACGCGTAACCAACACGACGCGGGTGATAGTGATGTTGCGGATTCCGAATGGTCGCACACACAGATGTATGGTACCAGTCCTTTTTGACGCTTATCATAATATAACACTGTTAATAAAATTAAATTACAGTTCACAGTTCTCACTTGTACGAGCGAGCGCGTAACCGTCGCGGAGAGGCTGATTGTTCATGATGCGGAAAGCGATGTCCGAATGCACGTCCTCATGCTAACTACAAGACAATGGCACTTGGCTACTCTCCTTTGTGGTAAACTATATTACTGATTCACATTAGTTAATTCTGGGAGGCCGAACACAACGCGGATGATTGATGTTGTACGGTACAACACGCAAACGGGCAGATACTCAAATACTAGGGCAGTTCAATAAGTAATGCAACACTTTTTTTTCTCGGCCAATTTTGGTTGAAAAAACCGGAAATTTCTTGTGGAATATTTTCAAACATTCCCGCTTCGTCTCGTATAGTTTCATTGACTTCCGACAGGTGGCAGCGCTGTACGGAGCTGTTAAAATGGCGTCTGTAACGGATGTGCGTTGCAAACAACGGGCAGTGATCGAGTTTCTTTTGGCGGAAAACCAGGGCATCTCAGATATTCATAGGCGCTTGCAGAATGTCTACGTTGATCTGGCAGTGGACAAAATCACGGTGAGTCGTTGGGCAAAGTGTGTGTCATCATCGCCGCAAGGTCAAGCAAGACTGTCTGATCTCCCGCATGCGGGCCGGCCGTGCACAGCTGTGACTCCTGCAATGGTGGAGCGTGCGAACACACTCGTTCGAGATGATCGACGGATCACCATCAAACAACGCAGTGCTCAACTTGACATCTCTGTTGGTAGTGCTGTCACAATTGTTCACCAGTTGGGATATTCAAAGGTTTGTTCCCGCTGGGTCCCTCGTCGTCTAACCAAGCACCATAAAGAGCAAAGGAGAACCATCTGTGTGGAATTGCTTGCTCGTCATGTGGCTGAGGTTGACAATTTCTTGTCAAAGATTGTTACAGGCAATGAAACATGGGTTCATCACTTCGAACCTGAAACAAAACGGCAATCAATGGAGTGGCGCCACACCAACTCCCCTACCAATAAAAAGTTTAAAGCCATACCCTCAACCGGTAAAGTCATGGTTACAGTCTTCTGGGACGCTGAAGGGGTTATTCTGTTCGATGTCCTTCCCCATGGTCAAACGATCAACTCTGAAGTGTATTGTGCTACTCTTCAGAAATTGAAGAAACGACTTCAGCGTGTTCGTAGGCACAAAAATCTGAACGAACTTCTCCTTCTTCATGACAACGCAAGACCTCACACAAGTCTTCGCACCCGAGAGGAGCTCACAAAACTTCAGTGGACTGTTCTTCCTCATGCACCCTACAGCCCCGATCTCGCACCGTCGGATTTCCATACGTTTGGCCCAATGAAGGACGCAATCCGTGGGAGGCACTACGCGGATGATGAAGATTGATGCAGTACGACGTTGGCTCCAACATCGACTAGTGGAATGGTACCGTGCAGGCATACAGGCCCTCATTTCAAGGTGGCGTAAGGCCGTAGCATTGAATGGAGATTACGTTGAAAAGTAGTGTTGTGTACCTAAAAGATTGGGGAATAACCTGGTGTATTTCAATGCTGAATAAAACAACCCCTGTATCAGAAAAAAATGTGTTGCATTACTTATTGAACTGCCCTCGTACTTTACTGGTGACATGGCTCTTTTTTAATTACTCCCTTACGCACTTTTCACTGAATCCACTTCCACATCTTAATACTTCATATTATAGCACTTGCAGCCACACTTGAACTTCCATAATACTGCCCTTCCCATGCAGAGCTACCCACAACACAGCACAGCAGCTACGTGTCCCGCGCTCGACTCTGCAAAAAACGCGGCCGCTCGTAAAGATACCCCGTAACCAAACCAGCGATATAACAATACGCTTACAAGTGTTCAACGAATTCGAAAGTAAATTTTAACCAACCTGCTAAATTTCAGTCGCACATAAACTCAGTAAACGGACCAAAATCATTTTTCCAGTCGGTCAGTGATCATATTGGCCTCGAAAGAGACGATGACGGACAGAAGGCCCAAATACTGAGTTCAGTCTTCTGAAATTGTTTCACTGAGAAACAAAACTGCTTACAAAACTCTCGCGCTACCGATCGCTCAATATTGCTCAAGTGTGTGGTACCCATACAATATACTGAACATAAACGAATGTCTGTGGCACGAGTGTGCTCAGATTTGTTTGACTTAGGCCTACATTAGAGTTTCATGAAAGACCTGAACTGGCACGCTCTTGAAGACAGATGCGAACTATAAGGCGAAAACTACACTGAAATGACAAAAGCCATGAGATAGCGATGGTTCAAATGGCTCTGAGCACTATGGGACTTAACTGCTGAGGTCATCAGTCCCCTAGAACTTAGAAATACTTAAACCTAACTAACCTAATGACATCACACACATCCATGCCCGAGGCAGGATTCGAAGCTGCGACCGTAGCGGTCGCGCAGTTCCAGACTGTAGCGCCTAGAACCGCCCGGCCACACCGGCCGGCATGAGATAGCGATATGCGCATATCCATATGGGGGTAGTCCCGCGTACACGGACTATAAAAGGGCAGGGCTTAGGCGGAGCAGTCTTTTGTACTCAGGTGTGTCACGTGAAAAGATTTCCAACGTGATTATGACAGCACGACGGGAATTAACAGACTTTGAACGCGGAATGGTAGTTGGAGTTGGATGCATGAGACATTCCATTTCGGAACTCGTTAGGGCGCTTCAGTCTCGAACTGCGTGACCGCTACGGTCGCAGGTTCGAATCCTGCTTCGGGCATGGATGTGTGTGATGTCCTTAGGTTAGTTAGGTTTAAGTAGTTCTAAGTCTAGGGGACTGATGACCTCAGATGTTAAGACCCATAGTGCTCAGAACCATTTGAACCATTTTTGAACTCGTTAGGGAAATCAGTATTCCGAGATCCAAGTGTCAAGGGTGTGCCGAGAATACCAAATTTCAGGCACTCCCTCTCGCCACGGACGAAGGAGTGGCCGATGCCTTCACTTAACGTCCGAGAACAGCGACTTTTGAGTAGAGTTTGTAACCTCCCCCTCAATTATCGACCTTAGTGACAGTGAAAAATTAAACCGCGTGTACTTAATGGAAATTTGGGAAAAGCAATCGTCACCGAAGTTAATTTGTCGGTAAAGAGGGAGGAAAGGGTTACATCTAAATGAAAAGAAAAATGCAAATGAAACTGGTGGAAATTAATTTTGAAAAGGGGTAAAGTTAATAAAGAAAGTAAATGTGCGGCCGTTACGTTAACAATTAACTAGCGGTAATTAGATATTTGAGATTTGGGGGAAATTACAGTCGCTAGTCCTAAGGACAATTACTATCGTAACTGAAAAAGAAAGGTTATTACACATATAATTAGCACTAGAAGCGTGGCAACTGAAGGTTGACACGTGTAGTGTGAAAACTGAAAGTTTGTCAGAAGTAATAAATTTCGCTACACTCTGACTTAATTTAGCAAAAGAATTAATAAAACCGGAAAATCGAAAGTTAATTTAGTGACTGTAGTTGATAGTGAGCTTTCTTTCTGAAGCACATCGAAATTCAGTAAAATACGGTTAGTCTTGGACTACCTCAACAATCATTTCAAAAGCTACTTGAATCTACGCAATTTAGAAATAAGAGATTTAACTTTGAACTTGAATAAAATGATTCTGAACAATTAACAATAGTAAAATTTAGTACGTACCAAGGTGAGCTGCAGTCACAGGTAAGCTAAAATACGGTAACAAAACTCGCACTCTTAATTTGTGCTTGTGTAATCTAAATATTGTAGCCAGCTACGAATACCTTAACTGAACTTTGAAATTAAAGCAGTGAAATCGAATGATGCTGGCGTTTGAATTTCAACGACACTCGGGTTCATTCCGGAAAAGGAAGGGACCCTGCTTGGTAATGCAATTGGGACAATGAGCAACAAAGGTTCACGCTACGTTGCTGTAATTTAGCTATGAAAATGGAACAGTTTGAAAAGCTGAGGTCTGCCATACAGCTCTAAAACTTTACGTGCTTCCAGTCTTCCTTGTTGGTTGATTGAAGGTTTGAAGCCGTCGATCGAGGAGGTGGCGACAGTCACTCATTGTCGGCCGTCGCTGTTGCAGAAGCTGGATGTTGGCGCGCCTTCTTCTCGACACGGTCACCAGGCGAAACGGGCTCTTGATGTGCGCCAGCTAATGCTTCCCGTCCGCGACACCGTGTCAGAAACTATCATAGCAAGTCGAGCGCAATTACGTGCTGCCCAACCCCGAAAGCGCGGCAACTCGCGGGAGCGTCACACAACACACCTGCTCCATTGCACTACTCCCGCCAGACTCTCCCTCTGCCCGCGCTCCACGCGACAGAGTTAACACTACCAAAGATCCTAAACACTTTCGTTCTCCACACGACCTATCGATGTATTCGTTCGATAGCATAGTTTTCCCTAGGCCAGACCCAGCGTATTAATACAGATAATATTCACAAAACAAACCAACATAAATGCATAAATATATATATACAAACAGTAAAACAATTACAATATATAAAGATACAGAAATGTCGTATCTTCAGGTAACAAAATACGAAAAAAAATTTGCAGTGCAATAGATGGAAATAGGAGGAATACATTTCCCTCGTTACAAGTTGTCAGCGCTAACACTGTGTGAAATAATTGTAGAAATCAGCGTGGGACGTACGGCGAAAGTAACCCTTAGGACAGTGCGACGAAATTTGGCGTTAATGGGCTATGGCAGCAGACGACCGACACGAGTGCCTTTGCTAAGAGCACGGCATCGCCCGCAGTGCCTCTCCTGGGTTCGTGACCATATCGGTACGATCAATTATTCAAAATGACAGTCACAATCGAATTATTTATTTTGCCGCCAACCGGTTTCAACCCACGATGTGGTCATCTTCAGGGCAATTTACACTATATGGTCGTTCGCTGGAGTCGTCACCCTGCCTATAAGTAAATTAATCGCTGTTATCTCCATACAATTTTGTTGTCTGAAAAAAAAAAAATATCGGTACGACCCTAGATGAATGGAAAACCATGGCCTGGTCACGTGAGTCCCGGATTTAGTTGGTAAGAGTTGATGTTAGTGTAGGGCGCAGACCCAAGCTGTCATCAAGGCAGTGTGCAAGCTGGAAGTGGCTCCATAATGGTGTGGGCTGCGTTTACTTGAAACGAACTGAGTCCTCTAGTCAAAATGAACTGATCTTTGACTGGAAATAGCTATCAGACATCGCCTGATGTTGTTCCTAGCAAGGCATACGTGGCAAATGCTTGAACGTGTTTATTTTTAATTTTTGACTTGATCGTATCAGCTGAGAAAGTTGACCATTGCTTTCTCGCAATGTAACTTGAGGGTTTTTTGAAATTTCACTCTGGTGAATACATCATTAGAGGTGTCGAACCTAGGTCAATGTGCCAAACAGTTGTTTGCAACCGGTTGGTTGTATGATTGCTATACTGAAACTTATATACAGTTGCTGAGAGAGAACACTGTTTAAAATTGTAAATGGTTGTGTTCGTTTACTTGGAGACCATTTCCAGCAATTCATGGACTTCGTACTATACATGACAATACGCCACGTCACCGGGCCGCACCGTTCGTGATTGGTTTGTAGAACATTCTGGACAGTTCGAACGAATGATCTGCCGACTCACATCGCCCGACACGAATCCCACTGAACATTTGTGAGACATAATCGAGAGGTCAGGTCGTGCACAAAATCCTGCCCTGGCAGCACTTCCGCAGTAATGGACGGCTATAGAGGCCACATGGCACAGTATTTCTGCAGGTGACATTCAAAGACTTGTTGAGTTCATGCCATACTGCACTATCACGGGCAAAAAGAGGTCCGACAAGATATTAGGAGGTATTCCACGACTTTTGTCACCTCAGTGTATTTGCGTAGTTTCAAAAACTGGTATTAAACTTGAGGTCTAGAAATTATTACAACGCCCTGCTTACCTCTCTCATTTCGAAAAAAATTGGAAATTTGTTGCAAGGTCTTATGGGACCAAACTGTTGAGGTCATCGGTCCCTAAGCGTACACACTACTTAATGTAACTTAAAGTTATGCTAAGGACGACACGCACACCCATGCCCGAGGGAGGACTCGAACCTCCGACGGGGGGAGCCGCGCGGACCGTGACAAGACGCCTCAGACCGCCTCTCATTTGGAACTCGGTGGCAACATTAGACTAATTCTCGCATACACACAAGTCAATTGCCATTCTCCCTACTCCCCATACGATAATAGAACTGGAGGAGACCATAACGCCTCGTACAATGGGATGTGCCATTTGCCACGTACTTCTTAGTAGTTTTGCAGAGTATGAAAGTAAGAATATAAATATTCGAGATGTATGATGATAACTTGCTGCGTTCTGCACGCAATCCGCCGGCCGTTACACCAGGAGATTGTCGAAGGTGAAGTAAGCAAATGTCGTGCAATGTTGTTCGGAACAGCGATAAACCCTGGGTGTACAATCATAAGCAGCTGCATTCTGTTGTGTTTGATCCGCTTGGACAAATTACGACCTCCAAGAGAAAGGAGGAAACGAAAACAAAATGGAAGCGCGATATTTCTCTTCCGCCCTTTCCATCGACTGGTCTCTAAATCCGAGAGTGGTAGAAAGTCTGGGGGAAAAACCCTCTCTGCCAAATCCGGCTTAGCGAGGACGCCGTGTGTGTGTGTGTGTGTGTGTGTGTATGTGTGTGTGTGCAGACTAGAGAGACAGAGACCAGGCACGGCTCAGCGCTAGTTCACAGTAGCGAGGTGTTGTTAGCCAGGCTGCGAAATACTGGCGGATTGATGTACTGTCGTTGCGTATTTGAAATTTCTGAAGTTTCTGACACTTTATCCTTTTATCATCATTATTACTGTTGTTTTTATTAATTCTCTGGGGCCATCTAGGAACACGTTAAGTATCGACACATTTGGCAGTGAACTTTGCTTGCTCTGAAGCCCAGATTTACTTAATTATTTCGGCTTTCTTGCTTACATTCCGCTTCCAAGGCTCACCATCTCTTCCCTTTTGGCTGCTTGGTTTTATTTCCAGGAGTTGGAGTTGTTCTTTGATATTTCTAAACCGGGACAATGTGGCTTACGGGTTCAAACAAAAAGAGTGAAACAACTTCTTGGTCAACCTGTTCTCATGCATTATTTAAGGTGATCATAAACTCGTATACGTCTTTTGCGGATTGTTATTTATTTACACGTCAAGTTCCGCAGTACCAAACTGAGGAACAAATCTCCGTCATGGAACGTGTCAATACATGAAATTACAACATAAAAGTAGTAACAGATAAAAATAAAATGTTTATGAACCCAAAAAAGTCAAGCCATAAGTTTAAGTAAAAGCAATCAACAATATAAGAATCAGACTAATTCTTCAAGTGTAAGTAGGCTGTTTAAGTTTTCTTATTGGTAACGACACGTAGCGCTCTGTATGAAAATCACTGGCTGTGCTGTGTGCAGTCTGTGGTTGGTTTGCATTGTTGTCTGCCATTGTAGCGTTGGGCAGTTGGCTGATAACAGCGCGTAGCGTTGCGCAGATGGAGGTGAGCCGCCAGCAGTGGTGGATGTGGGGAGAGAAATGGCGGAGTTTTGAAATTTGTAAGACTGGATCTCATGAACTGCTATATATATTATGACTTTTGATGACTATTGAGGTAAATACATTGTTTGTTCTCTATTAAAATCTTTCGTTTGCTAACTATGCCTATCAGTAGTTAGAGCCTTCCGTAGTTTGAATCTTTTATTTAGCTGGTAGTAGTGGCGCTTGCTTGATGACTATTGAGGTAAATACATTGTTTGTTCTCTATTAAAATCTTTCATTTGCTAACTATGCCTATCAGTAGTTAGTGCCTTCCGTAGTTTGAATCTTTTATTTAGCTGGCAGTAGTGGCGCTTGCTGTATTGCAGTAGTTCGAGTAACCAAGATTTTTGTGAGGTAAGCGATTTGTGAAATGTATAGGTTAATGTTAGTCAGGGCCATTCTTTTGTAGGGATTTTTGAAAGTCAGATTGCATTGCGCTAAAAATATTGCGTCAGTTTAAGCACAGTCATGTATAATTTTTCTAAGGGGACATTTCATATGTCGACCCTTAGCCGAGGATACCTCACTGGAATCTTCTGATTTTTTTCTTGTAGTTTGTGTAATTAGTGTAGTTATTGTTTATTGCTAGCGCGTAATTGTAGAGAGAATCTCCTTTGTAGTTGCAGTCTTCATTGTTGTACAGTAAAACAGTTGTGGCAAGCATGTAGATTTGCACCAAGTATTTCGCAGCTGTGCTTGCAATTAACTAGATATTATTTTCAGTGCTATGTTAATGTGTTCTCATATTTTTGCTCTTCAAATTGTGTTTTTCTGTGTTGTCATGTGAAATATTGTGACAATAATGGCGTGTGAAAAACGTAATATTAGGCTCCAATGTAAACTGAGAAATGACAGTGAAGACGAAAGCAGTGTGTTAGCGTCACCGTGTAATGAATTACCTAATATTCCAAGTAGTAATTTGGTAATTGTGCATAGGGAAATGGAACGGGCTGCAAATAATGGTGTAGGCAGTGAAACAATTAGTGAACAGGGAAGCATTATCGATCGATCGCTCGGCAATAGTTCGCCTCAATATTCCGAAATGACAGGACAGAATCTTGCAAATACTGTAGATTCAGGTTTTGCGTCCTCACCGTTTTCTCAAATAAGTCAAGACACATTTTCTGCTTTTCAAAATGCGAATATTGCCGGTTCAAATGCAGTGCCGAATAGCACTGAGGAACATGTTTCAGACACCAGTGCACTGTTATTACAGTTAATGCAACAAATGGGACAAAGGCTACAAAAGTTAGACACAACGCTTGATCAAAATCAGAAACAAATGGGACAAAATCTTCAAAAATTAGACACAATGGAACAAAATCTTCAAAAGTTAGACACAATGGAACAACACCAGATACGAACACAGCAACAGTTAGACACAATGGAACAAAATCAGAGACAAACACAGCAAAAGCTTCAAAAGTTAGACACAATGGAACAAAATCTTCGGAAGTTAAACACCAGACTTGAACAAACACGTGAAGATTTAACTACTGATTTACATAACATTGAATCGAAATGTCAAAAAGTCTGTAATGACGTAAGAACACAAATTTGTGAGCATTTCCAACCTATTTTTTCGCGTCATGAAAATGCATTACAGAATCACGAAGCAGTCATAAAAGAACTGCAAACTATTGTTCATGAAAATCACGACACCTTGCAAGCTAAAATTGACTCAGTTGCATCTACCGATTCGGTTACGCAACTTGCAAAAACTCAGGAATACTTAAAGGACGCAGTAGATACGATTTCAACACAAATGGACACTCTGAAACTTGGTTCAGAAAAACACACAGAGGAAATAATTTCACTATCGGATAAAGTAGCAGAACTTTCAGATCAGTTCACTAACTTATCTGCAAAGGTAGATGATGATCTGAATGACACAAGACCTGTAGCCATCACTGACACAGAAGAGTATGAACAAATTAAGAAATTCAAACAAAATCAGAATCAAATTAATACGCAATACGAAAGAGAAATCCTGGAAGTACAAGATCAGTTGGCACAAGTAATACAAAAATTACATATTTCAGAGGACACTCGCGCTCCAACATGGGAAGAGGAACTTAGAAATACGGAAAAGCCACAAAATAATAACACAGGGCATTTCGGAAATTATGAAAGAAATTGGCAAAGTGCACCGAATTTTGAGATGGAACCGCCGACACGACGTAACAATGACCGATATGCTACTCGCCGACACGATGATTTTGACTATAAGCTGTTCATTACTACATGTAAATTCAAAACATTTAAGAATTTTGGCAACGACATTCATCCACAAGCGTGGCTCCATCAATTCTCTCATTGTTTTCCTCCCAACTGGTCATTAGAGCACAGATTAGAATTTATGTGTGGCTACTTAGAGAATGAACCAGCTGAAAGTATGCGATCGGTCATTCACGATTGCCACAGTGAAGGAGAATTTTATCATGCCTTCCTCTCAGCATATCGGTCTCAAGCTACACAAAACCGAGTAAAACATAGCATCATAATGATGAAACATTTCGAACAATCAGAATTTTCCAGTCTTGTGAAATATTTTGAAGACATGTTGCACAAGAATCAGTACCTGTCAAACCCATACAGCCCCTCAGAACTCATCCGCATTTGCTTAATCAAATTACCTGAACATTTACAACATATTATTTTGGCAGGACGTTGCAAAGACGACATTGAAGCTTTTCAGGGACTCTTACAAGAATTAGAAATTGACACTGACAATCGCGGAACGCGAAAACAGGAACACAACAATTACAGGTCACATCCGTCGCAATTCCGCGATGAAAGAAATAGTAACTGGACACAACAAGGATATACTTACAACGTAAATCGTGACCAAAACAGACACCACCCATATGACAACCGTTGGCAGAGTAGTAATAATTACAGGGAAAGATCACCTCTCCGTGATAGTGACTATCACAGAGACAATCAGAGAAACAGACAATATGGGAACCAAAATAATCATTATCAAGGGAGACAGAATAACTTTAGACGCAATGGTCCAGCGCGCAGTTGCAATTCAGGGAGAAATTCTCCACCACGTGACCGACAAGAAAGAAACTATGGAATCTACCGACAGACGATATGATCGTAACGACAGACCTGAATAGCATCAGAACTGGCGAGATTCAAACAGAGCAGGGCACTCTCGACAAGGTGAATTTGTAGAAGTTAGGTCTCCTAATCCCAATAACGACGCGCACCAACAAAGGAACAGACAATGACTCGCACCGCAGACAGCCGCATGCGCCGGCTGGCTTAGAGAAAAATAACATAGATGCTAACCTTGAGAAAAATTTTAGCATTCCTCACCGACGTATACCGCATGATAATTCCGTTCAAGTTGAACCTCTGCATACTAGGAAGAGTAAAGGATTGCACCACATTTCACATGTAAAACCGTTTATTGAGAGAGAATCTGCTTTCTCACTTTGTCTTTACCATAAAACATTTCACTTCACATTTCTAGTATGCTTTGTCAGACTTAGAAACTGGTAACATGCAACAATGTTTGAAGTTAAATATCCAGTCAAGAACCAAGCGAACTTATTTAAACATAAATTACGAATGCATTGTTATAGTGAACAGATGACACAGTGTTATTGTGTGTGTACATTCTTGCTTGTTAGTTGCACGATTACGTAATGTATATAAGGCTCACATACTTAGAACATTTACCAGAACTGCTAATGAGATTTTAATGCAACATTTTGGTTTACTTGAAAATACATTCTGGATTTAAAGTACTTTCTGTGAGACACCAGATGACACAGTGGTTAGTTTATGTGACAGCTACACAATTATATCACGATGCTATTAATATGTGACAGAATTTACATTGTTGCTTTTGCGGTGTATCTGTTTTATATCTGCACAGTTTTTCTGAATTATTCTGGAAAGTAAAACATGTTTTAGTAGTGACTTTTGTGGTATAGCTACAATGAGACAGCCTTTTCTGCAGCACAACAATACGTTACAGCACAGTACTTTCTTCATAACGGCAATAAGCGTAATAACTAAGATATCTATAAGCAAAGCATTTCACTTTTGTTTATCTTGAGGTAAGTACATTGACTTCTGCAGCACTTAGTTTTCGGAGGACAATAACTACGACACTTCCACAGAGATTATCTTACAGCAAGACGCACATTTAGTGCTACAGGACACATATTTGAGTGATTAATTTTGTACTTAAATCATTTATTTTCAAAGATATTTGAAGTACAATGATACAAAGGTTTTCCGTGATGCATTTCATTCCATTGCTGTAATCTGTAACACCTGAGGGTATAATTACATTAATCCTCAGGGGGGGGGGGGGGGGGTACAGGCTTACTTTGTGTACCATGTGTTTGGCAAGCACAAGGAGCCCTAGCTAATATGGTATTTGCTTATACAACTTTACACATCGGTACCATATTTCTCTAACACACAAATTACACAGCTATCTGATCATTTAACTGAGAGAGAAACACTCTTTTTTACTACATCAGTGACAGATGTTTACGCAGTTACACAGTAGGATAACTTCACACTTTTGAAATTGTATTTTGTCTGTACTTTGTGAACTGTTCATATTTTTTTTGGAACCATTGTGATACTATGAGAACTTTGAATGATGTATTTGGTTTGGGATCATGATTTTTAAAGTACATTTGAGGTAGATGACACTTTTGACATGAGCAGAGAATTTTTTTAGGTTTTCAAATTATTGGAGGAAGCTACAGCGATTTTGAGATTTGACTGAGGTGTTATGATGTTATTATTACGATGACGATGTGTATTATGCTGTTGAGGTATGTTTATGATCAATAAGCTTATGCTATATGAAGAATTTGATTATGCTACGTATTTATTATGATGAAATATTGAAGTGTCGATGCAAGATGGACGTGTCGACGAATATGTATATAGGTAATAAGGTAAGGAATAATGAGTAGTGGTTAGGGACTCTGACTTGTGAAAAAGTATGTTGTAAACCGAGAACCATACATTAAGAGTTATGAAATGTGTGTATATGCGTGAATGTATTACTATGCTGGCGAAAATTTTTTGGGCACTGTTATATTTACAGGATTTTGTTTTTACAGATTTGAAACGCAAATTCTCGACCTGTGAAATTTTTATGAGACTGTCACTCTAATGCAAACTGGTGTCGTAAATACTTCAGTAAGAAAGTTAAGTGACCACCTTCACGTAATGAGTCGTGGGCACCCAGCTGTGCGACAGTCGCCTGGAAAAAAGCCATTAGTGTGTGCCTTTCAGAGGCACAGGTGGAGAAAAAAAAGGGGCCATTATCCTTGCTATTGACATTCCTTTGTAGAAAGCATTGCAAATACGACATGCTCAAACTTGAAAACATATTATTCCACTGTGGAGCTCTTAATTTATGATATTTACTGAAATGCCTAATGAAATGACGAGAAATATTTTTAAGTCTATATACCTGATTATGACTACTGTCTTTCTAGTTGAGAGATTTTTTTTACTACCTTATGAAATGCCATATGGCTAATGAATGATGTTTCATACCTTCCTTTGTACATATTTGCTCATTTTCTTCAATATCTAGTTTCTAGCTGCACTGCAGCATTGGTTATTATAAAATTTAATAGAGGTACTAATATCACTATTTTCTGTCTACAGACCCAGTAAAGAATACGTTTATGATATACTTTCTTAGAAAAGAGAGCACAAATAGACATTTCCCTTCACAGGAATTGCATAAATAATTTTTTTAATGACTTGGTAACTTTCTTGCAGAGTAAGTTTTTGTGATGCATCACTCTAGTGTTAAGATGTGACATAGGTGTTAGACATGGCCATTTTTAGTGTAATATTTATTATGCTTGAGCTTTGTCATGTTTAGGTGTAAGTTATTTCATTTACTGCTGCCGTTTGCCAGGCATAGTGTTACTGAATTTGACTTTGTGTTACTCTGTTAAGCCAGTTTTACCACTGATTTATTTTTATTGTTTGCTGCACATTGCCTTATATTAGTTGTAATATTGCAATTGCTCTGCTAATTTATTTTAGTGTTGCTTGCTTTGCCAATTTGCATTTTTTTGTCATTGCTGTTTGTGTTAATTGTTTTGTGTTGCTGCATTGCCTCGTCCCTTAGTTTAGCATCTGAGCTCAGTAGATTTAAGTTAGCTTAAGAGGTGGTAGGCTATATAAGAAAACGAGCGGTGATGAATTGGAAGAAATGCATTGAGAAGCTGTAAGAAAATGGTTGGCTGAAAAAGTACTTTGAAAGAGGATATGAACAAAAAAAGGAGGGTTTAGGAACAACAGGTTAAGGTAGGATTTTCTTGGAAATAAATGATGAGGTAAGATAATAGAAAATAAATAATGAGGTAAGAAATATGTGAACATATAAATACAGAAAGCATGCTTGGATAGGATTTTTTTGGTGGAAATAAATGTTGAAATAAGACGAAAGATCTATGGAATGAAGTTTTGGGTTGGACTGCAGTACCAAATGTTACCCTGAAAACGAACCCTCTCTTCCCTTTCGTATTATTCTGCTATGTGTTCATTTATCCTTGTGTATTTGTCTTTTTCCTGTCTTTATGTGTTTAGCTAATAAGATTTATGTTGTAGAATTTTTCAGAGAATATGTTATTTTCTTTGTAAATATGTTTATACATTATTTATTCTGTTCTGTTTTAATTCTCATGTGTAAAGTTTATGTTTCAATAGTTATTCTGATCTTTTATGTATGAACTTATGTCATAATTCCTGTAACACTGATGTATATGTTTATTTCTATTCTTTTGTAAAGCCTGTATTACTAAAAATGTTATCTGTACTGTTATGTTCTTTAATGATATATTTTGTACCTTTGTAATTGTATTCTTATGTTGTAAATTTATAATTGTATAGACACCAGTTCTTCAAATTAAGTTACATTTCACTGCACACATTTCTGTTGGTCATAGTAATGCACAATATGTGAGAAGTTGGGACTCTTAGTGTTTGCACGTGTGTTAATAATTCAGCAAGGGACTGGATAACAGCATTTGCTGGTTCGAAGGACATTTCAAAAAACATTTTTGTGAGTGCACAAGTGGTGGTTCATGGACTTGCTATATTCTCCGCAAGACTCTTCAATGGTGATTGTGCACTTGCACAGTCACAGCAGATGGCTGCTAGCCATCTCTACAAGGACTGCAGTGGGTCAGCACCTCTGGTGGCCCACCAATACCATACCCTCTACCAAGACCATAGTGGGTCTGCTCTGTGATGACCTACCTACCAATATTCTTCAAAACTTCGACTGACTCTGCAGTGGGTTTGCTTTGTTGTGGCCCATTACCTGTCAGCATGTTAAGAGTCAGCACTGTCTTTCCGTTGGAAGGATAACACAACTACTTCAAGACTGCACTGAAATCCACTACTTCCGTGTGCATTGTCTTTTACTGCTCAGACTTTGAGAAAAACACTGCTATTTTACTGTGATGAACGATGAGGACTGTCTTTATGGACTGTGACAAAATTTTAGCTTCTGATCAACATTGTATCAATAAGTGTGAGCATTAGATTTCTTTGTTATTGTAATTGTGAAAAATCTTAACAAATATGTATTGGCCAGTGCCCAAAACAATTTGTAAAATTTTTTGTGGGGAGCATGGGGGCTATGTAAGTAGGCTGTTTAAGTTTTCTTATTGGTAACGCCACGTAGCGCTCTGTATGAAAATAACTGGCTGTGCTGTGTGCAGTCTGTGGCTGGTCTGCATTGTTATCTGCCATTGTAGCGTTGGGCAGTTGGCTGTTAACAGCACATAGCGTTGCGCAGTTGGAGGTGAGCCGCCAGCAGTGGTGGATGTGGGGAGACAAATGGCGGAGTTTTGAAATTTGTAACTCCTGAAAGAGTGCTAGTTCTGCAAGGTTTGCAGGAGAGCTTCTGTAAAGTTTGGAAGGTAGGAGACGAGGTACTGGCAGAAGTAAAGCTGTGAGTACCGGGCGTGAGTCGTGCTTCGGTAGCTCAGTTGGTAGAGCACTTGCCCGCGAAAGGCAAAGGTCCCGAGTTCGAGTCTCGGTCGGGCACACAGTTTTAATCTGCTAGGAAGTTTCATATCAGCGCACACTCCGCTGCAGAGTGAAAATCTCATTCTGGTAAGGAAGTCCGATCCAAATGCAGGGTGGATTTCTGCCGAGTATTAACTGAGTGAAAGCTGCTTATTCTTGGGATTAAGCTGTTATTGTTAACAAGAAACAGCAGTAAAGGATGTATATATTCAGAGGTCAATGTCAAAATACCCAGATTAGTGAACACGGGTCGACAGGAGGCTTGCGAACGTACACCACATTTCTGAGCCAAAAATATCCTTTTAGAATGGGAAGAGTTACCCCAAAGTATAACACCACACGACGTAAGCGAATGAAAATAAGCAAAGTAGACTAATTTTCGTGTCGAACGATCACTTCAGATACCGTTCGAATATTAAAAAGTGCAGTATTAAGTCTGTAATTTTTTCTGTTTTATCATAGATATCTTTATTGGAGCTTTAGCGTGGATGCTGTCCTTGCAATTCGATCCCATGATTGCCCTAATAATTCTGTCATCTTTTTCTCTCCATTTCTTGGGGCAAGCCTTTATTTGCATTTAGGGATAGGGTTTTGGCTGTATGCAGGGTGTCAATAATATAAGTTCCGATTTCAAAACGCCGTAGAAGGAGAACCACTGCTTAGAATGGCGTCAAATTTGAGCAGCATGCTACTGACGCAGGGGGAAACGTCATGAAACAAAAACATTTAACGACAATTTTACCAACAGATCTGTAAACATCTAAATGGAGCCAGCTACAAATGACAGATGCTACGGTTTGAGTTGCACATTACACCATCCGTACTGTTCAGTGTGCATGACTACACAAGTTTAGCTATCAACAGTTGTGGCACCGTTAGTTAGATAAGCCCATCCATCACGCGAGGTCGTATCACGTTTGATGGGAAAAATTGGTTTTTCATTGTCCTGAGTCCAAAAACCGCCTAAAAAGCAAAATGACATCGTTTTCTAATTGTTGTGAAGATGGCACAAGGCATGTTCAGTATGCTGTCCACCGTTTCCTGATGCAAGTTGAAATCGAGAAACAGCACCTTCCGCAAAAAACTGGAGTTCCTCAGGGGTTACGTTCAGAATGCGAAGTGCAATGCAGGTCTTCAGTTCAGCTACTTCCCTAATTGGAACACACCATGTTTCACATAATCCGACAGCCAGAAGTTACACGGATTAAGATCGAGGTGATCTGAATGACCAGGCTGTAGGATAATGACGGCGGGTAATTCTAGCATTTCCGAAATGCTTCTACACCAGCCACTTCACAGGCTGTACAATGTGCGGAGGAGTGCCATCTTGCATGAAAACTATCCTGTTGAAGAGTTGCAATGACACTGGTGGACAAAAGATTCTCATAGCATTTACAGTGACGATACAGGTAACACGACCCGCAGGACTCATCTCTTCGAAAAACTACGGCCCTACTATAAATGATGCCGTCATCCACACCATACATGCACCTTCGCAGAATGAAGTGGTACCAATAGATGTGCACACGTATTTTCCGTTGCCCATATTCTGCAAGCCTGGGTATTGACATGTGCTTAGAGATGGAAATGTCCTTCGTCTGTCCACTGTTTTGTCCATGGCCGTTCATTGTCTTTTCCATGCGAGCAAGCAATTCCAGAGTAAACGTTTCTCATGCTGGCTGCTAAGCAGGAAGCAGCTCCTAAACAAAGGTGATTTTGTATGTACAGCAATGCAGGATGCTTCGTAGGATTTTGAGCACCGTGCTCGCTGGCATGTCCAACGTTCAGGCAGTTCCCTGTCCACTGAGTGTTTGCATATCACTGCTCGACCTCTCCTGTAACGCTGTGGCCACATCTTCGATAGACGTCGGTTCCACTGCTTTCCTCCCTCTGGCACTCTGCACTGCAGAAGAACCTGTCTTTTTTAATTTTGTGATCATTTTCTCCAGACCTGTAGGAGAAGTCGGACCAATGCCTTTCTTCATAGGCCGGCCGGTGTGGCCGTGCGGTTCTAGGCGCTTCAGTCTGGAATCACGTAACCGCTCCGGTCGCAGGTTCGAATCCTGCCTCGGGCATGGATGTGTGTGATGTCCTTAGGTTAGTTAGGTTTAAGTAGTTCTAAGTTCTAAAGGACTGATGACCACAGATGTTAAGTCCCATAATGCTCAGAGCCATTTGAATCATTTTTTGAACCTTTCTTAATACCGTTGAGTGTCTGGAACCTCTGCAGGGCTACTGGTGCACAGTCACCATTCTTACCAGCAGTGCGCGATTCTTCGCGGAGACAAATCACGCTGGGCGTTGAATTGCTATAATAATAATTATAAAAGGTGGCAGTTTTATTTTCGCACTGTCTTTTAAATAGATATGATGGTATCTGATACTCAGGTACTAATGCAAAGAAACGTAATGATGCTAAAATGCTTTAAGTTCTTGCCATGATTTAATCTTTAAAATTTAATAATTCTCTCCCTGTTAATATTTAATTAACTTACGTCGTTCAGATTTCGTAACGCTGACGGCGTTAAAATTTTAAGTTGTTCAGTCCCTGTTTTGTTTTCTTTCAATCGTTGCGAGCCAGCGATGGTGCAATGCTGTTCGCTTTCAAGTCTACACGTTTATAAAAATCAGGTCCAGGAAACACTTTTGTGATCACGGTTGCGATTTAGATGGTATTCGCGTAATTGTCCTGATTAAGAGTTACCGTTTCCGAAATATGCAGGTTCGATTAAAGCTGTGTGCACTTTTGTGCGTATAATGAAAATATTCCTAACACGTCACGTAACAAAAAGTAACATGCGAATCACAACCCTGGTCAAACGAAGAAAATATATGATGACATAAATGTTCTTTCGCTGTTATTCAGGACAGGTTTAGATTAAACACCGCAATTTTCAGTCTTTAGAAATCACAAGTCGATACACTTTAGAGATATTTGTTTTGAATAACTTGTATTTACCTTTTCTTATACAATATGGTGATTTTCCGCAAGGATTATCTTCTCTCTCCTTTTTATAGCCTTTATACATTCACATTGCATACATCGATTAAGAAACTTTTCTTTCTCTACAGACCAGTACGAGAACAAAATCCGCCCAGACAAAATGTCTTACATAGAATCAGTTCTCACTTAACAATCATAAATAGTTTCGTGGTACAAACAATACTAGTTTATTCCATTCACTAGAAAGTCTTTGAATCACTGAGCACAAAAATTAAAATAATAAAATTATAATTACATTTTTAATATCGTCAATTCTTCTTTATATCATGAAAATAAGGTTTGACATCGTCGTAATATTATTTTTCATCGTTATAGCACTATAGCATCTCGGACAGGAACAGCCGTGTGCCGCACATCTGTTGGTGTAGATAATTCTGACGCTTACAGCGCCATCTATTCAAGTTTTCCTTATTATTACTATTTTTTTTTTGTTCCATGGCGTTTCCCCTCCGATAATGACATACTGTTCAAATTTGATGTCATTCTAAGCAGTTGTTCCCTTTCTGATACGGATGGGAAAAACAGACATTAAAGCCGATACCAGTGTTTTAGTTCCCAATAAAAGATATTTTATTGTATTTATTTGGTCTGTTATATCAGGTGATTTTTATTTTTTACTAATAATCGACTAAAAAAACGAAATATCAATTAGTCATAACAGCAGTGCCGAAATTTTTCGTTTTTAAATAACCTTTTTTTTTAAAAAAAAGGAGTGGTTTTAATACATAAAATAGCTTGAAATATTAAGTTTATAGAATTTATAGAAAATGGGAAAAGCGATATGAGCTTTCTTAATAACAACGCCAACATAACCGAGCAACAAACACATTACATAAGAATTGATACAGCACTGCTGAGACAATGTCGTGGCTAAAGATACACTGCATACGTGCAGGGTGCAATACTTGACCCCAGCTGGTGTACTGGGTAGCTCCTCGGTTTCGCCGCCGGACATCCGTTGTATTGCAGAATGGCTTTCTGTACTCTGAAAACATTTTTTATGGACGTAACAATGAAGTACAATACTTCATTTGGTTTAAAAGATCAAAGATTTGTCTGCCATTTCTCTGAAATAATAAAGGCAGAAGAAACTTACAATAAAAGTAATAAATTAAGAACTTAACAACAGTTCATTCATAGTATACAATAAAAACAGAAAGTGTAGCCCTTGAAAACCGATAAATTAGCAAGAAAAACGGAGTTCTTCAATATCAGTTTTCATCGTTTAGTACTCACTATTCAAAACAGAAGGATACTATAGATTTTTTGTAGTAGTAGTTTCAACCACTTATTACTTTTTTAGAAAAGCGGTGAACAGTGGGTGTACCAAGTTTTTCTTTTATTTTCCTATTTAATTTATTATTTTGATTCTATCTATCTTGAAACTGAAGAGTGGAAATTTTCCAATCTTTGTTCGATTCCTAAATTTATTACAGGAAATAATAGGAATAAAAAACCGAAAACCCGTTATTTCATAAGATGGTGTTTTTGAGCAGTTTTCAACATTCAGGTTAAACTGGCTTCGAAAGAAAACGATATAACCGTAAACCGGTTGTTTCAGCAAAAGCCGCCATCCTTATTTTCTTCAGCGTTTTGAAACTGGGACTATGGTCACCCTGAATGTAACTACTGGCTTCACAATCGTTTCAGAGTGATGTATAGGAAGGGATCCAGGTAAGCATTCTCGTAGTGAATAATGGAGGTAGCAAGTGAGGATGATGTACACTTTATTTGCATTTGCTGATACTGCGATACACAGCTATTGTTCAGAACAAACTGCTAGCCAAAGATGGCACCATAGCGGAGCTCTGCCCTGCTGACCAAAGAGTACAACGAGCTATATAAACAACATAGACTGGCTATGGCACCGCCATCTTTGAAGCAACTTGAAAACTGAGCAGCCATGTCTTGTAACGTCAAGGTGCAGCCTACACGTCGTGTGCTAATACTGAACGTTGTTATTGTTTACTACGCATGGCGTAAAAAAATGCCCATCTGCGCTGACAATCTGATTTCTCTACTGTAAAACATATAGGGATGAAGGCTAAAACAAATGAAACACACTTCTGACATCGATTAATTGAAAAGTTTATTACGAAATGTTGCAGTTCATTTCGCTGCAATGCCATATAGATTAGGTCAAAAACAATTTTAAATAGTTCAGTAGGTCCAAAAACGATCAACTGACAGCGCAGGACCTTTCATTGTCCCTTAAACAATATAAGTTTGTATATATTTGTCGAATATGTTTCCCTCTTTCTTCCATTGGCCTGGTTTTTGCACAAATGGTGTAACCTACAATTAAAATACTATTTTAACAGCATCCTGACTAGAAAAGAGTAATTTGACTCTTCTCCAAATTCAGCTGGCACCATTAGGTGGTCAAAATCGAGTAAATAAATTCGGCCTGTCACCCAACATTCTGAACAATTCCACACACAACTACAGAAGGAAGTTCTTCTTCCATATTAAGGTTTGACAGTCCCTGAAAACCCTTCCTGCCACTGTTAACAATTTGAATACACCCTTTGGAGCAGTATAAAAATTATTTTTGATACATTTTATTGCAATGAAACCTGTTTTCCATCAGTTTCCTCCAATTTACGGAGGTACTGCTCCAGTAAATTAAGTTTCACACTTGCTGTTAAACCATTAAGAAAACAATAGCCAACAGGAATTTTCCAACTCTTATTAATCCCAGTGACCATAAACACTAGTGTCTCTTTTGCTATTTGGCCATCATCACTTTCCTCACATCCTTGCCCTAAGTCAACATAACCCCAGACCTTATTACCATCCCATATCAAATCTTTTTTAAGAGCCACCTCATCGAACATAAGTGCAGCTAAAATAGGTCCTGAACTACGTTGAACCTCATCTGCTAATTTTTTTAAGCTTTCTTCTGTAAATCCAGGACTGCCATTTACTGTAGTTGCCCACCTGCGGAGTGTTTGAGGAAATAATTATAAGCTTTGGAGGAGTAAAAATTGAGTGTAAGGGCAAACTGTCTTATTTCTTTAGGATATTCAGGAACTGAACATTTGTTTTGCATTGCAAAAAGTTGCTTCAGAATATCACTATTTTTGTCACATCCTCTCACTTCAGAAGCACAGTCTTGAAGTCTCTTATTTAGGCCTACAACCACTGTTTTATATGTCACAATTTGTTTCTTCTTTCTTGAAACACTTTGCCTTGCATGTTTCGCTTGCTTCCTCAGCTTCTCGGTCCTTTTCTGTAGTGCCTCGTAATTCTGTTTCAATTTTTTGGGGCTAGGCAAACAATAAGAATGATCTGTATGATCGTTCTGATTCACTCTCTTACCTTCAAAAATGAAGTATTATCATTAAGCTTTATTTTTCTTTAAACATACATTGATTAATAGTAAAATTCACACATAACCCATATAGCAAATAAATAACAGGAAAACTATTTTACCTGGTTCATTTGATAAGGAAGCTGATTCTTCACTGACAGGCAGTTTCCTTGGTTGTCTCTATACTATAGTTGTTTTCTGCACATCGTCAGGAAGCGTAAATATTGTCGGTACTGCATTTGCCACAAGTCGTCTTTTCTCGTTTGTACTATACATGTATCTATCTTCAAAGTGAAACGAGCATATGTAGCTATATTGAGTTGGCTGCCACTTATCTCGCCTCATATTGGCTACTCACCGACTTAACAAAATAAAAATGGCTCTGAGCACTATGGGACTTAACATCTGTGGTCATCAGTCCCCTAGAACTTAGAACTACTTAAACCTAACTAACCTAAGGACATCACACACATCCATGCCCGAGGCAGGATTCGAACCTGCGGTCGTAGCAGTCGCGCGGTTCCGGACTGAGCGCCTAGAACCGCTAGACCACCGCTGCCGGCACCACCGACTTAACAGCTCTTTCTTTTTCAGAGGAAATCTAAAAATAAAGAGACGTGTATACAGTAGCTTATTTACATTTTTTATACAGCTTAAACACGAAAATGATGCACAAGACGCTAAGTACAACACGCATTTAGATACTCACCTGAAATATGATATTCCAGTTGTTTCATCACTTCTATTTGCGCAATTGTACACTGCACATACACTGGGCATGTTTCGCGATCGGTCAATAAGACTTTTAAAACAAATTACAACCGGAAAACAGTGTTTTTCTAACGCCAGTACTATACACCAAATGTAAATATACTGACATGTAGACGTTTCAAAAAATGGCGGCCGGTGTTGCTTTTTGCTGCCGCTGGGAGCGCTGTTACCTCACAGATAGCCACTCTATGTAGTTTATATACCTCCTTGAAAGAGTATACTTCAGACAATCGACGGTTGAATCGCCACAGTGTCCCCACCTCCCGGGAGTGCGGAGCACTGTGGGTGCGGGGGTGGGGGAGGAGGCAGCCTTAAGCAGTCGTCGCACGGACCGCGATTTCGAACGTTGAGTGTTGAGCGTGCAGAATTTCTGAAGTCAAAGCGTGGAATAGCACACTGGTCAGTTTTTCTAAAGTGCAAAACAATATCTACCAAGACACTTATTCGAAAGTGCGTTTGACCATTGACCAGAGAGATGGCAGAACACCACCTACGTCACACGCATGCGATGTCCCTTCAGTACACAGTCGCGAGGCGCCACATTGGCTTTCGGTTGAAGCCCATATGTATAAATGCCTTTTCTGACCAGCAGCCTCTCTCGAAGACCTGTCGTCAATTGAATCATTCGTTGTAATAAAATGACGAAAAACGTCATATTCGTGGTTAGGAATTAATGCAACTTGCCTATTACGAGAGTATGCCATTTAAATTCAACAGCAACGACTGAAGTCAGGGAAGAGAGTCCTTAGGACATCGAAGGAACTTTGAACCACTGCTGAGAGGGCTAGGTTACAGTTATGGAGGGCTACGACCAACCTTCCCCCTGGCTGGAAAAGAGTTGTTGAAGCTTTACCTCCAGGCCATGACAGGGAATGGACAACTTGGAAATCCCTGGATAGACTGAGATCCGGAGTTGGAAGATAAAAAGTTAACCTGGCAAAATGGGGATACACTGATCCAAATGATATTCGGTGTGACTGTGGAGAAGAACAGACAGTCTGGCATATGCTTCAGTGTCAGTTGTGTCCAGTCTCCTGTACAGATGATGACCTTCAACAAGCAACAGATAATGAACTGGAAGTGGCCAAGTTTTGGTCAAAAGTAATTTAATCATAACTGTGTAAAATGTATGTACATGTACTTGTGTGTTTCTGACATGAGAATAAAAAAAAGCTAACAGCACATTGAGGCTCCAGAAAAACGCATGGTTCTTAGTACAACTTGTTATAATTGAATTTCAGTTAGTACCATAGATACAGTTACAGCTTTCAGGAGATGTAAAATGCTAGGTATGGTCATCAAACACAGATGGTTAGTTCAGCACAATGAGTAGTGTTACAGATTTGTGATGAAAAGTGTGATGTGTTAATGGTTAACGCCCTACTCCCTCCGATTTTTTTTTACTAGCCTTCGCTTTTTAATGGGATCTGATACTGTCTTATTAGTTTAATATAAGTTTATACTATAATGTTCAATGTTATTTAAATATAAATCTGCTCTTTTTGAGGAGTGAGTTTGTTCGCTTGGCTTAATCTACAGGACAGCTTGAACTGTTTGGAATAAGACATTTTGCCCTTTCGTCTTTTACGTTTTGAACTTTGGAACAATGATCAAGTAAGAATGTAGTTTTACTAAAATGTGAGAATGATGAAATAATTTTTACCTCATGTAGAGAACTATTGTAAAGTTGTACCACACTGTTAGTAATGGAACTTTTATAAGCCAGTGTCCTTATTGACTGGACATGGTACTTTGCTTTTTGCCTTATAACATGTTCACAGATATTGAAATTTTTATTTATGTATATTACACACACAACAACCTGACTAGCATATGGACAGAGGAGGAAATACACGTTACGGTAGAGCTAATATAGGAATTTTAAGCCCATCCATTTCGTTAACAGTGAGGCCTACGAGCCAGGTACAGCTGACAACTGCCACTGAAGCCCGTTGTGATCGCATACCACCTTGGGGCCCACATACCATATGCACACGTCGCTTTGTTTCTAGCATTAGCAGCACATTCAACTTAGCATGCTTACGTTGACGTTCAAAAGCACAGTCCGTGTGCGGATGGCTTTAGGTCGCTGAGGATAACATCATCTTCATGCAGGTGCGCATGACCAGCCGTGATGTGGCTGTGTGCTTGCGCAGAGCACAGTTGGACCATTTCTCAGCACGGTGGTGAAGAGCTCATCAGGTAGCTACCCATGTCATGTTTTAATATAGGTGATATTGTGTGAGGTGAGGATTGTAGACAGTGCAGTCGGCCATAGCATGATAGTTGACATGCATTGGAGAGTGAGGGGGAGACAGGGAACTGGCTGTGGGGATGCTGATGTCACAGTTGGAGTCGCATGACACTCCATTTGTGCGCGCATTGCGTGCTGCAGCCATGATGCTAAGGTTTCTGTCAGTGGATAACCAAGACGTAATCATGTCTCGGTCAATGACATGGGGGGGGGGGGGTTGGTAACTGCGACTGAATTGTCTAGGAAGAGATCCTTCATCAGCTTGCCATTCCCTTTACTGTCCTTTGATGTTGATGAAGTGATAAAAAGTATCCGGACACCCCAAAAACATACATTTTTCATATTAGGTGCATGGTGCTGCCATCTAGTGCCGCATATTCCATATCAGCGACCTCAGTAGTCATTAGACATTGTGAGAGAGTAGAATGGGGTGCTCCACCGAACTCACAGACTTCGAACTTGGTCAGGTGATTGGTATCATTTGTGTCTACGTCTGCACGCAAGATTTCCACACTCCTAAATATCCCTAGGTCCACTGTTTCCGATGTGATATAGTAAAGTGGAAACGTGAAGGGGCACATACACCACAAAACATGCAGGCCGATCTCGTCTGTTGACTGACAGAGTGCTGACAGTTTTAGAGGGTCGTAATGGGTTATAGGCAGACATCTATCCAGATCGTCAAACAGGAATTCCAAACTGCATCAGGATCCACTGCAAGTACTGTGACAGTTAGGTAGGACGTGAGAAAACTTGGATTTAATGGTCGAGCGGCTGCTCATAAGCCACACATCACGGCGGTAAATGCCAAACGACTCCTCCCCTGGTGTAAGGAGCGTAAACATTGGACGATTGAACAGTGGAAAAACGTTGTATGGAGTGACGAGCCACGGTAGAGAATGTGGCGATTCGATGGCAGGGTGTGGGTATGGCCAATGCCCAGTGAACGTCATTGGCCAGAATGTGTAGTGCCAACAGTAAATATGGAGGGGTGGTGTTATGGTGTGGTCGTGTTTTTGATGGAGGGGGCTTGTACCCCGTGTTGTTTCACGTGGCACTGCCACGGCACAGGCCTATATTAATGTTTTAAGCACCTTTTTGCTTCCCACTGTTGAAGAGCAATTTGGGGGTAGCGGTTGCATCTTTCAACACGATCGAGCACCTGTTCATAATGCACATGACGTGGCACAGGGGTTGCACGACAATAACATCCCTATAGTGGACTGGCCTGCACAGAGTCCTGACCTGAATCCTGTAGGACACCTTTGGGATGTTTTGGACCCCTGACTTCGTGCCAGGCCTCACCGACCGACGTCGATACCTCTCCTCAGTGCAGCACTCCGTGAAGAATGGGTTGCCATTCCCACGAAACATTCTAGCACCTGGTTGAACGTATGCCTGCGAGAGTGGAAGCTGTCATCAAGGCAAAGGGTGGGCCTACACCATATTGAATTCCAGCATTACCGATGGAGGGCACCACGAACTTGTAGGTCATTTTCAGCCAGGTGTCCGGATATTTTTGATCACGGAGTGTAGTTTCAACTAAACATCCTCCAGTTGAAATAGCTGCATATCGAGTTGCAGTATGAAGGTGTCTCTGCTGTCCGATGTATCCAGTGCACTGATATTGTCTGACATATTGTCTGACTGTCGTGAAAATTGGTTTCTGTGTGGATAGAGGCATCGTTGGCTGTACCAGCAGTATCACGTAGCAACCACACACGCTTGAGAGACTCTTTGTAATAATCGTCAGTTTTCCATGGAGTAGAATATCAGAGGTGTTGTTACTTTGGTTTATCACTCTATGGGTGCCAAATAGTGTGCTTGTAAGCCAGGCTGGACTGTGTCATCCCTCAGCATGACGCAGTTGCAGTCTTTTACTATTTCATGAACAAAGATTTTGTGTGATCCGTGAGCCTGCAAGGGGGAGTATCCTGAGGCTCGCAATGTGCTGCTTGACCGTACGGATGAGCCTCTGGATCTCCTTGTCTGTTGGTTGTTGCGTTAGTTGTACAAAGTCTACCAATAGTGTGAGAGATTCACTGTATAGGATTCCTAAGGATGCAAGGTGGTCTTCATTATATGCTGAACACATGCCTAAGAACTCATGATAGGGATTCCATCTGGGCACATCTATGACATGGGAGCGTTGATTTAAGTGTGTGGTACCAGCACTCCACTAAGCCTTCGCTTTGAGAGTGATATGCTGCATTTGCTTTGAGGGTGATGTGCTGCGTTTGCTTTGAAAGTGATATGCTGTGGTTCCTTTGATAGTCGCATGCTGCAGTTGCTTTGAGAGTGATATGTGTGGTTTGCAAGTGCTGAACTCCACACAAGTTGCAGAGCTCAATGAAGAATGCTGATTCGAATTGGCGACCTTGATCAGCCATGATAGTGGCAGAGCAACCAAAACGGGATATGAAAGGTGAACAAGTGCCCTTGCCGTGGATTCTGCTGTGATGTCAGAGAATGGCATGGCTTCCACCCAGCAAGTGACTCGGGATCGATAGCTGACAGAATGTAACAGAAGCTTCCTGATTCACGGAGGGGCCTTACGAGATCTACATGAAACTGCTGGAAGCAGCCCTTGGGTGTCGAATAGCAGCTGCATTTTCGTTGTGTGTATAATGGCCTATCTTAGAGCGTTGGCAAGCTGTACAAGCTTGAGACCAATGTTTACAATCACGTTTGACTTTTAGCCATACTAAATGATCTCAGACTAGCCTATTTGTCAGATGGACACCCAGATGTGACAGCCCCTGCAGTCAATTGAAAACAGGTTTCTGCATGCTGAGTGTACAACGAGTTCTGTGACATGTCACACAAACTTTTTCTTGATGAACCAGAAATGTGTGATATACAAATTGGAAGTCAGTTATGGTGTCACAGAGGAACTCAAGTAATTGTGTGTCCTGTAGTCGTGCATTGACTAACTCATCGTAATCAGTATTGACTGACAGTGCGTTAATCTGGTAGTGACAGTCTGCAAATATGTTCCGCACCTTGAAGGCGTGAGGCATCGGTCGAAAATTGTACAATATAATCTAGACGCCAGAAATGCAGCAGACGGCACTCCTTTGATGGTTCACGAATGGTGTCTGCCAATCGTCAATGATCGGTGTAGATGGTAAGTGGGTTCTTCTCGCCCCAATAACGACAATTTTGCGTATTGGCAAAGCTACTACAACAATTATGCGCCTCATCTGACAACTTGAATTTTCCACCTGCTGTATGGCCCAATCAGCGAACGCACGATGCAGTTTGTGATCTTCTGGCTTCAACTCTTGAGTCAATACAACTTGCATGGATGCAGCCTAAATCCTTTCGCAAAATTCACCAAGCTGATGTCTTAGATAGCCGCAACTGTTGAGAGCATCTTGAAACACAGATCTGTTTCTTCCTTAATACTGGCCTCTATTGCTGCAATA
This sequence comes from Schistocerca serialis cubense, assembly GCF_023864345.2. Lineage (NCBI taxonomy): Eukaryota > Metazoa > Arthropoda > Insecta > Orthoptera > Acrididae > Schistocerca > Schistocerca serialis. Next base: position 884,803,282 of record NC_064639.1, read on the forward strand.
CTGACCTCACGTCATGCTTTACGTTTTGGTGGCTTCTGGCTGTGTGGAGGCAAATCCCTTTCAGACTTGCCCACTGTATGGCGTATGGCCTGGACAGAGAAACGGTGATGGCGACCCAGTTCTCTGGTGAACAAGATTCTGTGCTCAGGTTAATTCTGTTTATTCTCTACGAAAATGATTTCCCAGAATTGGCAACACGACTTTCCACTTGATCACTGAAGTTATGCAATGTTTGGCCTGGTTATTACTTGGATGAGTGACGGACCAGGAGAAACCGGTTACTATTGGCTGAAGAACATGTAAGTTGTGGCGTCCAATAGGAAGACTTGCACCAGAATGTGCTTAATGCAACGGAATTGTGTTCCCTAGATATGATGAAGTGTCCACTGTTTATTACTCCTGCTGCTTTGCCACTCTTCATTGTATGTATGACTTCCCCTATTTTTAACATTTTTAAGTGTCTCTGGTAGTTAAAATTTGTTATATGAGTGCTGTTAAGTATTATTTTGTGATTCTATTTAATTTAGTCACTGTATTCATTGATAGATTTCCATTTTTCTTTTTTCAATGCCCCAGATTGTTTTAATTTTACTTCCCATTTCTATAATTTTCCTAAATAAAGAACTGTGCTGATTATAAGTGCAGTAGTGTATCAGTGGCCGGCCGCTGTGGCCGAGCGGTTCTAGGCGCTTCATTCTGGAACCGCGCTGCTGCTACGGACGCAGGTTCGAATCCTGCCTTGGGCATGGATGTGTGTGATGTCCTTAAGTTAGTTAGGTTTAAGTAGTTCTAAGTCTAGGGGACTGATGACCTCAGATGTTAAGTCCCATAGCGCTCAGCGCCATTTGAACCACTTGATTTTTTGTGTATCAGTGCCACAGTTCAAAAGCTAAAATGACAAACAGCTCTTAAAAGCAGATATAAAAACACAGCATACGCTATTAAACAATGTCACACTGCAATTTTAAAGCACCACATACTCTGCTGGGTCCTCCTACAAGTGTATGTGTTTTGAGATTAATCAGCCAATTTCTTCTCATTAGGTTACTTGACCAAGTTATGTTTACAAATGTTATTTGACCACCCCATCTGAATGTCCATTTATGTCTGGCATTTGTTAACTCCATTGATAACATTCTCATACACAAAGCGTTATCTATTAAATGATTAACAACTTGTTTATTTATCATGGGAGGGTTTACAGCTGGGAGAAAATTACAATTGTTAAGTAATAAACACATGTCTTGGTTTACTATGACTAGAAATATAGTACTGAAATCAACAAACAGATTATTTGTCTTCAGTTGACTAAAAGGTAACATACCAGTGTTTCCAAAATTACTACTCATATAAACTCTGGAAATCTTCCTATCAAGGAAGTAAGAAATAGTACTTCAAATCTATGTGCTGTCTGTCTGTCATTAATCAGGTTTCGATTTACATTTATTTCACAAAATCTCTCACAAACATAGAACATTTTAATATAACAGTCACTTTCCTAACAATTTGTCAGGAGATTGTAAAAATATGTGAATACATTGCAGTAAATTGGAACAGACATTTCCAGAATTTATGCACTGTCAGAATGGAACATAGTTATGTACTTTTAATAAATTTATCTCAGACAACATTTTTACTTAAGCTGATCTAACAGTCCTTGTTAAGGTATCCATCTATAGATTAGAGGGAGTTGCGTACCAAAAAGTCTTTCAAGTTCTGTTTAAACTGAGCTTTATCTGAAACCAAATTTTTAATGGTTTCTGGAAATTTATTGAAAATGTGCATTCCTGAATATAGGACCCCTTTTTGGCACAAGGCAAGAGATTTTAGGTCTTTATGCAGATTGTTGTTATTCCTAATATTGATACAATGTATATTGGTTGGAAACAAAGACATGATACTTGCAACAAATTTCATTAAGGAACAAATATACTGAGAAGCAGTGGATAGAATACCAAGTTCCTTGAATAGGTTTCTAATTGATGTTCTTGAATTTAGATCATAAACGAGTTTTATTACACGCTTTCGCCTTCTAAAAAGTTCTGCTCGGTTTGATGAGCTACCCCAGAATATGATCCCATATGACAAAACGGAATGAAAGTTAGCAAAGTATGCAAGCTTTTTATATATTTATATTTCCTACGTGTGACATCATTTGCGCTGCAAATACAGACTTGTTTAGGCTCTTCAGCAGTTCCCAACTGAATTTATTATTGAGTCGACGTGTCGAAACCCACCCTGAAATTTTTTGTGCAGGACGAATAAAACGAAATAAATGCACTGTCAAAATTTTAGCTGCTAAGACGCACTGTAAGTATTTTATAAACACTGTTAAGTGATTCGTTCTTTTCGCACGAAGAATCGCTTATGACAGTGGTTTGTACAGGCATTCCTGCCCAGTCCGCAATGGGCCTTGACATGAGAGCATAGCGCCGCGTAGTTCTAATATCCGAAGTGACACAAGCGAATTTGAAGCATCTAAACCATAAAAAAGTGATGTATCATTAATGTTCTGAATAAGAGGCAGAGTGTATCTACAGCTAAATTGTTGCATACATAATTCTTACATAGGAGGCTAGCAGAGAAAACTAAATAAAAGCAGTGTTTAATGCTACGTTACAGACGACTTCCATCTGTCGTGACTTTAATTTATTGAAATAAAATATTTCTTACACATACATCATTTTATAACAATTCCTGTAGCACATTTCTTACGATAATTTTTAAATAACCTACATTTAGCAATAATGAAACACTTCCTTGTTTATTCCCCATAATCATTAAAATAAAGCAAAGTGTCATCTGAATGACGAAAACAAACGTTTTCCTTACACCAGGTACACCTGATGAAATAAATATTAATGCTTTCAGCCACGTCGCAGTAACTACTAGTTTTATTTAGACAGAATTGCGGGGGAGTAAGAAATGGCCCTGGCCATTGCTCTGCTTATTGTGCTGCATACCAAGCATACTTAAAGCAATTTGTAAAATGTGCCAATGCAAACTGATAATGCAAAAATGACTGAAGTTTAAGAATACTGTTCTCCCGATAAACCTCGAACGACACGGAGCTACCGGAAATTGTAATTTCTTAGACTTTCTCGGCGGTTCGTTGTCATCTCGTGGAATCGGGTGTACTGCCGGTGTCTGCGACTTCCCAACACAATATACGTCCCCAGCACCGTCTTCTCTCTCTTCCATCGCCACTGTCTCTCTGTCAGCCTCTTTCAGAAAAAAAGGCGCAATAATTTGACCTGACAAAATTTTTAGTGACTAAGATGGAATGAATATTGAGGCAGCTAGTTCCCCACTTTTCTGTCAGTCTGTTACCTCCCCATCACTTATCGACCTTAATGACAGTGAATGTTTAAACTGCGTGTACCTAATGGAAATTTGGGAAAGCAATCGTCACCGAAGTTAATCTGTCGGTAAAGATGGAGGAAAGGGTTACATCTTAATGAAAGGAAAAATGCAAATGAAATTGGTGGAAATTAATTTTGAAAAGGGGTAAAGTTAATAAAGAAAGTAAATGTGCCGTCGTTACATTAACAATTAATTGGCGTTAATTAGATATTTGAGATTTGGGGAAAATTACGGTCGCCAGTCCAATGGACAACTACTATAATAACTGAAAATGAAAGATTAATGCACATATATTTAGCACTAAAAGCGTGGCAACTGAAGGTTGACACGTGTCATGTGAAAACTGAATGTTTGTCAGAAGTAATAAATTTCGCTACACTCTGACTTCATTTAGCAAAAGAATTACTAAAACTGGAAAATTGAAAGTTAATTTAGTGACTCAAATTAATAGTGAACTTTGTTTCTGAAGCACTGCGAAATTCAATAAAATAATGTTAGTCTTGGGCTACCTCAACAATCATTTCAAAAGCTACTTGAATCTACGCAATTTAGAAATACGAGATTTAACTTTGAACTTGAATTAAATGATTCTGAACAATTAACAATAGTAAAATTTAGTACGTACCAAGCTGGGCTGCAGCCACGGGTAACAAAACTCGCACTCTTAATTTGTGCTTGTGTAATCTAAATATTGTAGCCAGCTATGAATACTTTAACTGAATTTTGAAATTAAAGCAGTGAAATGGAATGATATTACTTTAATGCTGGCGTTTGAATTTCAACGACACTCGGGTTCATTCCGGAAAAGGAAGGGACCCTGCTTGGTAATGCAATTGGGACAATGAGCAACAAAGGTTCATGCTATGTTGCTGTAATTTTGAAACAGTTTGAAAAGCTGAGGTCTGCCATACAGTTCTAAAATTTTACGTGCTTCCAGGCTTCCTTGTTGGTTGATTGAAGGTTTGAAGTCGTCGGTCGAGGAGGTGGCGACAATCACTCATTGTCGGCCGTAGCTGTTGCAGAAGCTGGATGTTGGCGCGCCTTCTTCTCGACACGGTCTCCAGCCGAAACGGGCTCTTGATGTGCGCCAGCTAACGCTTCCCGTCCGCGACACCATGTCAGAAACTAACATAGCAAGTCGAGCGCAATTACGAGGGCGGTTCAGAAAGTAACCTCCGATTGGTCACAGTGCGGGTTGTGGGAGGACTAGCGACGCCATCTGTGCGTTCACGCACTCAACAGGTCAGTCGGCATCAAGCTGTGGTCGAGTGAACGTCGTACCTGCGCTAGTTTAGTTTTTGTGGCAGTTTGAAATGTGCGCTGCAATAGAAAACCCCGCCAAATGTGAAGTGCGTGCTGTCATAAGGTTTTTTACAGCCAAAGGATATTCTGCAGCTTTGTGCAGCATCGTGAGCTTTGTGCCGTGTACGGACCAAGAGTTATGAGTGAAGGAGTTGTCCGTGAATGGGTACATTTATTTAAAAGTGGACGAGAAAACGTTCATGATGAAGAGAGGAGTGGTAGACCATCATTGGTGACTGACGAACTCGTTCAGACAGTTGATGCAAAAGTTCGTGAAAATCGACGTTTCTCAATGTCGAAGTTGTCTACTGATTTTCCACAGATTTCTAAGACTCTCTTGTACGAGATAGTGACGGCAAGATTGGGTTACCGTAAGTTCTGTGCACGATGGGTGCCCAAAATTCTTACCGACCACCACAAAACTCAAAGAATGGCCTCTGCATTAGACTTTCTGTCACATTATGAGTACGAAGGAGAACAATTGTTAAACAGAATCGTGACCGGTGACGAAACCTGGACAAAAGAACAATCAAAGATGTGGGCACATTCAAATTCGCCTACCAAACCAAGAAAAGCCTCGCAAGATTTTTCTGCCAGAAAACTGATGGCAACGGTGTTTTGGGATGCCAAAGGGGTGTTGTTGGTTGAATTCATGGAACGTGGTACGACCATTAATCAAGACGTGTACTGTGAAACAATAAAAAAGTTACGATGGGCTATACAGAACAAACGCCGTGGTATGCTGACTTCCGGTATCGTTTTTTTGCACGATAACGCCCGTCCTCACTCTGCTCGCAGAACAACGGCCCTTCTTGAGTCCTTCAAGTGGGACGTTATCAACCATCCACCTTACAGCCCGGACCTGGCGCCAAGTGATTATCACCTCTTCATGCATTTGAAGAAATGGCTCGGGTCACAGCAGTTTGATGACAACGAAGAGCTCAAAGATGCGGTCACAGGCTGGCTCCAGGCACAAGCGGGTGATTTTTATGCAGAAGGAATTTCAAAGCTTGTGAAGAGATACGATAAGTGCCTCAATCGCTATGGAGACTAGTAGAAAAATAGTGCAAAGATGTAGTTGTAAGATGTATATATTAAAATATTTTTATTTAACTTGGTGTATTTTTTTAAATCAACCGGAGGTTACTTTCTGAACGGCCCTCGTACATGCTGCCAAACCCCGAAAGCGCGGCAACTCGCGGGAGCGACACACAACACACCTGCTCCACCGCCCTACTCCAGCCAGACTCCTTCTGCCCGCGCTCCACTCAGCCGAGTTCACACTACCAAAGATCCTAAACACTTAGGTTCTCCACACGACCTATCGATGTAGCCGTTCGATAGCATAGTTTTCCCCAGGCAAGACCCAGCGTAAAAATACAAATAATATTTACAAAATAAACCAATTATACATCAACATAAATGGATATATATATATATATATATATATATATATATATATATATATATATAGTAAAACAATTACAATATATAAAGACACAGGAATGTTGTATCTTCAGGTAACAAAATAAGGAGAAAAATATATGCATTTACAGCGTTACAAGTCTCTTAAAGAGGAACGTATCCGACTTTTTTGTGCTCCGACAGGAGCAATTTCCGTTACTTCCCTTCTTTTCCCTGCTGTTTACGTAAAACGAATTCTATAGGTCAGTAAAGTTTTGGAAGTTTATCTACACTACTGGCCATTAAAATTGCTACACCAAGAAGAAATGCAGATGATAAATGGGTATTCATTGGACAAATATATTATACTAGAACTGACATGTGATTATATTTTCACGCGATTTGGGTGCATAGATCTTGAGAAATCAGTACCCAGAACAACCACTTCTGGCCGTAATAACGGCCTTGACAAGCCTACGCATTGAGTCAAACAGAGCTTTGATGGCGTGTACAGGTACAGCTGCCCATGCAGTTTCAACACGATACCACAGTTCATCAAGAGTAGTGACTGGCGTACTGTGACGAGCCAGTTGCTCGGCCACCATTGACCAGATGTTTTCAATTGGTGAGAGATCTGGAGAATGTGCTGGCCGGGGCAGCAGTCTAACATTTCCTGTATCCAGAAAGGCCAGTACAGGACCTGCAACATGCGCTCGTACATTATCCTGCTGAAATGTAGGGTTTCGCAGGGATCGAATGAAGGGCAGAGCCACGGGTCGTAACACATCTGAAATGTAACGTCCACTGTTCAAAGTGCCGTCAGTGCGAACAAGAGGTGACCGACACGTGTATGGCGATGACGAATACACGCTTCCAATGTGCGTTCACAGCGATGTCGCCAAACACGGATGCGACCATCATGATGCTGTAGACAGAACCTGGATTCATCCGAAAAAATGACGTTTTGCCCATGCACCCAGGTTCGTCGTTGAGTACACCATCGCAGGCGCTGCTGTCTGTGATGCAGCGGCAAGGGTAACTGCAGCCATGGTCTCCGAGCTGATAGTCCATGCAGCTGCAAACGTCGTCGAACTGTTCGTGCAGATGGTTACTGTCTTGCAAACGTCCCCATCTGTTGACTCAGGGATCTAGACGTGGCTGCACGATCCGTTACAGCCATGTGGGTAAGATGCCTGCCATCTCGACTGCTAAGGATACGAGGCCGTTGGGATCCAGCACGGCGTTCCGTATTACCCTCCTGAACCCACCGATTCCATATTCCGCTAACAGTCATTGGATCTCGATCGACGCGAGCAGCAATGTCACGATACGGTAAACTGCAATCGCGATAGGCTACAATCCGACCTTTATCAAAGTCGGAAACGTGATGGTACGCATTTCTCCTCCTTACATGAGGCATCACAACAATGTTTCACCAGGCAACGCCGGTCAACTGCTGTTTGTGTATCAGAAATCGGTTGGAAACTTTCCTCGTGTCAGCACGTTGTAGGTGTCACCACCGGCGCCAACCTTGTGTGAATGCTCTGAAAAGCTAATCATTTGTATATAAAAGCATCTTCTTCCTGTCGGTTAAATTTCGCGCCTGTAGCAAATCTTCGTGGTGTAGAAATTTTAATGGCCAATAGTGTATAAACATCGACACATTTATATTCTTCGATACATATGGACAACAAATAAGTACGCATAATATAAGGTTAACACAAAATTGTCTGTGTTATACTTTTTTGGATATTTAGCTCGTCGATCGCAATTAATCGAAAACGCCAGATATGATTTGTATCTTAAAAAAGCATAAATATTATAAGAAAGATTTAACTGAACTCGTAGTCTTTCCAGTTTCACATAATTTTTGGCACTCACTGTAAGTTCTTTTCATGCTTGCTTGTTAAGGCCTTTCTTAGCCCATTTTTGTCACTTCAGTACCACTTTGGGCATATTTATATAGGCTTGAAGTGACTACAATGAAGAGACAGATAAAGATTTAGTGGTGAAAAACCGTTGCCTAAAAATGTAGCTTGGTGACCTCAGAAACCTTGTGATGTTTGTTCATTATGTCAATTAAAACCACATTTATGCCTCAGGCAGTATATTACTTGCTTATTTTACGAGCATTACTGCGGTAATTTTGAATCTCTAGACCTCGGTAAAGTATAAAGATATCGAAAAAAGTTTCAAGGATCCAGCAGAATATCATCTTAAGAACAATAGCACCACTTTCAGTGGTTTTCCATGAATAGAAATTATAAAAGTGGCCGTACCAACAGTTGGTACTTTCGGTATGCAACAATCATGATTTTTCACATGTCGTACATTGAGAACGGACACAGAAAAGTGGCGTTTCTACACGAATGGCAAAAGAATGTGCACTTAAAATTTGAGCCATTTGCTTTTGATAATTGCAGCCCACAATGTAAGAACCGTTTTTGCGGTTTTCTTCAAAAGCACAGTTACTTTGAACATCTGGATTTTGGTAACGGGTAATGATATAAGTACCCCGAGAATACCATTTTAAGAGCATACGGTAAAAATTTCGACATCTACCATGAATAAAAATTATAGATGTGGCCAACCCCACAACTGGTACTTTTTGTACCCAAATATCCTGGTTTTTCGATGTTTCTTGAGGATTTGCACACGAACAAATGAGGCTTTTGTAAGATCCCTAGAGTTTAGTCTACACCACACCTAACCCTTGATCTTCCTGGGCTGGAGGAAGTGTGCAATGTTCAAATTTTGATCCTATACTGTAGAATAGATCAACAATACCCGAGATATTTCCCCATGAAAAATCGCATTTTCGAGCTCAGCTTTTTGGAACATTTAGTACCGTATACTGTCGTGTGTTAATTTAATCATGCTAACATTACATGACAGTAGATGTAACATTTTTGTCATCCAGTCAATATTAAGGGTATGGGGTTGTTGTTGTTGTGGTCTTCAGTCCGAAGACTGATTTGATGCAGCTCTCAATGCAAGCCTCTTCATCTCCGAGTAACTACTGCAACCTACATCCTTCTGAATCTGCTTAGTGTATTCATCTCTTGATCTCCCTCTACGATTTTTACCCTCCATACTTCCCTCCAATACTAAATTGGTGATCCCTTGACGTCGCAGAATATGTCGTATCAACCAATCCCTTCTTTTCGCCAAGTTGTAAAACAAATTTCTTTTCTCTCCAATTTTTGCTCGGTACCTCCTCATTAGATACGTGATCTACCCATCTAATCTTCTGAGCTCTTCTGTAGCACCACTATTCTTTTCCTGCCTAAACTTTTTATCGTCCATGTTTCACTTCCGTACGTGGCTACACTCCAGACAATTATCTTCAGAAATAACTTCCTGACACTTAAGTCTATATTTGATGCTGACAAATTTCTCTTCCTGAGAAATGATTTTATTGCCATCCTCCCTACTTCGTCCATCATTCAGTTATTTTATTGCACAAACAGAAAAACTCATCTAACATTTTCAATGTCTCTTTTCCAAATCTAATTTCCTTAGCATCACCTGATTTAATTCGACTACACTCGATTAACCTTGTTTTGCTTTTGTGGATGTCCCTCTTATATCCTCCTTTCAAGACACTGTCCATTCCATTCAGTTGTTCTTCCACGTCCTTTGCTATCTCTGACTGGATAACAGTCGTCAGCAAACCTCATAGATTTTGTTCCTTCTCCCTGAACTTTAATTCCTACTCCAATTTTTTTTCCTAAGATAAGTCGTAGGGTCAGTATTGCATCGCATGTTCTTACATTTCTTCGAAATCCAAACTGATCTTCGTAGAGGTCAGCTTCTATTCGTTTTTCCATTCTCCTGTACAGAATTCGTGTTAGTATTTTGCAACCATGACTTATTAAACTGATAGTTCGGTAATATTCACATCTGTCAGCAACTGTTTTCTTTGGAATTGGAGTTATTACATTCTCCTTGAAGTCTGAGGATTTTCGCGTGTCTCATACATCTTGCACACCAGATAGGGAAGTTTTTTGTCATGGCTGGCTCTCCCAAGACTATCAGTAGTTCTGACGGCCTTCTTCCACTTAAACTTTCAGATCTTTGTCAGATTCTTCTGGCAGTATTATATCTTCCATTTCATCTTCATCTACGTCCACTTCCTTTTCTATAGTACTGCTTTCAAGTACATCTCCCTTGCACAGACCCTCTATATACTCCTTCCACCTTTCAGCTGTCCCTTCATTGCTTAGAACTGGATTACCATCTGCGCTCTTGATATTCATGCAGCTGCTTCTCTTTTCCCCAGAGGCCTCTCTAATTTTCCTGTAGGCGGTAACTATTTTTCCCCAGTGAAATATGCTTCCAAAACCTTATATTTGTTCTCTAGCCGTCCCTGCTTAGCAATTTCACACTTACTGTTAGTCTTATTTTTTAGACCTTTGCATTCCCTTTCGCCTCCTTCATTTACTACATTTTTATATTGTGCCCTTTCGTCAATTAAATTCAGTATCTACTGCGTTATCCAAGTATTTCTACTAGGCCATGTCCTTTTATCTATTTGATCCTCTGCTGCATTCACTATTTCATGTCTTGCAGCTACCCATTTGTCCTTTACCCTGTTCTTGTCAACTGTTGCCTAATGCTCCCTCTGAAACTCTCAATAACGTCTGGTTCTTTCAACTTATCTGGGTCCTATCTCCCTAATTTCCAACCTTTCTGCAGTTTCTTCAGTTTTAATCTACAGTCCACAACCAATAAATTGTGATCAGAATCCACATCTTCTGCTCGAAATGTCTTATAATTTAAAATCTGGTTCCAAAAAAATTCTATAATCAATCTGAAACCTTCCAGTGCCTCCAGGTTTCTTCCACGTATGCAACCTTGTTTCATGATTCTTAAACCAAATGGTAGCGATGATTAAATTGTGCCTGTGCAAAATTCTATCAGGCGGCTTCCTCTTTCACTCTTTCCCCCCCAAGTCCATATTTACCTATATTTTTCCTTCCCTTCCTTTTTCTACTACCGAATTTCAATCCCCCATCACAATTAAATTTTCATCTCCCTTACCTATCTAAATAATATCTTTTACCTCATCTCACATTTCTTCAGTCTCTTCATCATCTACACAGCTAGTTGACATATAAACTTTTTCTAGTGTGGTAGGTTGTAGATTTGTGTCTGTCTTGGCTATAATAATGCATTCACTATGCTGTTCGTAGCAGCTTACCCATATTCCTACTTTCTTATTCATTAGTGAACCTATTCGTGTATTACCCCTATTTGATTTTGTATTTATAACCCAGTATTTATCTGACCAGAATTCTGTTCCTACTGCCACCAAATTTCACTAATTCCCGCTACATCTATCACCAACCTATCGATTTCCCTTTTTAAATTTGCTAACCTACCTGCCCAGTTAAGAGATCCAACATTCGACGCTCTGGTCCGTACAATGCCAATTTTTTCTTCTTCTGATTACAACATCCGCCTGAGTTGTCCCCGCCCAGAGACTATTTTACTTCCCAAATCAACCCAAGAGGACGCCATCATAATTTAGCCATACAGTACAGCTGCATGCCCTCGGGAAAAATTACAGCCATTCTCAGTACCAGCACAGATGTTACAAGGCTACATCAGTCTGTCATCCAAACAGTTGTCCCTGCAACTACTGAAAAAGCTGCTGTCCCTCTTCAGGAACCAGACGTTTGTCTGACCCCTCAACAGATAACTATTTGTGGCTGCACCTATTGTATCGCTGAGGCATGCAAGCCACCTCACCGATGGCAAGGTCCATGGATGGGAAACATGTTTCATTACTCACTTAATTATAACGGGTGCTCAAAAAGTTTGCGTTCGAAAGCCATACAGTCCAGAATCGGTATGACAATCATGCAAAATTCCTGAAAGCATTGAGGCAATCATCCCACCGACGCACCATGTTGAAGACATCTGTTTCGTAAAACACTGTGCCCTGCGGCGTGAAGTAGTCCGTAACTGCCTGCTGGACATACTCGTCCGACAGGAACCGTCGACCCTTCAAGGTCTTTTTTTAAGGGACCAAAGGCGCGGAGAGAGGTCAGAACTATCGGACGGATGCTCGAGTGTCTCCCATGTGAGTCAGTGTTGTCTGTAATGGATGAGCCTGACCTCCCAAATCAACCAGTCTATTGTGTCGAATTTCGATCAGCACGGAAATTCGCACAGCATTTCATGACTGTGGTTTTGGACATACAAGCTACCCCACACATATTCTTCATTCTCCGATGCATGTCTATGACTGTTCGTGCTTCGATGGCCAGAAAAAGGATAACACAACGCTAGTCCTGTGTGGACGAATTTTGTAATAATGTGCCATAGTTCACGTTTCCGCATTTACTGCACGCACTTCGAAAAGACACGAATGCCACACCAATCCCCTGCCTATACGTCGGTGTTCATATACTCGCTACGTTGTACATATGTTGCAGCAATGATCTCAGATGGAAACTTTTTGATCACCTTTATACGTGGACGTAATTACCGTGCCCACAGGGCCTGCTGTGTGGGGGACGAGGGAGGTCCACAAAAACGTCCTATACTTTGGTATACCTAAATGTACAAATTTACTTAAGATTCTTATTTCATTTCGGTAATAGTTCCAAAGAGATGCCGAAACTTTCCCTAATATGTGACACCTACAAATTATTTTCATTTTATGCTCATCTGGAAAACAGCAGGAATTGATAACATGATTAAAGAAACTAAAAACTGCTGAATATGGTGAAATCACATAAATCCAGTATGGCGGACCTTATTTTTCTGCAATAAGTCAATATCAGTGTAATTCGTTCTGCTTTTTTTGTGTCATCTCAACAGAGAGAGCAGGCAACGAAGTGGTAAGCACTACGGCCCGTCACGGGAATAGGAATGTTACGGATCGAAATACGCCACAGTGTTGACAACATTTGCAGCTCGCACTGCAGTCTGATCACTTGCTGTGATGGAAATAACTATGGTCTCGTGAAAGCGCGTTACAGTGATCTTCATGTTCACATATGGTATTTGTAGCTATGCCTGTGAACTGAAATTAAATAAAATAAATGCCACAGCACAAGATCAAGCGGTTCAGTGTGTAATGACTAATGCAGTGTCAGTGTCAGCTCGTGTAGATTGGCAAGCACCATGGCAAGTGTCACGAAAACTTCCAAATTTTACAATACTAGGGGGCACTGTTTCAGGAAAAGTTGGCCAAGGAATATATGTCCTCCTCCCCCATCCTCCACCTACCCATTATCCCCCTATACCTTCCGCCTTCCCCTACATCTCCCGCTCGTCCCCCCTTCCTCTGTCCATTTCTTCCTCACCCTCTCTCTGACCATCCCCTCCTTCCCCTCTCTCTGTACATCTCCCGCTCCCCCTGTCTCTGTCCATAACCTCCTTGCCCCTCTCTCTGTCCATACCTTCCACCCCCCTCACACTGTTCAACTCATCTCCTCAACACTCTCTCTGACCACCTCCTCCTCCTCCTCCCCCTCCTCCTCCTCTCTTTCTCTGCCCATCCCTTCCTCTTTCTCTCTCTGTTCATCATTTGCTCACATCTCTGTACATCCACCTCCTCTCCTCATTCTCTCTCTATCTCTCTATCTATCTGTCTATCTATCTATCTGCCTGTCTATCTAACCCTCCCCACTCTTGTCTCATAATCTGTCTCCTCCCCATCTCTCTGCTCAGCTGCGGCCATCTGCATGTGTAGACCCTGCAAGGCATGTCGATACTACCTGCACAACATGCCTGTTGTGGAAGGCAATCTGCATGTCACGGATGAAAACCCTTTTTTCCAACATATGTGCTGTTGTGGAAACCAGCAGATTCTAACCTCCACAGTGCTGATTTTCATGTAGCAAGTAGTATATGTATCAAATTTAGTTGAAATCGATCGTGGTTTAGGTGGACAACCTAGCCTTTTCATCCTGGCAGCACCTGCATATACATTCGACACATATATTGAGCACATTTTCTCCTCCCCTTCCCCCGTCTCTCTGTCCATTGTTTCTCCTAGCTGCATTCGTGTATCTCCTCCTCCCCACTCTCTGTGTCTGTTCCTCCTCTATTTGTCGAGCTCCTTTGCCCCACTCTCTTTGACCATGCCTTCCTCCCCCTCTTTCTTTTCCACCTACCTACTACTCCACTGCACCTTTCACGTGTCACCTGCATCTTCCTCTATTCTTTCTGCTCTCTGACCATCTCCTACTCCCCTCTCTGTGCCCAGCCCCTCTTCATTCCTCTGTCCATCTTCTCTGCTTGCCATCATATCCATTTCCTCCTCCTCCTCTACACTCTCTGTGTCCATCTCCTCCTTGCATTCCTCTGTCCTTCATCTCCTTCCCCACTGTTGTGTCCATCCCCCCCCTGTTCCCTATACCTGACCATCTCCTGCTGCCTACTCATCATGGCTTGAAAACTGTTTCTTGCTCTTTACATACAGACTGCCATGCAAAGCAAGTCAGTAAAGAAGGCTGATACTACTCCGACACCAACACAAACTTATCGTGCAGGGCTTCGTATACATCAGGCGACGGAGAACCGTTTCCTGCTCCTGGCGTGTAGGCTGCTCTGCAAAGAGTTGAGACTGTTGTATTGGGTAGCCTGTTTGGAAGAGGTTGAAAAAACACGTTTTTGCTCTAATCTTTGCTCCTAATGGAGGTACGAAATTACATACATCACAGCGCTAAAACTCTGCAAGTTTTCTCTTTGTGTGCGAAATTTGGCTGAAATCGATTCTGTTGTATGGGAAGAAATTCAGTACTTACAAATTCATCAGAACTTTTCACAATCGTCAATACACGTCAAAATGTTTCCACTATGTACTTTCATTTCCATTCACTTGTATTACAGTTTTCAGTAGATGCAACCTGTGCTGCAGTTCTAAGGCAGAAAATGCTTCTGACAGTTCAACTGCTAATATCTTGTGATACTGATTTGAATGAAGTTTTGTACTTGAACCAAACTGAGCCCCACCCAGAAGCAAAAACTATCTATGCCCTTGCTTCTTGGACTTCTTCAAAACACTTAGACCACTCATGAACCTTATTTCACTCATAGTAGCCTCACCAAAAACCTTATTTAAGATTTGTGAAACTTTATTCCGTTCTCATAGCAAAATTGAACACTAATTCCCTGATCAATTTTTATACAAAATAATGAACAACCAAAACTACCACTACACACGTAGTTTTTAAACAGCTGAAAACAGACTAAATTCCTGATACGGCTAAAACTTGTAATGAAATGCACATACTGATGAACCATCAACCAGGTGAAACTTCAAGTCATAGAAATTTAAGTGTGTGTTTGGCAGAGGGAGCCGGGGCAAATGGTGATGGTTGATTTTTAAGATGGCAACATTCACAATATCGTGGAATGTAGGTACCTTAAATTATTTAAAAATTCAGCAGTTATCCTCAGCTTCATCATAGTGCAAAACCAATCACACTCATGGCACTGAGATGCATTTATTAAGACATTAATTTTATAAATATCGCAGAAACTATAGACATTACGTAATCGCAATAACTAGTATTCCCACAAAAACCATTGAATATCAACAACTGTTAAAAATTCATCTGATGCTGACAAAGTAGGTACTGGATGATAGCTTAGGACACTGGCTATCATCCCTGGAAGCCACATGTTTGTATATGTGTTATTTACTAAATTATCGTGTTTTTATACATTTCTCGTTGTGTATATGTGCGAGATCATCGTATTCTCCACAATTAACAGAAAAGGAACACAGTATAGTGTTCCTTAAATCTCTCCCTCTTCGTAAAAGACATTGTTTATAAAGACGTTCCAACAATAACTGAAGATATGCGAGAGAGAATTGTCAGAACATGTGCTTCGATAAGTGCCTAAGTGATAAGAAATACCACTCAATCCATGATAAGAAGACTGAAGCACTGCATTGATACCAATGGTCATCACTTCAAACACCTTCTGTAAATGGACTTTCATGCCACATTTTTGACCTTTGTTGACCTTCAAAGACATTACCGTTACACATCATTGGATTCGTCTAAATAGCCGCTATCAGAAAATAAGTATCAAACTATAGCACCCCATTAAAAAAAGTTGACCTTCATATCTCTGACGTGACCCACTTCTCAACAAAAAACCAACATCATATTATGGACTCCAGTAACTCAGCAAGTTATTACGAGATAACATTCGTTGCAGTAAGGCACGCAGCCGTCTAGTATGGTGGCTGCAGGATGGCTATTTTTTTATTTTTTCCCACTCTGCTCGCAGCACAGCTGACACTGCCTGCCGTGAGAACTGCATAGCGTAACATTCACTCGATATGAAGATACATATCTTCTACGAATATAAATAATCCATGTTAGTTATTATCCGATTTTGTTCGAATTTGGCACGCAGTCTTTTGTTATTAATGGAATGATGCTGTCAAAATTACGGATTTTTATTTATTATAGTTCCGGAGATAAAGAGAATTACCTAAAAGTCCTGAAACCTACATTTGTTTTTTAAAACCAAGTTAGAACAATAACAGACTGACTTTCATTATCGTTTGAAGCCATTACATTATGCATCAGTGCATAAAAATCAATTAATTAGAATTTTCTTTTTAAAACTTTAGTCACTTAGCATTACATAATATAAAATTGGTCACAGTTATTATTTGATTATATGTAAGGGTATACGGGTTGCACGCAGCCGTACAGCACGTAACACGTGCTCGCCAGCCGGCCTATCTTGGAATGCTGACAATTTGCTTGGTCAGTACACGTGTGTGCGTCGGAGTGCGACGCAGGGAGTATGCCACTGGCCGCCGTCCGCAGTGCGCCAGATTAACTAGCGTGGCCTCGGGCGCGAATGTGTCGCTTTTCTTAGCTCACCATGGAGCCTTTCGATAAGACCGTAATTAGCCGCTGATAGGGTGACAAACACAGTGATGATGGGTGCGCGTAGCGTGCGTGTTTTGTACTCCACCTTTGTTAATAAAACTTTTAACCTTACTTCTCGGTGCTCGCGTTTTGCAGTACCTCAAGGACGCCGTTGTGTAACCCCAACCATGCTTTCGCAGTTCAACCCCCATTGGAAGGAATTGTATCTGTTTACAGAAAAAGATGGTGTTGCAAAATGTTTAGTATGTCACAAAACGCTGAATTCTTTTAGGAAATTTAATCCTGACAAAATATTCATGTAATCGTCATCTGGGGACACAACACAAACTACCCCCTTATAGAAGTGGTGTCGGCATGGGGATAATTACGGAAAATCTACAGCCCTGAAGGGGCGCAGAACAACGTGAACTTTGAGCAGCATGGAATATCTTCCAACTAAGCGGGGGCATCCTTCACGGGAATTCGGGTTTGTCTACTCCAGTTTGGCTAGAATACAAAAGGCACTGATGCATTTTTATTTTACATTTGAGTGACTCATTGGCATTAAATTATACAAAATGTCGCGATCCAGTCAGAGTAACGTTGTGGATCTACAAACTGTTATTAATGAACTGCAAGAAGAGATTCGGCAGTTAAAAGCAGAAAAAAGCGAGCGCAAAATTCCGGAAGACTTGTCAAATGATAGTTCACGCAGTACATGTACAGCTACAATAAAGAATTTTTCATTATTGCCATCAGTACCAGTGTTTGGCGGGAAACCCGAAGATGATGTGAAGGTGTTTTTTTTTTTTTTTTTTTCTTAAACTTGAAGGTGCGCCCTGTTAGGATCATGGACAGATTCCGATAAGCTAGTGGTTGCCAAATTAAGAATTCAGAGAGCAGCACAAGATTTCATTAGCGCGGAGCATACATGTGTGAAAACAGAAGATTACAATGAGTTTAGAACGATTGCTGTTCAGAGATTTAAACGTAAAAACGCGATCAGATTTTACAGAGAGCAGCTTCACAGATTGCGAATGCGACGAGACGAATCTATCGAGCAGTTTGCCGACAGAATTCGAAACATCAACGCTCAAACTTACGAGTTAGTAGAAGATGAAAATCGCATTCAGTTGTTTGAAGCCGACCAGAGAGCCTTGGACACATACATTCATTCATGGGTTTGCACGGAGAAGAAGTAAGCAAAGCTGTTCGATTGGCACGATGTAAAAGGTATCAGGAAGCGGTAGAATCAGCTGTTGGTTTCGTTGAAGCACTAAGACAGGGCTTAACAACTGGCCGGTTTTGAGCGCGAGTACTCGCGTCTGGACCGAGCGAGGTGGCGCGGTGGTTAGCACACTGGACTCGCATTCGGGAGGACGACGGTTCAATCCCGTCTCCGGCCATCCTGATTTAGGTTTTCCGTGATTTCCCTAAATCGTTTCAGGCAAATGCCGGGATGGTTCCTTTGAAAGGGCACGGCCGAGTTCCTTCCCAATCCCTCTCTAACCCGAGCTTGCGCTCCGTCTCTAATGACCTCGTTGTCGACGGGACGTTAAACACTAACCACCACCACCACCACCACCACTCGCGTCTGCTCAGGCACGTGCTCGCGAGCAGGTGCAAGGTCGGGAGTAGGGAGGGAGGGGAAATGCGAGCGCACGTATGAATAGGACCGCAGCGTGCCTATTGAATTCGCGCCGACTGTGTAACGTTATAAGTACTACAATCAGCTCCAACAGTCACTTCGCTGGTTAAGAATCATGTCAAGTCGCCGTTGTGTAACCCCAACCATGCTTTCGCAGTTCAACCCCCATTGGGAGGAATTGTATCTGTTTACAGAAATGTTTAGTATGTCACAAAACGCTGAATTCTTTTAGGAAATTTAATTTGCAGCGACATTATATGTCGTACCACGCGAAAGACTACGGAAGTGGAAAATGTGATGGACCAGATCGTGCACAGGGAGTTATTAAACTTAAAAGGAAGTTATCCGAAGAAGATCTGGATGACGAAGAAAAATCAACTGAGGCAGCTCTCAGAGTGAGCTACAAAATTGCTTTGTTTTTAGCAAAATCCCTGCGCCCCTTCGCGGATGGCGATTTAATAAAAGATGTTTGGTAGTTGCAGCGGAACTTTTGTGTCCATCTCAAGTTGAACAGTTTCGGATTGTGCCATTATCTGACATGACCATTATGCGTCGCATACAGGACATGGCAGACGACGTCCAGAGCCAGCTTGCAAATATCTATAAAGATTTTATGGCGTATTCTCTAGCTCTGGACGATAGTGTTGATATCACTGGAACAGCGCAGCTTTCCATATTTATTAGAGGTGTTAATAGAGATCTTCAGGTGAGGAAGGAGCTCCTCGATGTAGTAGCCATGAAGAACACTACAACCGGAGGTGATATTTTAAGTAGTGTTGAAGAAAGTGTTGAAAACATAGGATTGTCGTGGAATTCTTTAGTTTCAGTGTCTACAGACGGTGCACCAGCGATGACAGGGAAAAAATTAGGTTTCGTTGCGCTGTTGAAGGAGAAAATGCAAAAACTGACCGTGCCGAATGAAATAAGGGGCGTTCACTGTGTGATCCACCAGGAAAACTTATGTGCAAAGAGTATCACTCTAAAAAATGTGATGAGTGTTGTTCGAACAACCAATTATATAAGGAAGCATGGGCTACAACACAGACAATTTAAAAGCTTTCTTGAGGATGTAGAAAGCCAGTATGGTAGCCTGCCTTATTACAGCGAGGTCCGCTGGCTTAGTCGTGGCGAATTATTAAATCGAATTTTTGCCTATTAGATGAGATAAATATGTTCATGGAAATAAATAACGTGTGTGTTCCTGAATTGAAAGAGCCTTCATGGAAATGTGATCTCGCGTTCT
Organism: Schistocerca serialis cubense; assembly: GCF_023864345.2. NCBI lineage: Eukaryota > Metazoa > Arthropoda > Insecta > Orthoptera > Acrididae > Schistocerca > Schistocerca serialis. The sequence goes on from NC_064639.1 coordinate 884,823,101, forward strand.
TAGCAGATTTAACTAGGCATCTGAATGCTTTGAACATTTCACTACAAGGTAAAGATCTGCTAATAACTCATTTCATAGATCGAATACGAGCTTTTAAAATGAAATTGACACTTTGGGTGAGTCAGCTGGAAACAGGAAATCTAGCTCATTTTCCTAAATTATCATCCATGCAAGATGTTCACAAAGACTGAACGTTATTCACATAGTTTAGTTGCCCTTATGGAAGAATTTGATCAACGCTTTCAAGATCTGACAGCACTAGACAGTGATTCTGATCTGTTCTCCTCTCCATATACAGCGAATATTGAAGAGATGCGTCCTGAGCTGCAACTAGAAATTATTGACCTGCAGTGTGACAGAGAATACAGAGACAAATTTCAGAACAAGAAAAACATTTTGGAATTCTACAGACACTTCCCTCAGGATAGATTTCCTCGTTTGCACAATCTGGCTGCTACAATAATATCAATGTTCGGTTCCATGTATGTTTGTGAATAACTGTTCTCTGCAATGAAATGTAACCAGACGTGCCTGAGAAACGCATTGTCTGATCGAAATTTAAACTGCACGCTGCGCCTACGATGCACAAGAACAATTACTCCGAACATAGACGCAATTGTAAAGGGCAAAAAGTACAAGATAACAGAGAACCCCACACTTCAGTGACACCTTTTATTGTGTAACAGTTCACAAATTATTACGACTGTAGAGGCATACACTAAGCTAATAAAATTATGTGGCACGTGTACATTCTCCTTTATTTCTTTCATTTGTCACAGTAATAATTCGTGAGTGATATCCCTGCAGGTGGCCGCGGATTTACATTGACTGGCGGCAGCTGTTGTGTGCCCCACGTGACTCTCCCCACTCTCCGCTCTGGTCCGGTAGTGGGGGTAGCGTGCTCGTGCTGCTCCGTGCTCGCGCCTTGCTGCTCACTAGAGTTGGGCAACACGATTCTTTTTCCCGATTCGATTCCTACGATTCAGTCTCACATTGCGAATCGATTCCTACGATTCGTTCACGATTCTTTCACGATTCATTCTGGTCTGCGATGGCACGATTCTTACGGAATGCAAAAAGTTCTACGTCTTACTCACAGATGGCAGGACATCTCTGAAATTGTCAGTGGGGTTAGAATCGAACTGTGTCGTGATAAGATGTGCCAGAAATACTTTATTTATGAGTAAACATGCATATGACGTTACAAGTGTGATTCTCGATTTATACGTGTAGTGCCTTAATTGATGAAAGGTCACGTTTGATTTGATTCCATCTATTGTTTTATTTCAGTATGCCAGGAAAGGAGTCGATTTGTGCGAAAGGTGGTGCAAAATTACGTGGTATGCCAGTTTGGTTGTGTGGCTTGAACGTACCTAACTACAGACGTTTGTTTTATCGTAACAAAATCTAGCAGTGAGGCAGACGTGGTTTCGCTCATACCATTCTAAGTTTTTCTGTTCTACGATGTCTTTCCAAGTCCACATCACCCTTGTAGTTCATAACCCAGTTGACAGTCCTCCCACACAGCAAATTTAGCTTAACTTTCATTTCTTCTAAATACAAAGCGTAGGTATTTTGCTTTTAATTTGTCTGAGAACTTGCCGCTGTCACTACTATTTACGTGAGAAGCCGACATACTTCTAAACAGTAGAATTCAATCGTATACAGCGACATTACTTCACTAAAATTTAATATGAATCTGTACACGATAACATTCGAAAACTCGAACTTGAAATCATTAATTAAAAAGCTTTTGTTTAAAGAAGGTATTACACGGCGATCCGCCAAGAAAGGTATTGGTTAGAGAGCCTATATTCTCTCTATACAGGGTGTTACAAAAAGGTACGGCCAAACTTTCAGGAAACATTCCTCACACACAAAGAAAGAAAATATATTATGTGGACATGTGTCCGGAAACGCTTACTTTCCATGTTAGAGCTCATTTTAGTTTCGTCAGTATGTACTGTACTTCCTCGATTCACCGCCAGTTGGCCCAATTGAAGGAAGGTAATGTTGACTTCGGTGCTTGTGTTGACATGAGACTCATTGCTCTACAGTACTAGCATCCAGCACATCAGTACGTAGCATCGACAGGTTAGTGTTCATCACGAACGTGGTTTTGCAGTCAGTGCAATGTTTACAAATGCGGAGTTGGCAGATGCCCATTTGATGTACGGATTAGCACAGGGCAATAGCCGTGGCGCGGTACGTTTGTATCGAGACAGATTTCCAGAACGAAGGTGTCCCGACAGGAAGACGTTCGAAGCAATTGATCGGCGTCTTAGGGAGCACGGAACATTCCAGCCTATGACTCGCGACTGGGGAAGACCTAGAACGACGAGGACACCTGCAATGGACGAGGCAATTCTTCGTGCAGTTGACGATAACTCTAATCTCAGCGTCAGAGAAGTTGCTGCTGTACAAGGTAACGTTGACCACGTCACTGTATGGAGAGTGCTACGGGAGAACCGGCTGTTTCTTTACCGTGTACAGCGTGTGCAGGCACTGTCAGCAGCTGATTGGCCTCCACGGGTACACTTCTGCGAATGGTTCATCCGACAATGTGTCAATCCTCATTTCAGTGCAAATGTTCTCTTTACGGATGAAGCTTCATTCCAACGTGATCAAATTGTAAATTTTCACAATCAACACGTGTGGGCTGACGAGAATCCGCACGCATTTGTGCAATCACTTCATCAACACAGATTTTCTGTGAACGTTTGGGCAGGCATTGTCGGTGATGTCTTGATTGGCCCCCACGTTCTTCCACCTAGCTCAATGGAGCACGTTATCATGATTTCATACGGGATACTCTACCTGTGCTGCTAGAACATGTGCCTTTACAAGTACGACACGACACGTGGTTCATGCTCGGTAGAGCTCCTGCACATTTCAGTCGAAGTGTTCGTACGCTTCTCAACAACAGATTCGGTGACCGATGGATTGGTAGAGGCGGACCAATTCTGTGGCCTCCACGCTCTCCTGACCTCAACCCTCTTGACTTTAATTTATGGGGGCATTTGAAAGCTCTCGTCTACGCAACCCCGGTACCAAATGTAGAGACTCTTCGTGCTCGTATTGTGGACGGCTGTGATACAATACGCCATTCTCCAGGGCTGCATCAGCGCATCAGGGTTTCCGTGCGAGGGAGGGTGGATGCACGTATCCTCGCTAGCGGAGGACATTTTGAACATTTCGTGTAACAAAGTATTTGAAGTCACGCTGGTACGTTCTGTTGCTGTGTGTTTCCATTCCACGATTAATGTGATTTGAAGAGAAGTAATAAAATGAGCTCTAACATGGAAAGTAAGCGTTTCCGGACACATGTCCACATAACATATTTTCTTTCTTTGTGTGTGAGGAATGTTTCCTGAAAGTTTGGCCGTACCTTTTTGTAACACCCTGTATAGAGAGAATATAGGCTCTCTAACCAATACCTTTCTTGGCGGATCGCCGTGTAATACGTATTTATTCATCATACTTGGATTTCGTTTTTTCAATCGTGTGTATTGGGAGCCGTGTACTCGCTGTATATCGTTTCTGTCATCACTAGTTCGTGTATTACTCGCGCAAACTAGGCTGACGTCGGCGCGGTGGCTGATAGTAGCGATAATAAAGAGGGAAAGGCCTTTACGCTCGTTTCCGTCAGCACCGCCAAGTGTCAGCTTGGTTTTCACGAGTAATATTACGGCCCACGAACTTCGTTTGTTCGTTCCGAGCTTCCTTTGCTGACACGCATCCTCCACTTGACTGCCATCTGGCGGTCGTAATCATTCGGCATGATTCGGAAGTTGCCTTCGAAGCATAGCGTACTAACAATCGATGAATCGTTGGAACTTGGAATCGTCACGACTCGGAAACATGCAATCGTTCTTACGATTCTTTTGAACGACGATTCGTCCGTATCACGATTCGATTCTTACGGTTCTTTATTTAGAGTCGTTCAAATGAACGACTCATTCACGAATCGCCACAACTCTACTGCTCACAGCTTGCTCCGCACTAAGACGACCGAATGAGATGCAGAAAGAAGAACGCAGAGTTTTCAACACAACAGTACAATGCTACAGCTGCTATTGCTGGGTCACAAGCGTAAGGATTGTAAAGAGAATCTAATCTGTTATCATTGCGGGATGCAGGGTCATGTTTCGAGAGATTGTCGGAACAATAAGAAAGCTAATCCGAACAACAGACAATCTGCCGTATCTTTAAACGAGTACGGGGACGTATGGGCCACCACTCCGTCCGCCCCTCGCCAGAGACAGTGATTCTTGTTAGTTCCAGCGAAAATCAGACCGAAAATGACTTCGTGTTAGGTGCTGTATACCGTGGGAGAAACAGCAAACTACTTATTGACACAGGAGCATAGACCCCATTAATGTGGTGTTGAATAGATAAACAGGATAAATTGAAACCGCCGCTATTAAAAGTGCGATGGTTAAACGGAGGATAGCTACGTAACTATGGAGAAGCTGACGTAGAATTAATTCTTGGCCAAGGCCAAGATGAAGGTGAAAACAAAGATAACAATAAATACACAGTAAGGGTGAAAATAGTTACAAGTAACAAAACGCGTTACGACGGTGTACTTGGATTTGATTTCTTGTCCGCTAATGAGGCAGAGATATTTGTGGCAGAGAGAAAGATCAGACTAGGCAGTAGCAACTACAACTAGGAAATCGTTCTTCAGATAGTACTCAGAGGAGCAGCAATACTCATGTTGTGGGAATGGACCGCCCAATCGATGCATCAGTTCAAACCGTCCGAGTCGATGTTCAAATTCCCAAGGGAGCAGGAAAGACAATCTACGTTGAAGTTAAGTCAGCCCGATGCAAGGAAGGAACTTCGTTATTAATTGAGCGATCTGAGAAAAGTGACATACTGGATGCAATGCATTGTTATGTTGCTAGGAGTGTAGGTGTCGCTACAATGATGAGACAGGATGTCGCAAAAGTTCCGGTTACAATAACGAATATGAGCAATGAGGATGTTGTTTTGCCACGAGGAACGAAAGTTGCCGAAGTGTCGAGCGTAAGTAAAAGTGACGTAATACAGATTCCAGATGAGGTAACAAATGCTGCAGTTATAAACACAGATTTTTGTAACAGTACCGCAAAATTGCAACGAGGAGGCGAAGTTAATAATGAACTGAAGCGCAAGATTTGCACAAGATTTGGAAGAAGATAGAACATTTGACAGCTGATGAACAGAAGATTTTAGCGCCAGTTTTGTTGGAGTATGCACATTTATTCCGAGAATGTGTAAATTTACCTGTCACTCATTAGTTCAGCATCGTATTCATACAGGGAATGCTGCCCCAATCACACAGAAACCTTAGCGAATACGATTCAGTCAAAGAGAGTTGGTAGAAGACATGGTTAAAGAACAATTAGAAGCCGGAATTATAAAACCAAGAGATCCTTCAGATCCACCTTGGTGTTCGCCTGTTGTAACTGTAAAGAAGAAATCAATTTCTGGAGAAACACAGTTCCGTATTTGTGTTGATTACCACTCTTTTAATGCTGTGACCACACCCGATATTTACCCATTACAAAATTTAGTGGAAACTTTGGATTACTTGGGCAGATGTCGAATTTTTCCAGTATGTGATTTAACAAGTGGTTATCACCAGTTAACAGAGCATCCAGATGATCAAGCTAAAATTTCATTTACAAGTATCTTCGTATGCCATTTGGACTTCGTAATTCTCCAGCTACATTTCAACACCTGATGAGCTCACCCCAAACACAAGCACTTGTTTACCTTGATGATGTAATAATTTTTGGTGAAAACATGAAGAAGCATACTGAGAGATTACAAGCTGTTTTTGAGCGTATAAGAAGTGCAAACCTGTCTTTATCAATGGATAAATGTCATTTTGCACAAATTAAAGTTAACTATCTTGGTCACGTTATAACCAGTGAAGGTGTTCGACCTGATCCAAAATTAATTGAAGATGTAAAGAATTTCCTGATCCACAGAATTTGAAAGAACTACAATCATTCTTGGGATTATCAAATTTCTACAGACGATTTATAGCCAGCTATGCGAATATAGCACGTCCAATGACACAGCTACTGAAGAAAGGAGCCACATTTAATTGGTCAACAGAATGCAAAAAGGCAATGGAAGAAGTTGAAACTTCTCTAACCACGGCCCCAGTGTTAGCCTATCTGGACTTCATTAAACCTTTTATTCTTTCAACAGATGCATCCAATTTTGCCATAGGTGTAAGCTTGTCTCAAGAAGTTGATGGTCATGAACATCCAATCTCATTTGTTTCCAGACAATTAAACAAAGCAGAATGTAATTGTACTACTACTGAGAAAGAGCTTTGTGCTTTGGTTTTTGGTATAACACATAACAGATGTTTCTTAACAGGAAGAGAATTCACAGTTATTACAGATCACGCCGCACTTAAATGGTTATTGAGCTTAAAGGATCCAAGTTCCAGATTAACAAGAAGGGCATTAAGACTGAGTGAGTACCAATTTAAGGTTATTCACCGACCTGGTAAACAATGTGAATGCTGATGCAATGAGTCGAAAAGTCAATGTTTGTGTTACAATAAGTCGAGAAGAAGAGTTAAAGGCAGCTCAGGAAGAAGATCCACAATGCATATTATGGAAAAATGATCAACGTTTTGTCGAAATAAGACAGATTATTGTACAAAATCACTAGTAAAGGAAACTGCCTAGTTATTCCAGAAAGCATGAAAGAGGAAATCATGAGAGAACAATATGATTCTTTATTATCAGGACATTGTGGTAAAAAAGCAACAAACATTAAAATAGTTCAAATGTTTTGGTGGCCAAGCCGCAAAGTTGACGTTTTCGAGTTTGTTTCATAACGTGATTCCTGTAACAGACGGAATAATGTAGGAAAAAGTAAAGCTCCATTACAAGAAATGCCAGAGACAAGTGAACCATTTGAACGAGTAGGACTAGATGATGTAGGATCCTTGCCTAAGACTAAAGATGGAAACAAATACATGTTGACAATATTAGATCATTTCTCTAGATACCTTCTCATGATACCAATACCTGATCAGAGTGCTGAGACTATACCTAAAGTTTTTGTAAAAGAATGGATTCTTAAGTTTGGATCACCATTAACTATAATTAGTGATCAAGGAACGAATTTTATGAGTGAATTACTTAAACAGACTTGTAAGCTCACGTAAATAACTCAGTTAAGGAGTACACCAGCACACCCTGAAGGAAATGGAAGAGTCCACAGAACAATTCTTACAATGGTCAGCCATTATGTGAGCAGCAAACACGACAATTGGGATGTCTGTTTACTGTACTTGGTAAGTTGTTACAATGCCAAAATGCACAGCTGAACTGGCCTAAGTCCATATGAGATCGTCTACGGAAGAAGAATGCATTCACCCTTGGATTTTGCACGATCGACTGCCGGAATCAGCAATGAACACATAAGGGATCTAGCTCGCAAGGTAAAGGAAGCATGGAGGGGAGTGAAACAGCGAAATCATCAATCCTTTCTTCAGCAAGCAAGACGACATGACCGCCAAGCAGCAGTGCCACAGTATCGAGTTGGAGATCTTGTGTATCTGAGCAATGTGGTGTTAAAGAAGAGACAAGTCAAAAAGTTGAAGAAGTTTTGGAAAGGACCATATCCAGTCTTGGAGGTAGTATCGCCAGTCACTCTTAAGCTCGAACTGCCCTTTCGTTCGATTGTCGTTCATGTCAATAATCGTGTAAAGCCATTTCTGGGTAGTATCACAATACGATGAGGACCGACCGAGAGGCAGACCTGCTGTTCTCAAACACAGGAAGCGAGAATCGCGAGGTCGCAGTCCAGACTTCAAGGCCGAGGCACCGTCACATTCCAAGCGATCCTGTTCCAGACAACCCTACAATAGACATAAACGTGCCTGGTTTGATTTTGGAGGGAGTATCCTTCATACTGTATTTGGTACTTTAACTAGTCGAGATCTACCGGAAGTTAAATGCAAAATATTAGCGCGTGAGCAACAGTCCAGTACAGATTCAACTAACTTTTCTAACGAAATCATCAAATTAAAGAATATGCAAAGAACCATTACTAACAACACAGTTTTCATTGAACATATTGTAAAGCAATTTTTCTCTCATTTCCACATAATTCGTAATGAAATGAACACAAATATCCAAGAACTATTCCAAGGATTAAATGCTGTGAGTGCACACTTAAATTAAACATTCTTTTGTTAAGGATTACTTATAGTTTATCAAATGCTAGAATTGATGCCCTTAACTTAACAACAGCCTTAGAAAGTAGTTCAAACGACTGTTAGAGCCGCATACTACTACATCCAGAACACTTTTTACAGATTCTACTACCAATTGGGCAAAAGCTAGATGCAACATATACTATGATTTACCCTGTTAACTCTTACAATTTATATGCTTACTACAAGTTAACCACCACACACTCTTCAATGATTGAAGATGAATGAACTGTTACTGTTTCTATTCCCATTGCTAGATCAAAGCATAATTTTGAAATGTATAAGATTTATACTTACCCTGTGAAATGGAGACAGGCAGTTATTCATGTAAAGTATGTACTGAATGATTATCTACTGATAAGCAAGGACTGAAGATATTTTGTGTCCCTAAATGAAAATGATTTGCATATGTGTAAATGTAGTCATAAGTTAATTAGCCCTGAATTGGCAGTACTCTTAGACAGTAGAGTGTACAGCTGTGAGAAAGAATTGTTTATGAATCATCCACCAAGAGATGATTGCCCTAGAATTTAAATGCATCTTTATCATCCATTTCTTAAACAATGTTGTGAAGGTATAATTTTCTCATTTAATTCCACCCTTGATATCACATTTACGCGTAAAAATTACGATACACTTGAGCTACCCTTTACACTCAAATTGAATAATAGTGGATTAATCTTGAATGCCACACATTGTGATTTATCATGTGAACTATTTGATATGCCTAGTGTGTTGCCAACTACATTTTATGCAACTGGATATTTGCCATTAACTAGAATGTTATCTGTTTATTACAATGATTTATACATAATAACATATGGGAAGCATTCCTTATCAAGTTTTTCTGAAGACAATAATTTAATTAAGGACACCAATAAAAATGTAGTCTCTCCAGATAATGAGTTAAATTTCATTGAAGCAGCAAATACGATAAGCCCTTGGATTCATCCAGTAATGTTAATGCATACTTGCTTGTCAGTGTTGTGTTTTTTTTTATTAATTTGTCTTTTGTCAACAGCATTTGTCATGTATGAAATTGTCATCTTGAAAGCACGCTTCTCTGTACCGAACGTTACTGTGTCTGCAAATGAAATACATGTTGCAATGCCTTCTGATGCCAAAATGGCGAAACAGAATCATAACGCCCAAGAGGTCGTTTTGAGCCACCTGCGGTTGCTCTTTTTCTCTGGGGGAGTGTGGTGTAAGAGTCTATGGGTTGCACACAGCCATACGGTACTGACATGCGCTCGCCGGCCAGCCTATCTGGAATGCTGACAATTTGCATGGTCAGTACACGTGCATCCGGCCACACTGCGATGGGGAGTACGCGACTGGCCGCCGTCCGCAACGCGCCGTATTAACTAGTGCGGCCTCGAGCGTGAATATGTCTCTTTTCTTAACTCACCGTGGAGCCTTTCGATGCTGTTGTTGTTGTGGTCTTCAGTCCTGAGACAGGTTTGATGCAGCTCTCCATGCTACTCTATCCTGTGCAAGCTCCTTCATCTCCCAGTACCTACTGCAACTTACATCCTTCTGACTCTGCTTAGTGTATTCATCTCTTGGTTTCCCTCTACGATTTTTACCCTCCACGCTGCCCTCCAGTACTAAATTGGTGATCCCTTGATGCCTCAGAACATGTCCTACCAACCAATCCCTTCTTCTGGTCAAGTTGTGCCACAAACTTCTCTTCTCCCCAATCCTATTCAATAATTCCTCATTAGTTACGTGATCTACCCATCTAATCTTCAGATTTCTTCTGTAGCACCACATTTCAAAAGCTTCTATTCTCTTCTTGTCCAAACTATTTATCGTCCATGTTTCACTGCCATATATGGCTACATTCCATACAGATACTTACAGAAATGACTTCCTGACACTGAAATCTATACTCGATGTTAACAAATGTCTCCTCTTCAGAAACGCTTTCCTTGCCATTGCCAGTCTACAGTTTATATCCTCTCTACTTCGACCATCATCAGTTATTTTGCTCCCCAAATAGCAAAACTCCTTTACTACTTTAAGTGTCTCATTTCCTAATCTAATTCCCTCAGCATCACCCGACTTAATCCGACTACATTCCTTTATCCTCGTTTTGCTTTTGTTGATGTTCATCTTATATCCTCCTTTCAAGACACTGTCCATTCCATTCAACTGCTCTTCCAAGTCCTTTGCTGTCTCTGACAGAATTACAATGTCATCGGCGAACCTCAAAGTTTTTATTTCTTCTCCGTGGATTTTAATACCTACTCCGAATTTTTCTTTTGTTTCCTTCTCTGCTTGCTCAATATACAGACTGAATAACATCAGGGATAAGCTACAACCCTGTCTCACTACCTTCCCAACCATTGCTTCCCTTTCGTGCCCCTCGACTCTTGTAACTGCCATCTGGTTTCTGTACAAATTGTAAATAGCCTTTTGCTCCCTGTATTTTACCCCTGCCACCTTTAGAATTTGAAAGGGAGTATTCGAGTCAACATTGTCAAAAGCTTTCTCTAAGTCTACAAATGCTAGAAACGTAGGTTTGCTTTTCCTTATTCTTTCTTCTAAGATAAGTCGTAAGGTCATTATTGCCTCACGCGTTCCAGTATTTCTACGGAATCCAAACTGATCTTCCCCGAGGTCAGCTTCTACTAGTTTTTCCATTCGTCTGTAAAGGATTCGTGTTAGTATTTTGCAGCTGTGGCTTATTAAACTGATTGTTCGGTAATTTTCACATCTGTCAACACCTGCTTTCTTTGGGATTGGAATTATTATATTCGTCTTGAAGTCTGAGAGTATTTCGCCTGTTTCATACATCTTGCTCACCAGGTGGTAGAGTTTTGTCAGGACCGGCTCTCCCAAGGCCGTCAGTAGTTCCAATGGAATGTTGTCTACTTCGGGGGCCTTGTTTCGACTCAGGTCTTTCAGTGCTCTGTCAAACTCTTCACGCAGTATTGTACCTCCCATTTCATCTTCATCTACATCCTCTTCCATTTGTATAATATTGTCCTCAAGTACATCGCCCTTGTATAGATCCTCTATATACTCCTTCCACCTTTCTGCTTTCCCTTCTTTGCTTAGAACTGGGTTTCCATCTGAGCTCTTGATGTTCATACAAGTGGTTCTATCTCCAAAGGTCTCTCTAATTTTCCTGTAGGCAGTATCTATCTTACCCCTCGTGAGATAAGCCTCTACATCCTTACATTTGTCCTCTAGCCATCCCTGCTTAGCCATTTTGCACTTCCTGTCGATCTCATTTTTGAGACGTTTGTGTTCCTTTTTGCCTGCTTCATTTACTGCATTTTTATATTTTCTCTTTTCATCAATTAAATTCAATATTTCTTCTGTTACCCAAGGATTTCTACTAGCCCTCGTCTTTTTACCTACTTGATCCTCTGCTGCCTTCACTACTTCATCCCTCAAAGCTACCCATTCTTCACCTACTGTATTTCTTTCCCCCATTCCTGTCAATTGTTCCCTTATGCTCTCCCTGAAACTCTGTACAACCTCTGGTTCCTTCAGTTTATCCAGGTCCCATCTCCTTAAATTCCCACCTTTTTGCAGCTTCTTCAGTTTTAATCTACAGGTCATAACCAATAGATTGTGGTCAGAGTCCACATCTGCTCCTGGAAATGTCTTACAATTTAAAACCTGGTTCCTAAATCTCTGTCTTACCATTATATAATCTATCTGATACCTTTTAGTATCACCAGGGTTCTTCCATGTATACAACCTTCTTTCATGATTCTTGAACCAAGTGTTAGCTATGATTAAGTTGTGCTCTGCGCAAAATTCTACCAGGGGGCTTCCTCTTTCATTTCTTAGCCCCAATCCATATTCACTTACTACGTTTCCTTCTCTCCCTTTTCCTACTACCGAATTCCAGTCACCCATGACTATTAAATTTTCGTCACCCCTCACTATCTGAATAATTTCTTTTATTTCGTCATACATTTCTTCAATTTCTTCGTCATCTGCAGAGCTAGTTGTCATATAAACTTGTACTACTGTAGTACGTGTGGGCTTCGTATCTATCTTGGCCACAATAATGTGTTCACTATGCTGTTTGTAGTAGCTTACCCGCATTCCTATTTTCCTATTCATTATTAAACCTACTCCTGAATTACCCCTATTTGATTTTGTGTTTATAACCCTGTAGTTACCTGACCGGAAGTCTAGTTCCTCCCACCACCGAACTTCACTAATTCTCACTATATCTAACTTTAACCTATCCATTTCCCTTTTAAATTTTCTAACCTACCTGCCCGATTAAGTGATCTGACATTCCATGCTCCGATCCGTACAATGCCAGTTTTTTTTCTCCTGATAACGACATCCTCTTGAGTAGTCCCCGTCCGGAGATCCGAATGGGGGACTATTTTATCTCCGGAATATTTTACCCAAGAGGATGCCATCATCATTTAATCATACAGTAAAGCTGCATGCCCTCGGGATAAATTACGGCCACAGTTTCCCCTTGCTTTCAGCCCTTCACAGTACCAGCACAGCAAGGCCGTTTTGGTTATTGTTACAAGGCCAGATCAGTCAATCATCCAGACTGTTGCCCTTGCAACTACTGAAAAGGCCGCTGCACCTCTTCAGGAACCACACGTTTGTGTGGCCTCTCAACTCATACCCCTCCGTTGTGGTTGCACCTACGGTACGGCTATCTGTATCGCTGAGGCATGCAAGCCTCCCCACCAACGGCAAGGTCCATGGTTCACGGACGGAGACTTTCGATACGACCATAATTAGCTGGTGTTAGGATGTCAGGCACAGTGTGCGTAGCGTGCGTGCTTTATAATCCACCTTTGTTAATACAATTGTTTGAACTTAGTTCTCGTGTTCCCTTATTGCCGTACCTCAAGAACCCACCACTTACAAATCCTGACAAAATTATTTGTGTAATCATCATCTGGGGCAACAACACAAAATACCCCCTTACACAACATTAATTTTGTAATCCAAAGAAAGATGCCCTATTTTTCTTGCTTTCTTTTCTTCTATTTCATATTCATCCGATGAGCTGTGGTCTTCATACTTTTCGATAGTTTCACCTTCCCAATTTTTCATTTTTGTGAGCAAATTCATCATCAGTCACAAGTATTTTTCAGTCAACATGTCCGTAATACGTCTGCAATGGTAGTGCACACTAAAAAGGACCAGTAATATACGTGAACGCTTAACTTCTCCTGTAGCTATACTGCACATGTAACTTCAGACAGTAACTTTTCCTATTTCTGTGCTACTTAAGTGGTGATGCTGTTGGCTGACTACATCACCGTGTCCTATGCTCTAAATATCTGCTGTCACTGGCTGGCGAGATCATGTGATGTGAGCCGTAGTAGTCAAAGCAAATAACATAAAGCACTCTAGAACAGGCAAACAGGATATTTGTGGAGGAAAAAACAGGTCATGTGAAAATATTGCGAATCATGGTTTGAGAAGCGTTAATTTCAAAGTAAATTTCCTTTTATGCAAGATGAATTACGTAATGTGTGAGAATGTGCAATGAATTTCTTAAATCTTAAGAGTGTTTGACTCTTGTTCAAAACTTAACACTTTGCAGACACCCTGTCTAAACCAGTGGCAGAAGAGTGGTGACATACAATATCACCAATTTAATTTTCTTTCGATAATTATATTACTGTGCCAAGCATACAACAATGATGCTAGATATGGTTTGACAGTTTAGTCAGGCACCATATTTCACTATTGTCACACTATTGTACTGATCTGTGAAGTGGAGCACAACACAGGCAGCACTGCGTACCACTGATACGCAGTAGTGTAGGTAAATTTAGCATAGTCACTAATGAATGTTTTGAAGATCATAAGCTGTATTTTATAAAAACACTTCAGGTGAGTTACCATTTAGTCATTAAGATTACTTTAGTGTTATAATTTTCCTATTATCTTCCGGGTTCACACACAGAATGGGACTGATGCCAGAAGAAATTGAGGGCGTCCTGGAAGTATCTTATGAAGAGGATTATGCTGATTTCTTTGAAAGCAGTGATGAAGCAGAAATAATCGAACCTGCAAATCATTCCAGTGAACCTGCACAATAGTGTACGAACAGGAATGATTTTAGATAAATATCAAGTGATGACTGCCATTTTTATATTGGTAAGGTCCAGGAAACTTTGTTGGTAAATACTCTACTAGCAGTGCCAGGGGAAACAAAGTAAGAATACAATCAAGGTCTGGCCCAAAAAATGCAGTTCTGGATAAACTAAAACAGAAAGTTTTCTCAAATTTTTTGATCATGAGATGATTGATTCTGTTGTTGCAAATGCCAACAGACACACAAATAACAAAAGATCATTTGTCCCAACGGAAAGTCTCCCCTGATGCGAGGTTCTCGGCGACTTTCTCAAACTCTACCCCTTTTCCTAAACCTCACCATTACTTTTCTTCACCTCCATTCCTTCCCTTCAACTCTTCAGCCAGGAGAAGGAGCCACTGCCTCTGAAAGCTTGTAAACTGTAATATCTTCTACATCTGTGTTCTCCCACTGCCACTTGGTGAGTACACTTTTTTTATGTATCCAGTTATTTATATTTTCAGAAAAAGATTATCTATGAGTCACAAAAGGGATAGTGACTGCAGAAATATTTCTGCTTCTGATATAATGGCTCATTTAGGAAAACTATTTCTCATTGCTGTACAAAAAGCAGGGCACACAAATGTATTAAGAGTTGTGAGCATCAAACTAAACTGGAAAGATTATTCAAATGTAGCATTTAGCTATTCTTGCTCCGGTCACAGACATTCGATGATGCTTTTTTTTAAAAAAAAAAAAAAAAAAAAAAACCTTGCTGTCGTCTGCAACCTCCATTCTGCATTTTTGAGCAACTGAAGAAATAAGTACAGCGTACAGCCCACAGCAATTTACAACCACAGACAAAAAGCTTGTTCCATTTTGCAGTTTTCAGTTTGTGCAGTACATGTCCAATAAGACAGTCAAGTATGCTTTTAAGTTTTATGCATTGTGCAATAGCAAGACTTTCATGCTTGTAATTTTGAAGTATACTGTGGGAGAGAAAATCCTAGACATTATCTTGCACCTAACCATCCAACGGATACTGTGAAGATATTAGCTGAACCAATCAAGGGCACTCAAAGGAATAGCTACAGGTATCTGTTATAGCAGCTATCCTTTAACACAGTGTCTTTTGGAAAACATTCTAACCTTCACTGAGACTATGAAAAAGAACAACGACGAAATATTTGCCAACGGGTCACAAGAAACTGTCTTTCCTGATTTTAAGATGACTTCGGTCTAGTTTCTTGCCAAACAAAAACAAACAGACTGTGTGTTTCCTATACTGATGCACAGAACTGATGACAGAGACATGACTAGAGGCAAGTCTGTTGAAAATTTGGATTACAATGCAATCAAAGGTGAAATAGACACTTTATTACATGATTAAATCCTACTCCACACAAAGGACAATAAGACGATGGGCCTTGGTGGTGTTTTTGCATTATCTGTATATTACTGGTATATTTTCACAAGCCTTATTCTTTGCAAAAAAAGAAAAAAATCCAGAAATTTTTTTCTCTAGAAGAACATACTTTACAATGGAAAGCCCTTTGAAAGAAAAGGCTCAACACACTATTCTACCACGGGATATTAAAGGATTTCTTATAGCTCTAGCCCCAAAAATAACAAAGAGGTTGTTGAAAGATGTTGGAAGAGCCATCTTTCTGGTGGTAAAAGATGATGGATGATAATTATGATATTGTGACTACTGTGACATGCAATAACTTGGTTTGCAGAGCATCTCCTGAACAAGAAAGTGAACAATTGTCAATGTGTACTCAATTTTTTAATTGGCCGCCTTGTTATTTATTATGACCACACATACAATTCTACTGATTATGCATTTTTGTAAAACTTGCTTTAATTGCCAATAACAGCACTGTCAACTGCAGCTATAATTTGTTTATTATTTGTTATTAAAGTCACCCTGAGGAAACTTCCTCGCAACTTGTCTGTCAGATATTCCAAAATAATTTGAATCTGCTGCCATTAAGAATGATCTTTCTTATGGTTGATAACCCCATCTTTAACTACCAGAAAATTACAAAATTTTCTTGTTAAATGGTATTTAAAGTTAGCAGCAATGAGTGAGGCACATTCCTGCTTAGTTAACAGTCTTCAGCATGCTTCCCACAGGGTTAGATGTCCAACAACCATTCCTTACCTGTTAACTTACATATTTCAATTCCTTGGCATTCATGACACATCTTAATTGTGAGCCAACTGGGATGGACGGACTGACAGCTGGTGGCTACAGTAGCCATGCAGAAATGCACTGTACATAGGTAGCAGCTCAACTGCAACCTACCATGGTAAGTTACTACTGTTTAGTTAACAGGTGACACTGCTCAAGGGATGCAGTGTGCACAATTGATGGAAAGTATTTTTTAAGACATTAACACATGGAAAACATTTATATTTGAAATTTTCGCTTTGCCGATTTGCTGTGGGCAAGGATTATCACTGGTTTCAACATAAATATATTGGAAACAACTATGGAAAGTCTTGGAGTTACATTAGTAATCAGTCCTTGAAAATTCATACATTTATTACGTAACAATGCATTATACAAAAACTGTTTAAATCAAGTTCCTCAGTCATTGTAATATATTTTGGCGCAACTTGCCTGTGAAGAGAAATTCCAGTCTTGTGTAGTCATGGTTCGGCTTTTAGTAAAAATCAATAGCATCTATTAAAACTTTATTTTCATGTCACCTGAACTGTGACCAACCATCTGCCATTATATTGGAGTAACCAATGAACTCAAAAAGTTAAAGGTGTAACAAAAGCTATGTGAGTGGAAGAGATTATCACAGCACTTTTATATAGTGTCATGAGTCTTATTCACCCAGTGTGGCAGAAATAACTGTTTAGGAACTTTCACAGAAACCATAACGAAACACATTACACGTCTGCTTCTGATGACATCTTTTTAAAAATCACATTTTCCCCATCAAGTAGAGATCTTTTCTTCATCCATCCGAATCCCGCTGGCCAGCAGTTTCCCCAATTCTTCCACACTGAACAAAAATAGCACTGAATAATATAGTAACAATTAAAAACATATTACCATTAAACAAAATATTCATAAAATTATTAAACAGATATTGTGACAAATGTAAAGCTATGCTCACTTTGAAACTCTTTTACAGCTATATTTTTAATTGTGTGTTTATTTATTTAATTGTGTGTATGATACTGCTATCTTCATAAACTGTGCATCAAGAATACTAGTTCATGCTCTGTCTATGTGTCATTTACCTCAAGTAAGTCACTATCATTTTCTGGACTGGCTTCCTGGATGCAGTTTGAAGTAACTACCAAAAATGTCCCTCTTCCATTTGGTAGACATATGAACAACCCAACACGTGGCACACCACTGAGAGCTAACCTCTTTTCAGCTATGACCAAGCTCTGTGCACTGCATTTTGAAGAGCAGTCAATACGATGGGCTTTGCTAAGCTATATTATTGTCACAAAAGTTCTAATATATCTGCACAAGTACTGGGAGCTATGCTGCCATCATCACTTCCCATAGCTGTTGATGTGGATGTGCAGCAGGAAATTCACACAGCGAACAACCGGCAACCCACATGGTTGCACACACATTCAGGAGTACTAATACCTGCTAGTACATGTGTGTTCTCCAAAATAAATTGAAGTTTTATTGGGTTGACACTGTAGCCAACCAATGGTACATACAGCAACTTAAGAAGTAGTGAAAGAAGTTCATAAAAGCATCACTGATTGGTTTCTGTGAGTAGTTTCACCTTCAATTTCAAAAAGGAACAACATACTCAGTTCTGCACATCTAGGTTAATGCTAAGTCTAACACACGGTGAGGAAATAATAAACAGGACAGAGACTTGAAAATTATTAGGTGTTCATACTGATGAGAACTTAAGTGGGAAAAAGCACATTTTCGAATGCCTAAAATAACTTAGTTCAGACACATTTGCAGTTAGAACGATTGCAAATCTTATTTGGGAGGAGCGATCAGTGAACTGACATATTTTGCATATTCTCGTTCAATAATGTCAAATGATACAATGTTCTATGGCAACTCATCTTTAAAAAACCAAGTCTTTATTGCCTACAAACATGTTGTAAGAGTAATACGTGGTGCATACACACAAACATCCTGTAGTTATCTGTTGAAGGAGTTGGCCATTCTTACTACTGCTTCACAGTAAATTTATTCCCTCATGAGGTTGGTTATAAATAATCCACTACAGTTCAAAAAGAACAATGGTGTACTCCACATTATTGTTGTCTTTAGCACAAAAAATGGTGCAAAAAGTTACAACAAAAATTTCTGATCACTTACGCACTGATATAGGTGGAGGGACCAAATTTTGGAGCCCTATATGCAACAAGATTCTCAGATTTGTTGTAGTCTGACAGTCACGGATTTATTTTGACAGTGCAACATATTGATGTTTGCCTTCATCGCAAATCAATTCACTTTGGGTGTACCTATAGCAACAAATGCAGCCTGTAGTAAGTGAAAAAATGATATTTCACATGTAAAAAGATTTATTTTGTTATGTTTTTGAACTTCCACTGCTGTGAGTGTGAATCCTCAATCCTTCCTGATCATGCTGACAAGGTTTTATGAATTTATTTGTAAAAGTATAGACAACAGTAATTAAAATATCCTGTGGTGCCTTTCCTGCTCTAATTTGGCCAGTTTAACGTCCTGCCCCCCCCCCCCCCCCCTTAAGGCACTGGTCTCAGATTTGGAAGGATGGATGCTTCCACTACATCCGGACATCCTGGTTTAGGTTTTCTGTGATTTTCCTAAATCTTTTCAGGCAAATGCCTCTCCTTCTTTAACACGCATGCATATTGATATGTTTCTATATACAACTTATGTATTCCTTGTATTACACTGACCGATCCTATATCATTGTAAAATGATCCTACGGCACACAAATTACTCCTACTGATAACATCATAAATAACACACAAGGGAAACTTAAGTCTACACAATGTAATTCAATAGAAACTGTTCTTGAGAGTGTAACTATACAGTGTAAATATATCTGGGATATCAGTCGTAAGTGGGGCACACATGCAGGCTATCCCAGGAGGACAGTTCATATGGACAAATGCTCCCTTTGGAATGTTTTTCTCTCTTCTACTGTCACTGATCATGCCACATTTACATGGCTTACAGTCAGTAATACACACTATGTAATAACCATCAACGTTTGCAGGACAAGCCACAAAGTGCAATGGAAACAAATGTGGTGCTTAATGACTCAGGATAGCTTTATAAATCCTGTGATCTTGCAGTCACAAACAACGGGTCAGGAATACTTTTACTGATTTGGAAAATGTGCTAATGGGTTACAAGGGAACATTTTGTCTGTAGTGAAAGAGAGTGATTTACATTCTCTACGATACAGCTTTTCCATAATCTAATGTACATTTTGTTCTCCCTAAAGGACATAAATGCACTGAGGTTGATACTTGTTTGCCTTTTACAAATTTTACTGTGAATAGTTTAAAACGGACTGCAACCTGTTGTAAATTTAGTGTGAAATGCTTAAATGTTTTGTCGCCATCCTCAAACTGAAATATATCTATTCAAATAATAACTTTGCTTTTGACAGCAGTGCAATAGCTGTTAAATACAAACACAAATAAAGAGTATAGAAAGTGCTATTGTGTTTTATGAGTGGTTCAGTTGATTCAGGGGTGTGAGAGTTGCAAAAATTAATCCAAAATAAGATACCATAAGCATAGTGTTTTGCAAGATAAGTCGCAAATATATAAAAATACAGTGTTTGCACCTGATTCAAACGTAAGACAGACATAACAGCTGCTGAAACTTGAATTCAATATTTGCTATATTTACAGTATAAATGTAGACAAGCAATATTTTTCTTTGTGCCTCGTATGTGAAAAAAGATTGCATCTGAATCACCTATACAAATTGCAGGTAATTTTTGTGCTACAGGATCACAACAACCTTCACAACAAACTGGAAACAGGCACAAACAAAGTGGGCAAAAACAAAGTCATGCAGACCTGGCTTCCGTAATCGCGTGGGAGGCCACTAGGCGGGATATCTCCACCAGCGGCCTCGGATCTTTCCTCAGCTCCTGGACCCACCCCTGAGAGCCCAGCACTGGCAGAGCGTGCCTTGCAAAGTATTCAATGGCTGCCTTACGGAGGTGTGGGCATGAGTGCCGCATGGCGAGCACGCAGTACGGCACAGTGTTCTCCACATGTAAATCCTTGACCAAATGCTGCTCGCACATCTCCTTCAGCACGTGCAGCTCATATCTGTCTGCGAGCACCAGCAGTTGGGGTGCTACACTCTGCAGCTGCGGTACCTCGTCCGTGTACAAGAAGGTCAGCAACTGCTGCACCACATCCACAGGCATGTCGGGGATTAAGATTAACTGCTTCCCCCGGCGGAGTAACGCGTCGAACACGGAGCTCTGAGCCACCAGCACCGAGCTGTGGGCCGGCAATCGGCCATCTGCAGCCACCATCGAGACGTCAGCACCCAACCCCGACTCCAATAGAGACCTCAGTTCATTTGGTGGGCTTCCGTGTGGCTGTTGCATATTGAGCACTGTTAACAACCTGAAATCGCCAAAGCACCACATTAAAATTCTTTACTAGGTACTCTAACACCTTAATGTCTTATTATTTTTCTGCCTCGACAGAGAACAACAGGTAAATATAGCATGAATCAAACATATGCAAGAAATCTTGAGGGCAATATAAAGTTGCCGATACCACTTTTGTACCCAAT
Source organism: Schistocerca serialis cubense (assembly GCF_023864345.2). Classification (NCBI taxonomy): domain Eukaryota; kingdom Metazoa; phylum Arthropoda; class Insecta; order Orthoptera; family Acrididae; genus Schistocerca; species Schistocerca serialis. The sequence continues at coordinate 884,844,140 of NC_064639.1, forward strand.
CATCATCGCTACTTGTTACACATGTACTGCCTGGACCCCAATTACATTATTGGTGGCTCACCACTATTTACAGCAGACTTTAAAGATCTGTAAAATGCTGAGGGAATGTGCATTTCACAGAATAGTGGTGAGGGCCTCAACAAACAAATGAGCATCAAAGACACAGAGGCCACTACAAGTCATACTTAGTTACAAGTGGAAGCAGTGGCTACGAATAACAACATAGCTAGCAGCACCTGAAGAAGACAACTGGATTGGTCATCGAAATACTGTGCATAAAAATGGGAAGCAACTACTCGGCTGAACATCTGAAAGCACTATTAATCAATCATACCAAGAAAACCAGAAATTGTAAATTTCTTTTTTTTGCAAAGTATGACCTGTGTAGCTGTTTAACGTATGCTTGAGTGAAAAGTGAATGCAGAAGGGGGTGTCTTGTTTATATCATCAATTACATTTTGATTTTAATATGGATACCATACTGTAACTTTTGTTTCCAAGCTCTTCTAAAATATTTTGCTTCTACACATACCAACAACAAAAAAGAAAATAATAATAATAATAATAATAATAATTCCCGTGGAGGCCCGGGAAAAGAATAGGCCACCGGTATGTTCTGCTAGTCGTAAAAGGCGACGAAAAGAACAAACCACTAATAGGGCTAACCCCCCTTTTAGTGCGATTACTTGGTTCAGGACAGAACTGAAGAAGCCTCGGACAAGCGCCGTCATGGTCGGGGACGACGCTTGAACCCTATGCCCGCCCACAATGGTAACGACACTGCTAGCCAACTGGAAAATGATTTAAATCCAAATAGAGGTGTTTTGCAGGATATGCTTCCTGCAACCACCCTAGAAGGAAAACAAAGACAGAGGATGAGATGGTCAGATGAAGTTAATCGACACCTCATGTTCTGTTATTACCAAGCAACAAACCTAGGAACCAACACAACTGGATACAGATCACAAGTATACACAACATTTATTACCAGATACCTGGAATTAAAATTTTTAACAGAACAACGACTAGCTGATCAGATCTGTGTAATAATAAAAAATAACAGGATACCCCAGTCAGAATTAGAAAACATCAAACAACAAGTACAACAAATACTGGAACAAAATAATATGCAATCAGAAGAAGAAGAAGAAAATACAGTAATGGGCTCAAACATCCCAGAGAAAACAAACAAAGAACAACACACATCAATTAAACAATCAGAGGAAAACGAAATCTTGAGACAGCCACCAGCACAAGCACAAATAGAACATGAAGTGACACACATGTTAGATATAGAAGAAAAATTTCAGTTGACATATATAGAATACAAAGACACAAATACAGACATTAGACCATTCTTGCATAGACCACCAAATAACCCACAAGTCGAAACAACAATAAAAACTATCAACACAAGCATACACAACAAAATAAATGAATACACAACTATGGAAGAGTTACAACTACTGGTTTATGTAGGAGCACTCACTACACTAAATATACACACTAGGCAGAGATCAGAACCAACCAACACACAGAAGAAACCCACAAAACCAGCATGGCAACACAGGCTACAGATCACAATAGAAAAACTGAGAAAAGACATCGGACAGCCAACACAATTTATAAGAAATGAAATATCAGACAAAAACGAAAAAGGTTAGGTAAAATCTCACAACAAGAAGCAATAGAGCAGATTCCGTAGAAATATTGGAACACATGATGCATTACTGACCCTACGACTTATCTTAGAAGCTAGATGAAGGAAAGGCAAACCTATGTTTCTAGCATTTGTAGACTTAGAGGAAGCTTTTGACAATGTTGCCTGGAATACTCTCTTTCAGATTCTGAAGATGGCAGGAGTAAAATACAGGGAGCGAAAGGCTATTTACAATTTGTACAGAAACCAGGTGGCAGTTATAAGAGTTGAGGGGCACGAAAGGGAAGCAGTGGTTGGGAAGGGGGTGAGACAGGGTTGTAGCCTCTCCCCGATGTTATTCAATGTGTATATTGGGCAAGCAGTGAAGGAAACGAAAGAAAAATTCGGAGTAGGTATTAAAATCCATGGAGAAGAAATAAAAACTTTGAGGTTCGCCGATGACACTGTAATTCTGTCAGAGACAGCAAAGGACTTGGAAGAGCAGTTGAACGGGATGGACAGTGTCTTGAAAGGAGGATATAAGATGAACATCAACAAAAGCAAAACGAGGATAATGGAATGCAGTCGAATTAAGTCGGGAGATGATGAGGGTATTAGATTAGGAAATGAGACACTTAAAGTAGTAAAGGAGTTTTTCTATTTGGGGAGCAAAATAACTGATGATGGTCGAAGTAGAGAGGATATAAAATGTAGACTGGCAATGGCAAGGAAAGAGTTTCTGAAAGAGAAATTTGTTAACATCGAGTATAGATTTGAATGTCAGGAAGTCGTTTCTGAAAGTATTTGTATGGAGTGTAGCCATGTATGGAAGTGAAACATGGACGATAACTAGTATGGACAAGAAGAGAATAGAAGCTTTCGAAATGTGGTGCTACAGAAGAATGCTGAAGATTAGATGGGTTGATCACATAACTAATGGGAAGGTATTGAACAGGATTGGGGAGAAGAGAAGTTTGTGGCACAACTTGACTAGAAGAAGGGATCGATTGGTAGGACATGTTCTTAGGCATCAAGAGACCACCAATTTAGTATTGGAGGGCAGCGTGGAGGGTAAAAATCGTAGAGCGAGACCAAGAGATGAATACACCAAGCAGATTCAGGAGGATGTAGGTTGCAGCAGGTACTGGGAGATGAAGAAGCTTGCACAGGATAGAGTAGCACGGAGAGCTGCATCAAACCATTCTCAGGATTGAAGACCACAACAACAACAACAACAACGTGGTGTTAAGTATCCATTTTCTTACGTTGTTGTCACAATAGATATTTTTCCACTGTGAAGATGGTCCACAACTGAAACCAGTAGTGAATACACGTATTGAGGACAGCACAGCATGTATCATGCGTTTCTCCAAATATTCTGATGTTGTCGACAGTTTCCTGACAAAAATTTTGAGGAAAAATGCTTATAAAATGTGTGATCTTATTTATTTATAGATTCTTCCATTACTTCTTGTTAGAACAATTCCATACTTAAGGTTGAATAAAAAGTAAAGTGTTTTTGTTAATTCTGACTAGTTTTCAGCTTACTGGGCCATCTTCAGGAAACAACTGACTAGCATCTGCTACGGACAGTAGTTCTTAGCTAAAAGACATTAAAATCAAAGATACAATCCACTTACTGGAATGTTGTGCACTGAACTTTTTTTTAATGTTTAAGTTACACTTTACACAGTAGGAAATATTAAGTGCAATAAATGATTAAACTACACAATATTACAGTATTGTAAGTTCTTGATTAAATTTAGTTATTTGGTTGTTGTTGTTGTTGTTGTTGTTGTCTTCAGTCCTGAGACTGGTTTGATGCAGCTCTCCATGCTACTCTATCCTGTGCAAGCTGCTTCACCTCCCAGTACGTACTGCAGCCTACATCCTTCTGAATCTGCTTAGTGTATTCATCTCTTGGTCTCCCTCTGCGATTTTTACCCTCCATGCTGCCCTCCGATACTAAATCGGTGATCCCTTGATGCCTCAGAACATGTCCTACCAACCAATCCCTTCTTCTAGTCAAGTTGTGCCACAAACTCCTCTTCTCCCCAATTCTATTCAATACCTCCTCATTAGTTATGTGATCTACCCATCTAATCTTTGGCATTTTTCTGTAGCACCACATTTTAAAAGCTCCTATTCTCCTCTTGTCCAAACTATTTATCGCCCATGTTTCACTTTCAAACATGGCTACACTTCATACAAATACTTTCAGAAACGACTTCCTGACACTTAAATCTATACTACATGTTAATAAATTTCTCTTCTTCAGAAATAAATTTCTCTTCTTCAGAAACGCTTTCCTTGCCATTGCCAGTCTACATTTTACATCCTCTCTACTTCGACAATCCTCAGTTATTTTGCTCCCCAAATAGCAAAACTCCTTTACTACTTTAAGTGTCTCATTTCCTAATTTAATTCCCACAGCATCACCCGAATTCATTTGACTACATTCCATTATCCCCGTTTTGCTTTTGTTGATGTTCAAGTTATATCCTCCTTTCAAGACCCTGTCCATTCCATTCAACTGCTCTTCCCAGTCCTTTGCTGTCTCTGACAGAATTACAATGTCATCGGCAAAACCTCCAAGTTTTTATTTCTTCACCATGGATTTTAATTACTCCTTCAAATTTGTCTTTTGTTTCCTTTACTGCTTGCTCAATATACAGATTGAATAACATCGGGAATAGGCTACAACCTTGTCTCACTCCCCTCCCAACCACTGCTTCCCTTTCATGTCCCTCGACTCGTACATCTGCCATCTGGTTTCTGTACAAATTGTAAATAGCCTTTCGCTCCCTATATTTTACCCCTGCCACCTTCAGAATATGAAAGAGAGTATTCCAGGCAATATTGTCAAAACCTTTCTCTAAGTCTACAAATGCTAGAAACGTAGGTTTGCCTTTTCTTAATCTAGCTTCTAAGACAAGCCGTAGGGTCAGTATTGCCTCATGTGTTCCAACATTTCTACGGAATCCAAACTGATCTTCCCTGAGGTCAGCTTCTACCAGTTTTTGCATTCGTCTGTAAAGAATTCGTGTTAGTATTTTGCAGCCATGACTTATTAAACTGATAGTTCGGTAATTTTCACATCTGGCAACACCTGCTTTCTTTGGAATTGGTATTATTATATTCTTCTTGAAGTCTGAGGGTATTTCACCTGTCTCATACATTTTGCTCACCAGATGGTAGAGTTTTGTCAGGACTGGCTCTCCAAAGGCTACTCCCGGAGCCTTGTTTCATCTTAGGTCTTTCAGTGCTCTGTCAAACTCTTCATGCGGTATCATATCTCCCATTTCATCTTCATCTACATCCTCTTCCATTTCCATGATACTGTCCTCAATACATCGCCCTTGTATAGACCCTCAATATACTCCTTCCACCTTTCTGCTTTCCCTTCTTTGCTTAGAACTGGGTTTCCATCTGAGCCCTTGATATTCATACAAGTTGTTCTCTTTTCTCCAAATGTCTCTTTAATTTGCCTGTAGGCAGTATCTATCTTACCCCTAGTGGTCTCTACAATGTCATCAGCATCCTTACATTTGTCCTTTAGCCATACCTACTTAGCCATTTTGCACTTCCTGTCAATCTCATTTTTGAGACGTTTGTATTCCTTTTTGCCTGCTTCATTTACTGCATTTTTATATTTTCTCCTTTCATAAATTAAATTCAATATCTCTTCTGTTACCCAAGGATTTCTACTAGCCCTCGTCTTTTTACCTGCTTGATCCTCTGCTGCCTTCACTACTTCATCGCTCAAAGCTACCCGTTCTTCTTCTACTGTATTTCTTTCCCCCATTCTTGTCAATTGTTCCCTTATGCTCTCCCTGAAACTCTGTACAACCTCTGGTTTAGTCAATTTATCCAGGTCCCATCTTCTTAAATTCCCACGTTTTTGCAGTTTCTTCAGTTTTACTCTACAATTCATAACCAATAGATTGTGGTCAGAGTCCACATCTGCCCCTGGAAGTGTCTTACAATTTAAAACCTGGTTCCTAAATCTCTGTCTTACCATTATATAATTCATCTGAAACCTGTCAGTATCTCCAGGCTTCTTCCATGTATACAACCTTCTTTTATGATTCTTGAACCAAGTGTTAGACTGATTAGTTTATGCTCTGTGCAAAATTCTACCAGGTGGCTCCCTCTTTCACTTCTTACCCCCAATCCATATTCACCTACTATGTTTCCTTCTCTTCCTTTTCCTACTATCGAATTCCAGTCACCCATAACTATTACATTTTCGTCTCCCTTTACTATCTGAATAATTTCTTTTATCTCATCATACATTTCATCAATGTCTTCGTCATCTGCAGAGCTAGTTGGCATATAAACTTGTACTACTGCGGACTTCGTGTCTATCTTGGCCACAATAAGGTGTTCACTATGCTATTTGTAGGAACTTACCCGCACTCCCATTTTTTTTTTTTTTTCATTATTAAACCTACTCCTGCATTACCCCTATTTCATTTTGTATTTATAACCCTGAATTCATCTGACCAAAAGTCTTGTTCCTCCTGCCACCGAACTTCGCTAATTCCCACTGTATCTAACTTTAACCTATCCATTGCCCTTTTCAAATTTTCTAACCTACCTGTCCGATTAAGGGATATGACATTCCACGCTCCAACCCTTAGAACGCCAGTTTTCTTTCTCCTGATAACATTATTTGGCTACAGAAAAAAAATAACAATGACTTGTGCTCTCCGTTATCTCCTTTCCCCAGATACCGACATTCCATTTTCCAAAACAATTACTTCACCTCTTTATACCCACCTTACTGCCCAGAAATGCATTCAATTGTTGACAAATTGACTGTTGCCAAAATTTGCTGCAATAATGAAGGTACACACCTTATGGAGGTCAAATCGAGGGCTGCTTAACCCTAAAAGTGTACATCTGGGTCACTGACCTAGTAGACTGACTTTTCTTTAACAATGCCTTCTCGTGTCTTTTCACAATCCAACACACCTCACTCTTTCACTAATGTATTTCCTAACTGACACTATTTAACAAAAAGTTCAAACCAAACACAAAACTCGACGCATAATGGTTTATGTGCAAGTTCTCATTTGTTTGTTATAAACAGAAGAGCACTGGAAACAGTGTTGCCAACATGCATATTTTACACTAAAAATTCAGAGATGGAATTAACACTTTACACAGGAAACTATCACCCACTCTGTTTGCACTGATTACTTAAACTAAACAACATATTGTTTAATTTTATAAGGTTTTAGGGTAGGGGTTTTTTAGTAAATAATTTGTAAGGACTCGTAAAAATGCAATTTTTTTTACATTTTTAGTGATAAATATTTACGTAATACAGATAGCTGGAGCAAGAAGATGCTGTTTATAATTATATCAGTAGTATCTGGTAATATGACAGAAAAGATGGTGTTCTGTGACTTATGAAACTCTAGAAAGGAAATAAAAATTAAGTGAAAAAATAAACCAAAAATTCGTATTTTCATCTTAAATTTGTAAGTTAAAGGAAGCCCTCAAGTCTACGGGTGTCAACTAAATTTCAACACACTAATGAGGAGTTTTAATGCGAAACATCTGCCAGGTCTCCAGCACTTTTGGTTTATTATATTATTTTTTGTTATCTACTGTTTTAAGAGTTATTTACAAAACATACATTTTTCAAAGGGGTGTACCATTTACAAAAATTAAGGTAGAACGAAATTACTTTATTTCTTAATACTTGTGATGTAGAGGTCTAATATACTATTTTTTCCAGAGAAATTAATGCCCACGAGTAGACATGACCTGTATGATTTCAGATGAAATCACCCACTAATGAATGAATCGCTTTATGAATAACTGAGAACACCTCAAAACGTTTGTGTAATACATGCATTTTATTAAATGAATAGCATTATTATCTAATTAAACTGCAAATGAAGTCTCTAGATCTGTTCACTTCCAAGATTCATCACTGAAAAGCTTCCATGGCAGTGTTTACTTGTTCTCGAATTTTGGATGTATTAATACCTAAACTGACTGAAAAATTACATGACAGAGGTATGATAAGGTGCATTTGACATATGGGAGTCTAATTTCATTATAAAATATTTTATATTCAGACAATTTCTCCATCACATAACTGAATGTCACTGTAACCCCACTGTACAGTTTGTATGACAATTTCAGACGTGTAGACTACTAGAGTTATATGTGCTTTTGTCTGATCTCTGGTAGTACTGAGACCTACACATACCTACTGCCTAGACTGTTTGGATTTCTCTTTGAATTGTCTATGTTTTGGGGTTCAAAACTTCATGCAATAGGCTTGGGTTCATGTGGTATACAAGTGAAAAGGAATGCCCTCGTTTAGATGGCGGCCCTGTGTGTTTCCTTAGCTCAATCAGTCAGGGGCACGCCAGGATGCCTCAAATGAGAAGATTGTTTACCAAAAAGGTAAAGCCAAATTCTGGTTCAGCAAGCCAGACAAAGTCATGACGTCTGATGTCAAAAATGGCTCGAATCACCTACTTGGCTTAGGTTACTCGTATGATGATGGAACAATGGGATAGCTACTACATATTGCAAATCCTTCAAGATTACTTGTGAAACATAGTACTGAAGTAATCTCACTTTTGTAGATAATACCCAGATAAGAAAAACACCTCTCCAGTACTAAATCTCATCACCTACGGCCTATGCAATCACTGTTACACAAACACAAGGCAGATGTTTAGCATAATTTCATAATATGTCACAGCCTTGATAGAAGTGTGTCAACATACAGCAGTTCAACTCATATGACTAAACAAAGACAAAAGGAATGGAAGAGACATCTGTTCACCAACAAGCATTACAGGTTCTTTCAAACTGTGCCTTGGTCCAACTCTATCCCAAACAAAAAGGCATTAGAATGATTACTTTGTTTCCATTGCATGGCCTTCTTGCACAGTAGATTTTGTTTTTTATTGCTTTCTCTCCAGTGTCAGCATATTCCACAACTGCACACCAGATAACACACACATTCCTGGATAATTTACACATATGTCTATCATTCCAATCTTTTCTATCCACTGCTCTCTTTAGTGTAATACCAGATCTATTACAATCCTTTAGGCCTGCCACTTTTCATACAATGTATACAGCTTTCCTACAAAACTTTTTATCGACACAATTCGAAATATCTTAGTTCTGTACTCCATTTGCTCATTTGGTTTCTAACACACTCATGTACCATCACATAACACTTCTGGTATTTATTTTCACCTTCACACAACATTCCATACATGCAATTTCATCCTGATTGATGAACAGTGAACATTATAGCAAAACTCAATTCCCAAGTTCACTGAACTTACATTCCTCATTAATTATGCAGTGTACAAGATATCCAAAACAACATACAGCTAGAGCAAAGTGTCTAAAATTATTAGACTTCATACAAACAAATAATAATTAAAAATATAGAAACAATAAACAGCAATTGTGACACTAGTAGTATCAGTGCTGTTTTCTTACATGAAACAATTACATAGGTGTGTATGGGTCAACAAAGAAGCATTCCGATTCCACCCGTCTGCTTTGACCCACAACATCAATATGGCAGAAACCCCTAATTTCAGCGTCTCCAACATGACACCTATGATGCCAATACGTAGGCACGCCAACGAACGTGAAAATACCTAAACAACACAATAACATATCCCTCCAAAAATGGGCCAATCCAAGTGAAGTGGTCCAATAAAAATTAAGTTGGTTGCTTGACCATTTTTAAATATTTTAATTTTTTTAAAAATGTGATTACCCAATAATTGAGAAGTTCAAAACAGTTTTTAAAAGCATGGTGGAAATACGGAAGCGTCCGATCCCGCCCGTCTGCTTTGACCCATGATGTCACAAATATGGCGGAAACAAAAACAAACACACACACACTTTCCACAAGAAGCCTAATGACACTAACGGGACAAGCGCGGAAAATGGGGTGTTTTGGGTGGGGGTAAACGAAATATAAACAAATTTAGACGCCTTGCGTAGCTACAACGTGTAAGTGAAGACAGCCACGCATGAATACCCACCCACCTCCCCAGGGGCCGTAACCCCTGCAACCCATAGAAGATAAAGATGCTTCAGTAGCTGATTAGTGTTTTTTGTCTTTTTTTATAAAAATAAATAAATAAATAAATAAATAAAAAAAATCTCACGGGATAGAACGAACAGATTAGAAAGATAAATATAATAAACTAAAACAGAAATTGGAGGAAACAGATAATTAAAATAAGTAATAAGTGTTTTTAAATTTAAAAAAATCTCACGAGATAGAACGAACAGATCAGAAAAGTAAATAAAATAAGATAAAACACAACTGGAGACACCGACACTCAAACCAAACTCCGCGCCGTCATGACGTCACACACGACAACACCCTTACATCACGGGTCAAAGCCGACGCGTGGGATCGGACGCTTCTGTCGACCCAGAATTGTGGCCATTTTCATTTTTAAGTGCGCGACAATATTTCAGTTTAGAGACATTAGCAAAAATATGAATATCTCTACACTGGGTTAAGTTACAACATTGCAATTGACATGATTGTTCTTAGAAAAGTGTCCTCTACAACATTGTCTATTATACAAAATACCCTAAATTCAAAAATAACCAGTCAAAATGACCTCCAAGGTTTGGTATCCAAATTTTCAAAAATCCATTTTTAGGCCCAAAAAAAAAAAGAGTGATTTATGGGAGTATTTTTTCCTATAGTTAGGTAAGAACACTTACAAATGTTTCCTCAATTTTTCATGAATTTTTGAAATTTGAAAATTTTCATCTTTTGTGAAGTTTGGGGTTAGTTATCTCAGGTGGGACTGGATATAAAAATATGATTTTTGCACAGTTTGTACACCTATATGATAGCAACATACTGTAAAAATTTCAACATTGATATCTGACCAAACAAAGTTACAAATTTTTGAAAATGAGGAGATAATTCACATTACTCTACAACTGATCTTATGGCTGTTGCCTATTTATGTGTGATATTATCTATTATTATTGAAGTAAGGTACTGAATTATAAACATAAGGTGGAAACATCACTGAAATTAAAATTTACATTATTTTGACATACTTAAACAAATATTTTCAATTAACATCCTTCGAGGAGCTACTGTCCCTAAACCTGGTGATGAATGTTAAGAACACTTATTTCTTCAGACAGCTTCTGATAAGACCTCCCAGTTGCTGTGGTAAGTTCAAGCACTGAAAGTTTCCTTAAATCATTTTTCCATTAGTATCCATACTTTGTCACTAGTAGATTTCTTGAATCATGTTCTGGGGCCAGCAGGGTGATCAAAACGCACAAAAACCATCATTGTTTTCCAAAATTACTCTTTCAACTTCTGCAAGCTACCACTGTCCATCATACACACATGCCACTATGTCACTCAACGTTAAAGGCAGAGATGTAACTTTACTGACACAATAAATTTCTGTTTCTGATGTTATATAGCATCAAACTAATTTTTCTGCAATGCCAAGGAAATTGTGGAAATGTCTTGTTCTTTTTACTGATATACAGTTTTCAAATCTGGTTTGAAGTGTTTTCATATGCAGAACCACTTCTTTCTTGATCAGAAAATAGGTAATGCCTTTAATATTATCCTTGCAAAAGACATACATGTCTGTACTGTGAGATTTTGGTCTGTGGTTGGTCTTTGTAGGCTGGCTTTACTTACTTCACGTTTTGTTGTACCTCTTACTCCATCACATGCATTTTTACCATGGCAAGATGCAGAAAGTGCCATTCAGTCTCCAACCCTAAGTCTACTGGTTGCACAATTTGAAAAATTGTTTTTGTTCTTATGCTGACTACCACTTCCATCTGAAAAGTATATCAGCTTCTCAATCTTGGGAAAATTTTGTTTTATGTAATTTATTACATACTTTTGAAACACGTGTACAGCCAAAGTGTTGTGCTCCAAGTAGTCTCATTCAAGAAATCTACTAGTGACACAGTTTGGATATCAATGAAAAATATTTTAAGGAAACTTTCAGTGCTTGAAGTTACCACAGCAACTGGGAGGTCTTATCAGAAGCGGTCTGAAGAAATAAGTGTTCTTAACATTCACCACCAGGTTTAGGAAGAGTAGCATTTCTAAGGATGTTAATTGAAAATACTTGTTTTAAGTATGTCAAAATAATATAAATTTAATTTCAGTGATGTTTCCATATTTTGTATATAATTCAGTACTTTACTTCAATAATAATGGATATCACACATGAACAGGCAACAGCCATAAGATCAGTAGTAGTCATGTGAATTATCTCCTGTAACAATGCACACATGAACAGGCAACAGCCATAAGATCAGTAGTAGAGTCATGTGAATTATCTCCTATAACAATGTTTAAATTTTTACAGTACGTTGTTATCATATAGGTGTACAAACTGTGCAAAAATCATATTTTTATATCCAGTCCCATGTGAGGTAACCCACCCCAAACTTTAAGAAAAAATGAAAATTTTCAAATTTCAAAAATTCATAAAAAATTAAGGAAACATTTGTAAGTGTTCTTGCTCTATAAGAGGCAAGTAGTGCATAATGCCTAACTATAGGAAAAAAAGAGAGACAATCATAAATCACTCCTTGTTTAATATTTCTGGGCATAAAATGTGGATTTTTGAAAATTTGGCCACCAAACTTTGGAGGTCATTTTGACTGGTTATTTTTGAATTTAGGGTATTTTGTGTAATAGACAATGTTGTAGAGGAGACTTTTCTAATAAATCATGTCAACTGCAATGTTGTAACTTAACCCAGTGCAGAGATATTCAAATTTTCGCTAATGTCTCCAGACTGAAAAATCGTCGCGCGCCTACAAATTAAAATGGCCACCATCCAGTAAAGGTGCAAGATAAATTATTTTAAAAAACTGTTTTGAACTTCTCTAATATAGTGCAATCACACATAAAAAATTAAAATATTTAAAAATGGTCAAGCAACCATCAGTGGACCACTTCATATGGATAGACTCAAAATTAAACTAACAGGACAATAGCGGGATACGGAGGGGGAGGGGGGGGGGTGTAGGGCAGGGACAAGTTAAATAACAATAAAATAAACACTGCACAATCCCAAAACAGACAAAAATAAATTTACAGAATCCCACAAAACACACACACACACACACACACACACACACACACACACACACACACACACACACACAACCAGAATCTGACACTTCCCTTGACCTACATATCTCAAATGCTATTACCTAGGCTTATATCAAAAAAACAAACACCTACAACTGCGAAAAATATAATCAAAACCCCAACAACCAAAAAAATCAGACATCATTACAAAAATGAAAACACACGTAATCTACCATAAACACACAAAACATCACGATTTGCATAGAATGAACCCAAAACAAAAATTACTTACCACCAACAAATTCCTGCGATACAATCTAGATTGCCCACCCAAAGCACTTGCACACACACAAACACAACAAAAACAAACAAAAAATCTCCCAAATCACCCACGACCTACCAACCATACACCAACCCCAAACCACACATCTCATAAACGTGACCCCCCCCCCCCCCAAAAAAATGCTAACAAATAAAGAACACAAAATAATCAAGAATCAATCACACCTTACAAATCAATAGAAACTGCAACAAAATAAATCCTCTGTAACATAATCGTAAACCAATCCTGAACCCCCCCCCCCCCGACAACCCATCCCATTAAGTCCACAACCAATACCCACAACCCCCACCAACACCCAACCCTCTCAATTCACCACCCTTGGCCTGCAAACCTTCCCCACAGCCCAAAAAAAAACACGAAACATACAATAATCCACAGGGAGGCTCTTGCGCCAGCAATACCCATCTACAAGAGATTGCAGGTTACAAGAGCACCTCTTCCCCCTCCTTATGACTGATTTAAATGCCCCCCCCCCCCAAAAAAAAAAGCTCTCGATCAGTGCATGCCACAGAGTCACAAATTTTAAACTCAAGACTATGAAAATGCATCTAAAATAACAGTACTCCCCTCCTTAATATATTCTTCAACCAATCCCACCAATCCCTTTTAGTACCGCCCTCCAAAACACTAAAAACACAGTGACCGTACTCAACCCCTAAGTAACAGCGCCCTCCCCACCACCACCACCACCACCACCACCACCACCACCACCACCACCACCACCACCACCACCGCCTAACATGAGAAGTACCCTTCCCAAACTGAGTCGTCGATCTCAACCACTATGCCTGGTCCACCCAACTTACCCTTATACTTTACGTACTTTGAACAAAGTTCTCTACAAAACGAAAACCAACACCATTCTCCCTCTGACTCCAGTCTCACGCACAAAAAAACTCATAGAGGACCCATATAACAAAATTAATACATCAACAAAGCAATGCACCTTATGGCCAAACTACATTTCTCAAACCAGGTACCATGTCTAATGGACTTCCAGACTTCTATCACACTGACGCCGACACTGCCACATATATGCGTACCTTGCCTGAAATGTTTTGTCGGTCGTCAGCCTTACATTTTCGCTACAAATCCTGCATCTGACAACCTCTGCAATAAGACCAAATGACTGCAAGAACTTAATAACCGACATCATCTCCTCCCCCATCTCAGCACACAATGAAGCACTACACATTTCAGGGTCATACCCATCCTAACAACAGAAACCAAACAACGAATTAAATGTCTACTGCACAAGAAACACCAAACAAATAAACCTAAAAAAATACACCAAACACAGAAACAAAAAAAAACCTTAATAACTCACTGAAAACACTTCCAATGCACAATACGTGACCAACAGCTAACACCCCCAGCAATGTTGCACTGTCAACACGAAATCTCTAGTGAACCCAATACAACACGTTACACTCAGCACATACGCCATCTAAGGGCACCATGAAACACATATATGAACACAACCAACTCAAAAACTCCATGCTGTAATGACATCCTACACCACACTTACCATTACGTCACTGGTCAAAGCAGAAGGGTGGAATTGGATGCTTCTGTTGACCCCAAGCAACTGTCGTCAAGTTTCAAAATGGATCAAGTGATTGGAAGAGAGCATAGTAACAGGAAGATTAGTGTTTATTGTATATCAATGATGATTTCACTAAACATGGAGCACCAGCTCCGATAGAACGCATATTGGGAAGAACAACCGTGTCGTTTTCAAAGGAACTATCCTCACATATACTTTAATTGACACACAAAACTAAATAATTATAGCCAAGCAGGGATAAGAACTCTGCTGTTTCTGACAAAGTCCAGTGTGCCAGCCACTCCCTTTCAGTCACGGAAAAACCAATTCTGCTTTGGGTAGCAGAGGCAGTGGAACCTTCAACTCACAAAACTTGCTTCGACAACTGCAACTAACAATATTTTGTGAGAAGGTTACAAACTGTCTTCAGTATAGTATATCTCACTTAAGTAAAGAACACTGCAGCACATCTGGAAATATCACATGCCTACTTACATTAGAGCAATGCCACAATGGGGTAATAAATATAAACAGTACTTATACAGAATAGCAGTATTACTTTATTTCTATTACTTGATCTGCATCATTTACCACCCATGACTGGACAGATCACATTAAAGTCACATTATTAATCATATTACACACACACAAACACACAGGCCTACACACATATGTGCACATAACAAAGATAATTGTTCATAACATGGGCACGCACAATGCTTCCTAACATCTCCAATTCCGTAGAAGAATATGTATTATCGTGATGTGTAAAAGGTGGTAGGTACAAATTACTAACTCATGTCTGTATATTAAAATAAAAATTAAACAACTTATAAATGTTCAGCATGTAGCCATGTTTGCAAATTAATTTGTGATGTGTATATGACTCATTTCACACAATTATGATGTGTCATATAAATGGTGAAGGTAAAAACCAATACTATTTTGTTCAATCACTTAACTTTTATTGAAAAATTCTAAGAATAATGATGGGTGTTATTTCAAGTCCTGTGCGACTTTCCTTTTGAATAATCCTGGCAGCAAGCATTGCAATTTTTGAGGTAGTATGTTTGAAAACTATCTTGTATTCAAATCAACTGACAGCTTGGTATTTCTTGCCTTGTAATAATAATAATAATTTTATTGTCATTCGGCCATTACAGCAATAGACAACGTCATATACATACTAAAATACAATTAATAGTTTGAAAGAAACAACAGGTTTCTTGTTAACATTATAGTATTATATTACAGTTGATAAATTCTCTTATGTCATAGAATGGGTGGAGGACTAGCCAGTCATGAATTGTTTGTTTGAATAATTGTTCAGGTAATTCTTGAACAGATTGAGGAAGTTTATTAAATAGTTTGTACCCCATGATTTCGTAGCTGTTGAGTGACTTTGACAACCTGTGGTAAGGAATATAGAGGCACCTATTCCTTCTTGTATTGTGGCTGTGTACATTTTCTCTGGTTTTTGTTTCTGGTAATTTCTTCTTCATATAAATTAGAACATAGTATATGTACAAGTTTGCTTGTGCTGAAAGTCCCTTTATTTTCTTTAACACTGATGATTCTCTCTCTCTCTCTCTCTCTCTCTCTCTCTCTCTCTCTCTAACAAAACACTAGTAAGAACAATAATATCACACAAATCTACAGACCATAGATGTCAAGACGTAAATTACTCTTTTCAGTCTAATGTACTATTTCATGCTCGCGTATTCTGATACTTCAGAAGGATGAGAAGTTTGAGGCATTCATAGTTCACTCGCGTCCAAACCAGACAATTGAGAGGAATGTAGCTGTGATTTGTCTAAATAAGTCAACAATACAATCTGCGAGAAACGGAATTCCTGCGATGCTGCGTGGTATTTAATTACACATTCGCAACAATCCGCATACGCAAATGTTCTTTGTTACAGTGTGAGATCGATAGGCTAATATGTCGCCTAATGAAATGCCATCGCCGCCGCCCCCCCCCTTTTGAAATCGTGGTTGTGGTGACAGACTGTACTGCATACTGCAGCACAAGCTGAGGTCTATGTTAGGTTGGGAGGTGACAATTTGATGAGACGGTGAAGCAGAAAATCTGGTTGGCTAACAAATTATTCGGTGACGAGGCCTACTGTTACCGTTCGCACCACACTGAAGAATGCAAGAGACAAACAACTATTCTTTGCAATCGTGGCCTACATGAAAATAAAATTGGACGAATAACTACTCGTACAGAGACATTACAATATAAATTTTCTTCATACTCCGAATCGAAATAATGAAAGCAACTCTACATCATATTTAAAAGTACTTTTACAAAAGTACTGAGAGTGAATGAATGGATAATCTACTTACGATTGTCGTCTAGTTACGATTTAATAAGTGTATCCTCCAAGAAACTGGCGTCTGTTTTTGGTAGGAAAAAGCACCGGTTTGCACTACACTATATTTTAACAATTTTGATACCTTGTTAGCTCGCTCTATATCTTCCCAGAGCGTAACAACAGCAACACTCACGCACAGTGTTGCCAACTCTAAAAAACCCGAGTCGCAAGATTCAATATCAAAAGTCGCTAGAAAGTCGCTAAAACTGATTTTACTAGGGGTGTAATGAAAATTTGAAAATTTCGTGCTGTGAATGGTGCAATAAGCCAGTGGGGAGACGGGGGGGGGGGCAGGGTAATAAAAGATTAATAAAAATTGTCTCATACGTAATTGCTATTTTGTCTTAATGAAATGACGCATCGCTTGCAACAACATACATATAAAATACGCTAACGTTTAATCAAACATGTTATCATAATTGACGCAACACATAAATTGTTGTTTCAATCAAAGTAGTCAAATATACTAGAAATATACAACTATATTTGTAACAAAAGACAGCAAGAACTCATATTAGGTTACAAAATATATACATACCAGTATGTGAGCTATTCCTCGTCGTCACTCAGAAGATCAAATAACTCTTCTGTTTCATGCTCTGACAGAACTGTAGTTGATGTAGATGGTTGAACGTCGCTCAAAAGATAATGTTGCAGTTCGACTGGTTTTGTCGCAAAAGAGTAACTTTTGTTCGTTTCAATAAGCTCCAATACGTCTGACGGTATGTCAAAAGCTGCACAATCTTTATTTCATTTCTTCAGCTGGTCTCTCAATATGATCAAAGCATTAATTGCCTTTAACGATAATCTGTTAAGTTGTTTAGTTTTTATAATTTTCATTGAACTGAATATTCTTTCCACTTCTGCATTTGAATGGGTTGGCATAGAACAGTCATTGCTAGCTGTGAAATCAAAGAAAAAGTATTCTCTCCTGCGGCATTTTTGTACTGCAAAACCTCACTCCAAAACCGAACAGTGTTTGTAGTGTTATTTCACCTAATGCAGTTGATATTATGCCATTCTTGCAGCATACCATCTATGAAATCGCCACTAAAACCCAATTCTTTGCCTACATCCGCTACAGCATTATTTTTATTCACTTTTAGTGTTTCTTCAACATTCAGCATTGACATTTTTTTTTCAGGATCGTTAACGTTACTTGGCAGTCTTTGTTGAATTTCTTTTATGAGTTTCAGACTAAACAGAATACATCTCTTCGTCACATAAACTTTATTTTCTTCAGACAAACTTGACTCAGACAATTTCTGTTCAAACATAAAGCCAAGGTTCGGATTTGTGTACATACATTCGCTTGGAACTGGTGTTGTCAACAAATCAACAGTTAGAAAAACTATGTTTTGTCCGAGTGACTGCTTGAGAAATACAAGTGTATCTAGTAATTTAGTGGGGTCATTGCCTTCTCCTTCAAAAGCTTTTATTGCTATTTGTACGTCTTTTAAAGCATGTTTAAGGTAAAACATGTAAATATGATTTGAGTCGTCACAATACATCTTGTACAAAAGATCGGCAGTGTAACAATTGTCTTGAGCCATGGCAAATGAAAAATGTAACTTTAGTTTTTCCCACTGCTCCAGAATTCTTCGTATTGCTGGTTCAATTGAAAGCCAACGTGTTGCACAGACCTTCAAAATTTTTAGTGGCTGTTTTCCACAATTTATTGTCTCATAAAGCTTTTTATATTCCTCTTGTCTTTTGGGTGAAATGGAGAACCAATTGTAGGTTTCCAGTACAAGAAATTCTATGTTTCTAGGTATGGTATTCAATGAAGCCTGCGAAACTGCAACGGATCAATACCAAATGCTTCAAACCATATTCTCTCTTGAGTTGTTCGAAAAGCCCATTGTTTATTCCAACCATTGGAGAAGCATTATCTGTGCCAATTCCCACCATATTAGCGACTGCAAGTTTGAGATCTTTCAAAGAATTCACAAGAACAGCAACCAGATTTCTTGCATGTGCAGTTTCTACTACAGCGAGTTTAAGAAATTAGCATTTTAGATATTGTTACATCTGTGGATTCATCTATTAGTCCACTGTATTTTTGGTTACCTATACTTTCAACTAATGATTGTGTAAAATATGGAGCCGAAACTTCAGTTATAATGTTAGTAGACTTTGTACGATGTAATTGCATGTTTTTAGCGCCCTCATCACCGGAAAACACCTTCTTGCACAGTATTCCTAAATGATCTACAGCTAAAATAGAACAATGTTCAGCAATAAATAAAGAAAGGGCGCCTTCCGCTCTGCTTGCTATTATAAATGTAGTTTTCGGAACAATTTTCACAGGTAAGGTGGTTTGTGTTTTGTTTATGCTTAATAGTTTTCGAATGCTTTCTAATATCACACAATTTAGCATAAAACTCTGTTGCACATACTTGACATCTTGCCTTGTATAAGTCTCCAACGACTGGTTTCAGCCACCCATTGAATTCAGGTTCTGCTTCCCACGCATCCCGATATTTTTGAGCGTGCTGCTTCTTCTTCTGCGGTAACTCCATTATGTAAGCCACCACAACATAAGTTCCACCAATTTATAATCACTGAAAATACATTAAAACTCTGGCGTACTAGAGGTCATGAAACAATCTACTCACTCGGTAACTCGATATCAGTCCTATTGTTCATTGTTTAAAACTTAATAATGTCTGAGATACCCCCACCGAATTGTTCTTGCGTTACCACAGTGCATGTGGTAATAATTTGACTGCGAGTTAACATTTCGAAAAATTAGAGGTTGCTAGACAGAAATGTATTTTATTATACTTAATATTTCGTATGTTTTTTGTCAGTTCGAAAAATAAAGGGAGTTCAAAAGTTGAAGAATTATAGATCGATACGCTATCGACAATAACAGGCTAGTGGGTGATGAATAATGAATTGTTCTTTAGTCAAGGATTTCTTACTCTGTAGGCAATTCCCACATTCAGGTTTACTAAATGCTGAACAATGCTACATGATCTGCTAAGAACTTAATTTAACTTAGTAACTCTAGAACAAAGTCAGTGTAGTACCCATTCTATAGTTAAAATCTTAGTTTTGTTAATGAAAATAGTTTTGATTTGTACTTCAAAAGTCGCCAGTACTCCAAAAGTCGCCAGATAAGTAGCTAAATAATTTTTGTCACTAAAAAGTTTTTTTTTTTTTGGCACTAAGATGAAGGCAAAAGTCGCCATTCTAGCGACAAAGTTGCTAAATTGGCAACACTGCCATAGGTTGTTGTAACTTAAAACTTGCCATCAAATCGGCACGGTAGCTCAGCGTGTTCGGCCAGAGGGTTAGCTGCCCTCTGTAATAAAAAAAACTGAGTTAATCGATCAACAACGAACTACAACGGATGTCTTACGACGTCCGCCCCCAGCAGATGCAACGAACTAAAGCGAACAAAATGAGAATTAAGAAAAAAAAAAGAAAAATACAACAAACTCTATGACTACCAATGTTATTAAAGTGACACTTCACGTGAGAATTTTGAATGTCAACATCAGTGCTTACACTGATTTGATATTTTATTTGGTCCTGTTGATTAAATATTGTACAAAGAGCGTACTAAAAATATAAAGCAAGTTAAGTGAAATAGTACAAAATTATGTGTGCATGTTATATATAATACAAATACTTATTTTCTATGAACTATTGATGGCAAACAGTATTACAACCTGCCTTTTACTGGTGTATGTTTAAGTGAATGCTTAAAACAGCAGAATGAATGGAAGTACACATTTTTATCCCAATGCCACAAGTAAATAATGAAATTTACATTTTGTCATTATGATTTGAATTAAAATACGAAATTTTTCTCTTCGTCAGATGAGTTAAGTCACTACTTAATAGTGTAGAATAAATGGTAGTACACATTTTAATCTAAATAAATTTACATTTTGTCACTGTAATTTAAGTTAGAAGTACACAATTTTGTCTTCATCACAGAGGTAAATATCTTCTTTCCTGTATTTTTACTTAAAAGTATGCCGTATTACTCTAGGAACTTATTCATGTCATAATAAGGTTGTTATCTGAGGAATATTATCAGTTTCCTTTTGAATACCTGCAAGTTATCAATTTCCTTTTTTAATACTGATGTTACATACTTTTATTCCTGACTCAGTTATTCCCCTATGGACTTTCGTCAAGTTACAGAGCCTTGGTGGAAATTTTTCTCCTCTCTTGTGCTAGGCTTGTGAATGTCACAGTTTTCTGGAATAATTCCTTGTTGATGACTACAAACATCATCAGTGAGTATATCGATTGATTTGTAACAATGCCCTGAGTGTCTTAAAGAGACCTCTGCAGGATGTTATGTTAGAGACCCCACATACCAACCACACTGCTCGTTTTTGTAGTTTGAAGGCTCTTTCCACACTGTAACATTTCCCCAGAAGATAATACCATAGGACAGCATGGAATGGAAATATGTAAAATATGACAAAAGCAATATTTCTCCGTCAACATGGGGAAAATAGCTCTCAGGGCAAAAGACTCTTTGTTAAGTTTTTCCACCAGCTCATCAATTTGCTCTGCCCATCTTAGCTGGCTGTGTATCTGGATGCATAGGAATTTTGTATGTGTGATTTCATAAATTTTTTGGTTGTTGATCTCCATTTCAGGACCTTGGAGTTTTATATTTACTGTCTGAAACTGTATGATGTTAGTTTTGGAAAAATTTAGGATTAGGCTATTTGCTGTGAATCATTTGTGTAGTTGTTTAGTGACTGTCACAGCTGTATCGTGCATTGCAGAGTTGGGACCCTTGATCGGAATACTCATATCATTCACAAACACGACTATTTTTGGTCTGTCATTAATTGTAACTGGTAGATCATTTATGTAGACCAGGAAAATCAGTGGTTCGAGGATCAAGCACTGGGGACTCCGCATTTTATATTCCGCAGTCTAAGTTTACTGTTATACCTGCCTCCATTAAGATAACCCTTTGCTTCCTGTTGTGTAGATGCCTTAGTGTGGAAGTTTTTTTTAGTAATGTGTTAAGATCTACACAGTCAAAAGTTTTAGTAGGATGACAGAAGATCCCCACTGAATACCTTCTGAGGTTTGATACGCCTAGTTTCATCTGTTAGGCTAAATATAGCTCTCTCTGTGGAGAATCCCTTATGAAAGCCAAACTGTGTAGATGTCAGTAAGCCATTTTGTGTCATATGACCATAACCCTTATCGCTTTTGTGGATTGGCATCACTATTGCATGTTTCTCTCTGTCTGAAAATGTCCCACTTCTCATTGACTGGTTACATAAATAACATAACAGGTGTCTGATTAAGCCTGCACATGATTTTAGAATCCTATTTGATATTCCATCATATCCAGAAGATGCAAAGCTTTTAAGTAATTTTATGATTTTTTAATTTCCTTAGTAGTTGTGCTTTTGAAATGAAGTCTTGTATTTAGTATGATTTGCATGTGATTTAGTAGCTCTGTGGATTGTGTCAGAGACTTTATTATGGTTCCCTTTTCTTTCAGCTACAGTGAGAAATAAGTTGTTAAAATCAGAGGCTACAACATTCTTGCCTGAACCACTACCAGAGGGCTGTGGAGTCCCTGCTTGTTCAGATTTTATGTTCCTATTTACCTCACTTTTTATGATGTTCCATATGGTTTTTACTTTATTGCTTGACTTGCCGATGTTTCTGCATAATGCAATTGTTTGGCCTTCCTGACTACATATGTTAGAATTTTACAGTATTTTTGTAATGTAGTTTCACTGCTAAGTTTGTACTAGCCTTTTGTTTTATATACATGTCTCTCTTTTTACCAAATGATATTCTGATGCCAGCTATTATACACTCTTTCCATCCATACCAGATTGATTTCATTTTAATCTGTCTTTGGGGGAACAGGCTTCAAAATGCTTGTAAAATAAGTTCAGGGATGAATTGAATTTTTCATTCATTGTAACTGGCTGTTACACTTCCTTCCATTGTTCATGGTGTAAACTGTTTCTAAACAAGCAAATAGATTCCATATTTTTTATTCTAATATGTTTAATGTGGGTGTGATCATTTACTGTTTTTCTACTGGCGAGTTTTAAGGTTGTCAATTGAGCATCGTGACTAGACAGACCATTTATTTTTGCTAGTGTTTTTACATCATTGTAATTTGTGGAATCAAGGAATTTTTATCAAACTAACAGCTATATTATTCAACTTCCATTTTTTTAGGAGGGCGGGGGAATTGTTTGGACTGATTTAAATAATTTGTAACGCTTTAGACGGTGTAAAGGTCAGTTTACACTATCCATCACGTCACATCTCTTCAAAACATTCTTAAATGCATTTCAGATGGCAGCATCCACACTGGCCATCCCATACCATCACGTCACATCATGGCACCATCCGGGTTTCCCAGGAAGAAACTTTTGACGGATGATGTTATCCATTCTTTGTTGATTACACGACCCCGAAGCTCATTTACACTTGATACACAGACACGTAGAATCTCCATATTTCGTTTCATCATAGTTTACATGGTTGACATCGTAGTTTGCATGGTTGTTTGTTATTTGTTATAAATTGTTTCGTTTCCTTCCTACTTTTCTTTATAATTTTATAACAAATGATGAAAGATTAATTGAGGAAATGAGGCAGTAGTCTGAACTGTATGACATGACCGTACTGAATACTTTCCCTCTACTACATTCATATTGTTCATTCTTATACACACCAGTACTGTATTTATATTTTTCAATGACATGGATTGCAATATGGCTGAAACTTGAAGTGAAAAAAATACTATGGCTAGGATCAGATTGATTAGTAACTGGAATTTATTTGTGTGTTGTCAATATTTATGATGTTGCATAAAGAAATGGACTGGAATCTTCATGCTCTGCAACAGCAGCATAACACTCTTTGTGGAATATACATCAAATAAGGTATTATAGTTGTTTGTTTAAATATTTATTTGTGACAGGCCTATTTATGCTTAAGTAGCTCTCTGAATTACGTGTGAAAGAGATTTGTAAGCACCTGTGGTCAATATTTATGTGGTTTCGCTAGCTAAACCCAGTACATGTAGGACGCTTGAATTATTAAAAGCCAAATACAAGATGTAAAAAAACTATAAATCTTGAAGGGGAAGGTATTGTGGGAGTATGACCATTGCACAAAAATTTGCACTGGACTAGCAACTTAAATTAAGCTTACACAAACCAACTTTAATGGAACATGATGGCAGCCTGTAACACTGTATTCTTTATAGTAATTCTGAGTACTATTTCACGTAAAGAGGGAAACAATTGGAGCTTTGAGTTCCTAAAATACTTATAACATATTGATCACTTCGAGCTGGAGCCATATTGCAATGCATTTCATTGTAAAATATGAAGTACCACACTTGTATGTAAAAAAAATCAACTTTATAAGTATAGTAAAGGGCAAGTAATTTAGTACACTCATGGCATACAATTCAGACTCCTGCCTCACTGCTTCAATTAATGTTTCATCATTTATTATAAATTTTAATAAAAGCAATAGCGAAACAAAACAATTTATAACAAATAATGAACAAAAACAACTGATGAACTGAAACATTTATACACTGTAGGTTGTTTGATTAAATATATGTTTGTGACAGGCTTATTTATTGTTAAGTAACACTCTGGATAGTGTGTGAAACAGTCGGTGGTCAATATTTATGTGGTTTCACTAGCTAAACCCTGGTACAAATAAGACACTTGAACTATTAAAAGCCAAATACAAGACTTAGGGAAAACCCCTGCATCTTGAAGGAAAAGGTATTAAGCTCCTAACATTATGTTCCTTTTAGTAGTTCTGGTGCAGTTTGATACAACAAATCAAAAACCTGATGCTTTGACTTCCTAAAATATAAAATGAAGATTCTTCTTCCTCGAACTCTTTGTATTAATTGTGAAATTCCTCTTCTATACCACTTAGTGACAAGTTTCGGACCCTCACTCTTTTTGTGTTGTTTTACACTTCTGTCTTCTTTCTCTGATATACAGGCTATCCATACAATTTGTAAACCATTTGAGTCCAATTAATATCATTTTCGTACAAAGTGGACAGCAGCATCCACATACATGAGCTACCATGTGTAAGTGCACATCGCCTAAAAACAGTTGAAAACCATCTTGCAGAGATCGCAATTCCCACGAAAAATCAGTTGAGAACAGACATGCAAGTTGCGATCCTGCGACTTAAACTCGTCTGAAATTCCATGATGTGACAGACAGTGTGAATATACCTTGACTTCATGGTGCCATGACATGACGGTGCTGTAGCAGTCAGTGTGAATTGGCCTTAAAAGGGCCAACTGCACCAGTGCTGATTAAAAGATAATCACAGTGAAGTCTGCATTTAACCCCGGTCAAAGATGAAAAATGTTGTATATTCACCACGCAATCGTCACTGCAGCTGTACTGGTGTACTTGTGAAAAGGGAAAATTTTATCGAAGATTTTGGGGGCAGGACATTTGAAGAGGGATTTCGCCGTTAAAAGAAAGTGGTGATTATTAGGTCACATCAACAAGAGGGTGGAATTTCCCACATCTCAATGTCCCAGTTATGAACAGACTTCTATTGACATTAAGGCCATATGCAACTAGTGCATTAATATAGTTTGGATACAATTGTCATAGTTAAATATCGAATAATTACGTTTCTAGACACGGTCTTTACACAGCATGTACCGATACAGAGAAGTGACTGACCTCCTGAAGCCATAGCCCATTGTTTTCTAATCGCTATCGAAAATATTGAGAAATATAGATTATTTATTTAACAGTTCGGCTCTAAACTGTGTTGTCTGCAGTGAATCACGTCTCGTCAAAGCAAGTGAAAATAAATAAGTTCCGTGTGGTTGCAGCACTCATTCTGAACTGCCATTTGTGCTGTGAATGATTCCCTTCATGGTGCGACTTTGAGGACATGTCATCGACTATTCTTAGTGAATCTGGTGTGAAATTTCCAGGTGTGTAAGTATTGAATCTTACTGAGTTTAATTTATGTTGGTTGAAGATGCAGGTTTTCTGCTTCCCACACATTCACCATATCTTCTGAATCGCTCAGGAAAAATACATCAAGATTCTTGTTTGATAAGAATATTCATCACTTTCATCCTAGTGCCTTGCCAATCCTTGATTGGTTATATGATTATTCTGGTATCTCAGGAGATTACGCTGAGTTCAACCAGTTTGATAGTGAAAAGTATTGTGTATTTGTTAAGCTTTATATTGCTGTTTTGCTGGACAAGATTTTAATGAAAACTCAGGAAAAATCTGAATATCGCCATCGTGGTGATTCTGTTAGCATGGTTAACGTATGAAATGCAAACAGCGAACCGAAAACTGTTAGAATTTTGAATCTTCCTCCAGAACTAGGAAAAAATGATTTAGTACATGTTCCTTCAAAATATGGCCACTTTGAAAACATTGAATACAAAGGATGGTCCAGCAGATGCAAGATTCAGGGTTATAATGGCTTAACGCCAGTGCAGATGTTCATTAAACTTGATATCCCTTCCCTTCCCAAAGCACTGAAGCTGAATGTAAGGTACATGGTATCTACTCAGGACAGAACCCTAAATGTCACTTGTGTATCAAGCCAAGGCAATTTTGCGAAAATTGTCCATGGCGGGCGTTTTTTTCGAGGAATAATCTACAACAGCACACAAGGCAACAACCGCAACATATGACCAACTTTAATGTACAGGATAATACTGAAGCTATCCCAGTGGAATGTACAGAACAACAGCTGATCTCATTTGACGACAAAATGCGGCCACTGGAAAAGGAAAGTTTGACATCAGAAAAAGAAGATCGTGGATAACCATTGCAGATGCAAAGAAAGTAAAAGTTTGATAAAACAATGAATTTACTGACAGAATTTGAGACGGAAGCTGAAAATGAAGTGCAAGCTGTGGTAAATTAGACACCTCAACCAGATATAACAGACCACCCGAGCATAACCCAACAAGAAAGCAAACGACAATTAATAAATGAAGGAACCCAGCAGGTCGCAACGCAGCAATGGCCAACTGAGACTTCAACAGCTGTAAATGAAAATGAAAATAACAAGGAAGGAAAGCAAAACACGTTTCGAAAAATAATCTCACTGTCATTCACGAACCTGCTGAGTGCATTGCCAGGGACACAGAGAAAATCACCAGTAAACACCTAAGTGGAGCAAAATCGTCAAAGATGAAGGTGAAAGCAAACTTAAGGGTGGTAAGCCATAAAATGAATGAAGAGGAGAAAACACAACATGAAAACACAGGAAGGATTGAAATACAAAGTGGACAAACGGAATCTGAATCGGAACAAAAAAATAAACACAAGGAGATGTTAGAAAATATTAACTATTAGCTGCGTGGAAAATAGAAGAGCGCTACATTTGTAACGTTAATGATTTGCGGGATTACAAACTAAAAACAGATAAACATTTTGAGGAAATTTCTTAGAACAAAAGAAGTTAATATTGCCTTCTTGCAAGAAGTCGTCTGTGAAGAGGTCGATTTCTTTCAGACATATAATGTGTCTAACAATGTTTGCTATGGTGGGAGAAGTCGCTGTATTTTAACCAGAAATGGATTAGAATTAAAAGATCTCGAAAAAGAGAGTGGAGGACGCATTGTCAAAGGCGTTCTGAATGGGTTAACCTTTTTAAACCTCTACATTCCCTCTCGATCAGATAACAGAGCTAAAAGGCAAAAGTTTTTCAGCAAAGTAGTCCCGTATTTTCTGATACAGGCAAAGGGCGACGTCGTCATCGCAGGAGATTTTAATTGCATTTTACGGGTGACAAATTCAAAAGGCACTTCTGTTGTACTCTGCGAAACATTGGAGATCTGAACATGAAACATGTGGTTGTGCAGTGTGCCGTTGCACATACTCACTACACGTATGTCTCGGCAGTTGCAGCATCAAGGCTTGACAGAAACTACATCACAACTGGAGTAATTGTTCAAGATTACGACGTAATTCCTGTCAGCTTTTCAGACCATCACGCTGTAATTGTTAAAGCAAAAGGTGTATCTCGCCCCAAAATAATTGGCAGAGGATACTGGAAATTAAATTGTAACCTGCTCCACATAACATGGGTAAATATGGAGCTCACTGCTCACTACAGTGAATTAACCAGAAACGTATCTCCTGTAACGTTACTGAGTGTTGGGAGAACCTCTTAAAAACTGGGTTCAGAGATTATTTACAAATGTCGCCTACAGGAGTAACGAAACCAGAAGGAAGAACATCGAGTACTACTACCATTTCACCCACGAACTGCAATCAAATGTAGATGGCAGGGAAGACTGAGCACTTACTTTAAAAAAGTTTAAAAAGAAAATTTTAGAACTGCATAGAAGTGAAGAGAAAACTATCACCTGCAAGGACTAGATATATACCTGATGAGAAGTGGAATATTTATCATCTCACAAGAGAACGAAAAAGGTGAAAACAGAGACACATTAGTAACATACTGCCAACAGATTGGAACGAATATTTTAGTCAGGAAGAGATCAAAGAACGTTTCCAATGACTGTATAGAGCACAACCATCTGAGGCCCTAAAACTAGTACAGCTGCGACAAAATTGTGCATCACATCTAACAAAAGATGTCACTATGAGTCGGGGGACAAGGCCTCATCACCCCACGTTGCGGGTTGCCTACATCAGGGGCAAGCATACATTCAGGGGCAAACCTGTTGTTCTCTTTCGATTGACAGGTCAGTAACCAATTGTTCTGCTAGGAGGATTGTGACCTGCTGGGGATAATCTTTTCTTTTGATCGACAGGTCCTTAACCTATTGTTCCCCCACCCATCCCCCCCCCAACCCTTCTCCCCCCCCCCCGCTACTCACTCATTGCTCTGGAACTCCCCTCACCAAAACATGAACACATTTTATATTAATTTGATTACTAATTAATCGATCAATTAATTAACCTCTCCCCTTCTGGGAACACTCCCGCCCTCCCCCTCCCCTCCCCCACCTGGAAATTGGTGGGTGATAGACTCAGTTGATCGGCCATTTCGAGGGAAATCGATTGCAGTGTAAGGAATATTCTTTGAAAAATTTAGACAACGTGTGGAATATTATTTATTTAAACAATTTACGGCGATAGAAGGTGATATACGGAACATTTATAGAATTGGGATGCTTTTCCATTCTGATTACGCAAGGAATACTTCCATGAAATACGCTTCACATGTAATGACACCATTAATAATCTTTCGATCTCTCCCCCTCTGGAAACACTCCCGCCCTCCCCCACCTGGAAATTGGTGGGAGATAGACTCAGTTGATCGGCCATTTCGAGGGAAATCGATTGCAGTGCATGGAATATTCTTTGAAAAAATTAGACAACGTGTGGAATATTATTTATTTAAACAATTTACGGCGACATCCTGCACCAGAGCCGGCTCGTGCCACCAAACACACAGGGTCGCCTGGGATCTCTCAAAGCGACGCATACTTCAGCAGCCATGTAATGTGCTGGCTCGAAGAGTGTCTGCTCGGAATCTGTGACTGAGAGACTGGATGTCACGCTAATCCCCAAACAAAAGCATCAGGTGGCGGTAGCCCTTTGATACTTGACACCTGAGAGATTCCCGTTGAAACATGTGCACTCTCTCCCTCTGTCTGTCTCCTTCTCTCTCTTCCTGCAGTGTGCTACTGCCTGGGACTGCACTCACCGTCGGTCGCGGTCGCACCGAACTGCAAACAAAGCAGCGTTTACCCAATAAAACCCCCATGGAATACCGACGCAAGTAAGAACTCCTTCCAAGGCAAATGTCTGACTGAGAATCAATTCCGCCATGGGCTCTAAACTGTCGTCTGTGCTGGAGAGAAATTCAGCTGTGTAGCGTAGGATATAGTGTTCATTTATAAAATTCAGTTCAGAGGGCCGGATTTCACTGTTATTTGTCGGGAAAAACTCACATCCAGGAACTACGTGTCCTAATTACATATTTACACTGCTTTAAATTGGAGGTATCGTCTTACTGGAAAATACTACGTGTGCTCACCCTGACATGCAGGGATCGACTGAGCTAGTGCAGAGTGCTACCACCAGCCCCCTACCCATCACCCCCTCCCTACCCACCGATCCCAGAAAAAACTGGTAGCAGAAAGACTCACTCAGAGCTGGAGAGGAAAGATCCCATGACACGAAATTCAAATCAAGGTCAATAATATATTGATACATTTCTTTATTTAATCAGTTTGTGGCAGATAGCGGTCCCTCACTTGAGTAGGCATCATTACTGCACACTCACCCTTGCTCCCCATGACATAATAACTGTAATCACCAGGGAATGGAATGAAGTGCAGTATAATAGCCAGGGTTTGGGGTCTCCCGCATGTATGTCTATCGTCAGGGCACCACCACGAAGGTCAAAACAACCCAGAGTTACTAAATACCATCGACCGCAGACCGGACATCAGCCTCCTTTGATGTTGCATCCCCCAGATAAAGCATCAAATGACGGCATTCTGTTGATCAGTAAATTCCAGGCTCGCTTCCTGTCTCTGCCTCCCCCATGAGGCCACTCCCTGATTGTCCATGTGAACCAACGTATCCAAAAAAGAAGATGGAAGTTTTCATCTCTCGTCAGAACACTGTATGCATATTGGCTAATGAAGGAAACAAAGGGAAAGCTGACGCAATTTCGATATAAAAAATAGAGTGAAATGATCCATTTGCACTACTGTGTCAAATTAATTGTTTAACAATTTACAGGAGCCAAATAGGTGGCTTAAAACACTTACTTCCGCCTTACAAGGATCCTTATTCGTAGTAAAACACATTTTCTACGTTTGAATATAACAGGCAAACATTATGCAAATCAAGTATTGAAATTTCCGTCACAAATAGATAGTAGCGCTAAATATTTACGAGATATTGTACACACCGACGTTTGAGAGCATAAACACCCACTTCCATCACAACATTTCCACTTAACATGTCCGGTGAAAAAAATCGTGACGATCACACAAACTCGCGATCACGAAACTCGCCTTCCATCGACTGTAGGGTGGCCCCATCCACGCCAGCTGGGAGAAAGAGACCCACACCCACGCCAGCCATGCCCACCTCTACCAAACGTATGCATGCACGCAGTACAACTCCTGGAAACAATAAATCAATCAATCGGGAATTTGAAGTCTCGATTTGGTTTTTAAAAATACTGCAGACTTCCTAAATTGGCTCTCTGTGCTACATTCTGAAGGAAGGAGGAAGGTTCTACTGCGTGATAGTATAGAGACGAAAGAAAACACCACTGCAAGACAGGGTCACTGTGATGCAATGCAAAGCAATAAATGCGACACACTCAAACCACCATCCAATTCGTAGTAGAAGTAGTTGTCGTGGCTAAATGTCGGAGATCACTATCAGTCGTAATTTGGCGTCGTAGCTAAGTTTTTAAAGCACCATAGAATTCCTAAAATGGTTCTCTCTGCTACATTAGGAAGAAGATAAGCTCTACTGTGTAATAGGATAGAGACAACGACAAATACCACGGCAAGATGGAGTCCACTGCGATGTACTGAGAAACACTAAACACGACACACTTAAAACACGACCCAGTCTGTAGCAGTAGTTGCCATGGGGAAATGTTGGAGATTGCAGAAACACTCGCACACCCCACAGACGCACCTCCCAGACATCCACACACAGTGCAACCACCTATTAGTACACCACCAGCGCCCACGTTCAGAGATCGGAGGCAACTACAACCACAGCCGCAGCTGCAGTCGTGGACGCGCTTGTGTGCCAGAGTGCACCACTCTCGTCCATGGAGGGCATCCGGGGAGGATTGGAGTGGTAGGAATTCGGATGTTATCTCCCAGCGCAGACATCCACCATTTTGAATCTTCTCTCATGCTACACACACACATCCACCTCTGTCATTCTCACCCAGCACACTGGTCACATCGCCAGCCCTTGCTGCCGTGAGCAAGATCAGATAAGTCAGTGCATTCTTTTTATCTGGTCCAGGCTGAGCTAATCCGTTACTTCTGGTTACCAACTCCTCGTGACCTCCGCTGCATCCAGCCATGGTGCACTGCAAAACAAGCAGCTGCAGCTTGGATGGATACAGTAGTTCTAAACAATTCTATCCTGATATAAAGCCACCAGTTTAAAAAATCTGCTATACCCAATCTGAGGCAGCGACTGTCTCACGCGAAATGTAGATTTCTCCATTTTAGATGGGTTAATTTCGAAGATGGAAGAAATCAGACCACACACCCGTTTTCACATTGCTAAAGTATCGATACTTGTTGTGAACATCCTGTACAGGCCCACGGCATAGACTATACCCCCTCTAAGTATTCTCTCATTGGGTAGAAAAATATATTTTCTTATCTGTCATGTCCTGCATTACAGGTAGAATATTAACCTCATTTTTGATTCATGTTAGAGTGCCAAGTTCTACCACTGTCACA
Organism: Schistocerca serialis cubense; assembly: GCF_023864345.2. Lineage (NCBI taxonomy): Eukaryota > Metazoa > Arthropoda > Insecta > Orthoptera > Acrididae > Schistocerca > Schistocerca serialis. The sequence continues at coordinate 884,876,607 of NC_064639.1, forward strand.
GGATGCCTCCTAACTATCACTCTATCTCTTAAGATAACAGCCGGCCTTTGTGGCCGACCGGTTCTAGGCGCTTCAGTCCGGAACTGCGCAGCTGCTATGGCCGCAGGTTCGAATCCTGGATCGGGCATGGATGTGTGTGATGTCCTTGGGTTAGTTAGGTTTAAGTAGTTCTAAGTCTAGGGGACTGATGACCTCATGTGTTAAGTCCAATAGTGCTTAGAGCCATTTGAACCATTTTTAAGATAACAGCACAGAGAAGTTGTAAATATAAGGTTCACGCTACATATTACTTCATAATCTCGGTAATTTATCTGATTTTATTACGATGGTCGTCTCTCCATGTGTAGGCGAGAGATTCAAATCCCATTAAAAGATATCGTCCCAATGAAAAACCGCCAAGTCAAGAATCATATCTGTAGTGCCCTAGATATCACCTTCAAATGCAATGCTATACTATATCATCCGACCAGAAAAATAGTGCATTTGCACTAGGTGTTGGCAACTGCACTACATTTACAAGTAATTTTAGAATATGGAACTGATACGTCCCCTTTTGTATGAAAAGAATGACTGTGTGCTGGTAAAACTTCTGCGTTACTTGATTTTCACACTCCAGAGTGAAACTGAACGTACTGAGACTCTTTTCTCTTTACTTATTCTGATCATTTCTGATCTAACACACAATATTTCAGCGTAACGCAATTTGATTTTCAATAATCCCTACAAAAGAATAGCCCTGACTGACAATAACCTAAGCCCTTCATGAATCACTTACCTCACCAAAATCTTCGTTACTCGAACTACTGTAATACAGCGAGCGCCAATACAGCCAGCTAAATAAAAGATTGTAACTACTGGAGGACTAATTAATGATAGGAATATAGTTAGCAAATGAAAGATTTTGGTAGAGAATAAACAATGCATTTACCTTAGTAATGTTCAAAAGTTATGACATCTAGTTCAACAGATTTCCTTTTTCTGACGGACACACGCCCAGATCATCCCCTCATATTAACATCTCAGGATTCTGGCATCTCTCTCTCCACATCCATCACTGCTGGCAGCTCACCTCCAACTGCCCAACCCTACAGGCTGTTCACATCCAGCTATCCAACACTACACTGATAAATAACTTCCAATAACGAGTCCAACCAGCCACAGACTGCACACAGCGCAGTCAGAGATTTTAATGCAGAGCGCTACGTGGCGTTACCATCACAAAAACCTAAACAGCCTGCTTACAGAACGAGAAGTGGTGTCATGATCGCATGGGTAGAAGTGACATAAAATCGAAAAAATTACGAAAAATACGTATAAATTGAGGGAAACGACGCCAAAATGTGTGCATATTGAGGGAGTACTTGCATGTCTTCGGCTTGGTGCATGATGATTCTTGTGTATGGGAATCAGTATGTCACAGCAAGAGGTATACGAGAAAACCTTGACGTAGAATCACCGGGAACCAGGGAAACAGTCATTCTTCATCGACAGCGATAAGATGGTTGGAACAGAATTCTTAACGTGGGGGCAGCCAAATGTAAAGCAATAAATTTAGATACGTCAGATCACAAGCCCAGGTGTGATCCCAAAGTTATCTGCAATCGCCTTATTAATTTTTGTAAACGGGTCCTTAGCTAAAGAGTGTTGTATTACTCGCTGGGGTGCCGTATACAGCTACAGAATGGATCACATGTTTGACCCTGTGCATGTCTATTTAGGCCTTTTAAAACCTGACAAATAGTATTTACAATGTGCTTCTCTGTATTCTCTGCCAAGCACAACCTTGCGGCGTCAGCTAACAAGCAGCTTATCTATTTTATCATTATACTGTATGTCTATTGTGGTAATAGTGAGACATGCAAGATGATTCCTGACTTTGATGCTCTCCTGCCGCTAAACTTACATGGATCTTCGTTAAGGGAAGTTAGCAAGTAGATGGTATGATCGGTTAAGAGAGAGATGTTGCTGCAGGTCATTTATCCTACACTTAACCTGTTTTTTACGTTGTTCTCTCGGGGTGCATCAGTTGTGTGGTATAAACTGCAGTTGATTCGTATACAATTGTGTGTTGTGTATGCGACTTGGAGCGCTGTCTACCTGCGATAGTTAACAGCAAACCTCTCTGAACCACAGTCATCAGAGGACTTCCAACTCATGTGTGATGAAACATGTCCATCGATGGAAAACCTGTTTTAGTACCTTCCACTAGACGAACGAAGATGTATGTGAAGTAGTGCATTTCTCTGCTACATCTTGGGTGTAAATCGAAACGACTGTTACTACACTTTTCTTATTCGTTCTATCCTAAAGTGGATCATCAGGGAGAGGGCAAGTCATGCACCTCTGGAAACCTATATAGTGTTTGTGTTACAAAGAATCGATGTTTTCTTTGGCGTGCAAGGTAGTAGTTTTATCACTTCACAGTTTGCCGCCATAGTTTATACATGGATAACATATGTCATTCGCTGGGGGTATATTTCTTACATTGAAGTATTAACAGCATTGCATTCTACATGACTAATAGGTCGGAAGCCACATCGCTCTAGCGTTGTAGCATAAGTTCAAATGTGTGTGAATTTCTAAGGGATCAAACTGCTGAGGCCACCGGTCCCTAGGCTTACACACTACTTAAACTAACTTACGCTAAGAACACACACACACACACACACACACACACACACACACACACATACACATGCCCGTGGGAGGACCTGAACCTCCAGCAGGAGAGGCCACCCCCTCCGTGACATGGTGCTGCTAACCGCATGGCCACTCGGTACAGGCATGTTTTAAGTGCAGAAGCGAAGCGTTTAGCCTTAGGTATGCATGTATTTATGTTCTCTCTTGCCAATACCTTCCTGGTACTGACATTTTTGGTACTGACTTCAGACACAAGAACAATATTTCTGAATTGATAGTGCACTAGATTCACATAAGATGGTTCAAACTACTTCCATCTGGAGCTCCATCACGCACAAACCACATATTTCTTGTTCATAACCACCTGTATATCATCACAACACTTTCATACCTACTACTTGCTAATCAGGGTTGCTAACCTCCTCGACATGCATGCATCTGGAGAAATATTGTACACTTGGATGGGTGCTATGAATAAGATTGGTGCGGAGAAGTAGTTACAGAATTCGGCTTGCTCTGCTCCTTTACAGGACATGGAACATAGCGGCCTACTTCTGGTCAACTACAAATTAAATTGGCGATTATGCTAAGAATGCGAGAACGTACCATAACTCCCATTCGCATAGGGAAAGATGGGCAATCGTAGTCGTAAATTATAGTCTATTATCGAGGTGCTAGAAATATGTAGAATGGTCTCTGGTATACTTTGGTGTGTGTGTGTGTGTGTGTGTGTGTGTGTGTGTGTGTGTGTTCCAGAATTAACAATTAATGGGTGTACTGCACAATCATCTGTCTACATTCACAATCTAGTATATGGTACTCGCAAAGTAATGGAGGGGTGCTTTAGTGATGATACAGAAACTGGGAAGCATGCCACTGTCTCACTGGTTGGCACTGAAAAACTGGTAACATTGTTAAAATTGATCGCACTATCAACTGTGATGCTTATTACAGTACATTGACAGTGTCATTTCCATCCCACTGGTATGCTGTTGATTACCAGATAATTATTGACTGACATCACTTGTTTGAAATGGAGAAAGAGTCTTGGCGAAGGAGCAAACCCTTCCAGGGATGGCTAGCACTGAAACAGTGATTATGTACATGACTGCAGTTTGAGCAGTCAGTCGAAATACACTCCTGGAAATTGAAATAAGAACACCGTGAATTCATTGTCCCAGGAAGGGGAAACTTTATTGACACATTCCTGGGGTCAGATACATCACATGATCACATTGACAGAACCACAGGCACATAGACACAGGCAACAGAGCATGCACAATGTCGGCACTAGTACAGTGTATATCCACCTTTCGCAGCAATGCAGGCTGCTATTCTCCCATGGAGACGATCGTAGAGATGCTGGATGTAGTCCTGTGGAATGGCTTGCCATGCCATTTCCACCTGGCGCCTCAGTTGGACCAGCGTTCGTGCTGGACGTGCAGACCGCGTGAGACGACGCTACATCCAGTCCCAAACATGCTCAATGGGGGACAGATCCGGAGATCTTGCTGGCCAGGGTAGTTGACTTACACCTTCTAGAGCACGTTGGGTGGCACGGGATACATGCGGACGTGCATTGTCCTGTTGGAACAGCAAGTTCCCTTGCTGGTCTAGGAATGGTAGAACGATGGGTTCGATGACGGTTTGGATGTACCGTGCACTATTCAGTGTCCCCTCGACGATCACCAGTGGTGTACGGCCAGTGTAGGAGATCGCTCCCCACACCATGATGCCGGCTGTTGGCCCTGTGTGCCTCGGTCGTATGCAGTCCTGATTGTGGCGCTCACCTGCATGGCGCCAAACACGCATACGACCATCATTGGCACCAAGGCAGAAGCGACTCTCATCGCTGAAGACGACACATCTCCTTTCGTCCCTCCATTCACGCCTGTCGCGACACCACTGGAGGCGGGCTGCACGATGTTGGGGCGTGAGCGGAAGACGGCCTAACGGTGTGCGGGACCGTAGCCCAGCTTCATGGAGACGGTTGCGAATGGTCCTCGCCGATACCCCAGGAGCAACAGTGTCCCTAATTTGCTGGGAAGTGGCGGTGCGGTCCCCTACGGCACTACGTAGGATCCTACGGTCTTGGCGTGCATCCGTGCATCGCTGCGGTCCGGTCCCAGGTCGACGGGCACGTGCACCTTCCGCCGACCACTGGCAACAACATCGATGTACTGTGGAGACCTCACGCCCCACGGGTTGAGCAATTCGGCGGTACGTCCACCCGGCCTCCCACATGCCCACTACACGCCCTCGCTCAAAGTCCGTCAACTGCACATACGGTTCACGTCCACGCTGTCGCGGCATGCTACCAGTGTTAAAGACTGCGATGGAGCTCCGTATGCCACGGCAAACTGGCTGACACTGACGGCGGCGGTGCACAAATGCTGCGCAGCTAGCGCCATTCGACGGCCAACACCGCTGTTCCTGGTGTGTCCGCTGTGCCGTGCGTGTGATCATTGCTTGTACAGCCCTCTCGCAGTGTCCGGAGCAAGTATGGTGGGTCTGACACACCGGTGTCAATGTGTTCTTTTTTCCATTTCCAGGAGTGTAGAATAGCCCACAGTGTGTGTTGTGGGAGCAGCAGAAACTTGATTTAGACCATGCAATGTATGGCTGTGTACAGAGCTGTAGTAATACAGTGCTTGGATGTGTTACAGCAGAAAAAAACAGTGTATCAGATAACAAAAACAGGGGTTCTCTCTTGTGACTGATAATCTGTGGGATATGGTCCTCCTGCAGTAAAGGCGACTCAACTTTACACTGGTCTCTGCAAGCGACTTCAACCACTTGCCACCTGCCCCAATGGATCAATACCTGTACATTGAGCAGGAGCACTATGTATGCATGATGACACCACACAGACCGTATTTGTTTTAGATACATACATACATATATAGTGGAAGATAGGGATGAGGATAAATCTTATGGAGTTCTCTGTCGGATGACATTAGCGGAGCTTTTATAATATGTAGTTTCTCTTGGATGGTAAAAAATAATGACAGAATGTTTGGGTGACAGACGTGAATGCACCCTCAGGAATGTAGATCTCCTTTGGATTGCAGTACCTGTACATAGTTTGGAGATGCACAGCAATGCAGCAGCAAAACCCTCATCATCCTTCCAGTTCCCATACTGTCTTTTATACTACCTTGTGTTGCAGGAGAAAGCTTCATTTTGGCGCTGAGCTTACACATCATACACCGTTGACAGAGCTATGGCAAAATGTCCCCATTTCCACTGAGTGGTCTGGAAAGGCGGTCCTGTCGCATTAACTCAACTCAATCTATTTCTCCATGGGATGCAGGAGGTGGCAGATAAAGTGTTCTCCGACTTCTGCTCAGTTCTGACTTAAATTGGGACGATCACATTGACTAAGCTGCAGGAAAGGAGGGTCAGAGACTATGGAGCAGTTACAAGATACAGAGGGATTGTCTAAAGCCACATTGGAGTTTTGCTGTGGCAGACAGATTCGAAAGAGGTGACTCATCTTGGGATATGACAGTGACATGAAAATGATTCACCAGTGCTTGTAATCATTAAAAGACATCTCCATAGGATCCAATGCAGCTGTGGTTGAATGGAGCAACTTGATTCCAGATTGCAGACAGCATTTCTACCAGCAAATGTAACACTACCAGCGACAATTGTGTATGCCTGTAGAACCAAGACTGCTTTTTATACAGGGTGAGGGTAACTAGTCATCATGGTCGTGTTTTCAATGTCATGGTCCTTACATGAAATGCCTGTTGCCAGCAGTAGAATTCTTCTGTGGTCAGTTTGAAATGTCTGTTTTCAATAGACTTTCTGAAAAACAATATCGTCTTCCCTCCAGGGAATCCCATTTCAACTTCCTGGTGAGTGTAATCCTACTACTGAGAAAGAAAAATTTCTCGTCATGCAAAGTGAACCTCATGACCTACTTAACTAATTAGCCTATCAATTTGATATCGTTGAGATGCCGCCTGGCAGGTGGAGGCGATGGTTAGGGTACCAGAGATATGATTCTTGACTTGGCTTTTTTTTTGGGGGGGGGGGGGGGGAGGGGAGGGGGAGACAATATCTTTTAACGATATTTGAATCTCTTACCTACACAGACAGACAACCATCATAATGAAATCAGATGTATTACCGAATTTATGAAGTGAAACATAGAATACACCTGGTATTTACAACATCTCTGGGCTGTTATCTTGAGAGAGTATCTGACAGTGAGGAGGCATCGTCTAAAGTGGTAGATCTTAGCACTCCAGCATGAGCCAAAAATGAGTATAATATTCTAGTCCTTTGATGCAGGACATGACAGATAAGAAAATATATTTATCTACCTGATTAGAGAATACTTAGAGGGAATATAGCCTATGTCACAGTTCTGTACAGGATTTTCACAACAAGTAACGCCACTTTAGCAATGTGAAAATGCATCTGTGGTCCGATTTCTTCTATCTTCGAAAATAACTCGTATAAAAGTGAGAAATCTACATTTCGCATGAGAAATTCGAGTTGTATGGACAACAACATCGCTGCCCCTAATTGGGTAAAGTAGATTTTTTAAACTGGTGGTTGTATGTCGGGGTCGAATTGTTTAGAACTACTTTATACATCCATGCTGCAGCTGCTTTTTTCGCAGTGCAGCACAGCTGGCTACAGTGGTGGACACAAGGAATCAGGAGGCAGGAGGCAGAAGTAACAGATTAGCTCAGCGTAGTCCAGGTACAAAGAATGCGTCAACCTGTCTGATCTTGCCCATGGCAGTAAGGACTGATGAACTGATCAGTGTGCTGGGTGAGCGCGACAAAGGTGGATGTACGTGTGTTACATGAGAGAAGATTCAAAATAATGAATGTTTGTGCTGGACATATTGATAATAACCAAATTCCTTCCACTTCAATCATCCCTGGATGCCCTCCATGGCCAGGTGTGGTGCACTCTGGCATAAAAGCTCGTCCATGACTGCAGCTGCTGCCGCAGCTGTAGTTTTTCTCCGATCCCTGAACATAGGTGCTGGCGGTGTACAAGTGGGTGGTTGCACTGTGTGTGGATGTCTGGAAGGTGAATCCGTGGGATGTGCAAGTGTTTCTTCGATCTACAGTATCTCCCCATGGTAAACACTGCTACAAACTGGGTCGTGGTTTTAGTGCTTCTTGATACATTGGAGTGGACTCTGTATTGCAGTGGTATTTGCTGTTGTCCCTATTCCACCATGCAGTAGAACCTCCCTCCCTCCCTCCTTCCAAAAATAGCAGAGAGAACCAATTTTGGAAGTCTATAATACTTTTAAAAACCCAATCGCGATGTCCAGTTCCCGAATGATCAATTTATTGTTTCTAAGAGTTATACTGCATGCATGCATGCATGAGTTCAGTACGGGGGGGCATGGCCGGTGCAGGTGTGGGCCTCTCTCTCTCTCTCCCCCCCAGCCAGCGTGGATGGAGCTACCCTGCAGTTGGCGGGTGCAGCGCTTCACGATAGTGACTTTGTGATTATCAAGATTTTTTTTTTATCAGCAGATATGTTAAGGGTAACGTCGTGGTGGAGGAGGGTGTTTATGCTCTCAAACGTCAGTGCATCCAAGACCTCAGATATATACAGGGTTCCAGAATGAGATTTTCACTCTGCAGCGGAGTGTGCACTGATATGAAACTTCCTGGCAGATTAAAACTGTGTGCCCAACCAAGACTCGAACTCGGGACCGTTGCCTTTCACAGGCAAGTGCTCTACCAGCTGAGCTACCGAAGCACGACCCACGCCCGGTACTCACAGCTTTACTTCTGCCAGTACCTCGTCTCCTACCTTCCAAGCTTTACAGAAGCTCTTCTGCGAACCGAGTTCGAGTCTCGGTCGGGCACACAGTTTTAATCTGCCAGGAAGTTTCATATACAGGGTTGTCCATTGATCGTGACCGGGCCAAATATCTCATGAAATAAGCGTCAAACGAAAAAACTACAAAGAACAAAAACTTGTCTAGCTTGAAGGGGGAAACCAGATGGCGCTATGGTTGGCCCACTAGATGGCGCTGCCTTAGATCAAACGGATATCAACTGCGTTTTTTTAAAAATAGGAACCCCCATTTTTTATTACATATTTGTTTAGTATGTAAAGATATATGAATGTTTTAGTTGGACCACTTTTTTCGCTTTGTGGTAGATGGTGCTGTAATAGTCACAAACATATGACTCACAATTTTAGACGAACAATTGGTAACAGGTAGGTTTTTTAAATTAAAATACAGAACGTAGGTACATTTGCACATATTATTTTGGTTGTTCCAATGTGATACATGTACCTTTGTGAACTTATCACTTCTGAGAACGCATGCTGTTACAGCGTGTTTACCTGTAAATATCACATTAATGCAATAAATGTGCAAAATGATGTCCGTCAACCTCAATGCATTTGGCAATACGTGTAATGACATTCCTCTCAACAGCAAGTAGTTCGCCTTCCGTAATGTTCGCAGATGCATTGACAATGCACTGACGCATGTTGTCAGGCATTGTCGGTGGATCACAATAGCAAATATCCTTCAACTTTCCCCACAGAAGGAAATCCGGGGACGTCGGGTCTGGTGAACGACCAATCCACCTGTCATGAAATATGCTATTCAATACCGCTTCAACCACACATGAGCTATGTGCCGGACATCCATCATGTTGGAAGTATATCGCCATTCTGTCACACAGTGAAACATCTTGTAGTAACATCAGTAGAACATCACGTAGGAAATCAGCATACATTGCACCATTTAGATAGCCTTCGATAAAATGGGGGCCAATTATCCTTCCTTTCATAATGCTGCACCATACATTAACCCGCCAAGGTCGCTGATGTTCCACTTGTCGCAGCCACCGTGGATTTTCCGTTGCCCAGTAGTGCATATTATGCCTGTTTACGTTACCGCTGTTGGTGAGTGACGCTTTGTCACTAAATAGAACGCATGCAAAAAAATCTGTCATTGTCCCGTAATTTCTCTTGTGCCCAGTGGCAGAACTGTACACGACATTCAAAGTCGTCTCCATGGAATTCCAGGTGCATAGAAATATGGTACAGGTGCAATCGATGTTGATGTAGCATTCTTATCACTGACATTTTTGATATTCCCGATTCTCGCGCAATTTGTCTGCTACTGATGTGCGGATTAGCCACGACAACAGCTAAAACACCTACTTGGCCATCACCATTTGTTGCAGGTTGTGGTTGACGTTTCACATGTAGCTGAACACAACGCAACTATCCGGCGAACAGTCTGGACACTTGGATGATGTCGTGCAGGATACCCAGCAGCATACATAGCATACACCCATTCGGAAGAATTTTGATCACAATAGCCATACATCAACACGATATCGACCTTTTCCGCAATTGGTAAACATTCCATTTTAACACAGGTAATGTGTCACGAAGCAAATACCGTCCGCACTGGCAGAATGTTAGGTCATACCACGTACTTATACGAATGTGACTATTACAGTGCCATCTATCACAAAGCGAAAAAAGTGGTCCAACTAAAACATTCATATTTCTTTACGTACTACACGAATATGTAATAAAAAATGGGAGTTCCTATTTAAAGAAACGCAGTTGACATCCGTTTGACCTATGGCAGCGCCATCTAGTGGTCCAACCGTAGCGCCATCTGGTTTCCCCCTTCAAGCTGGACGAGTTTCGTTCTTTGCAGTTATTTCGTTTGATGCTTATTTCATGAGATATTTGGCTCTGTCACTATCAATGGACCACCCTGTATAGCACTACCATCTATTTGTGACCCAAATTTCACTACTTTATTTCCTTAATGTTTGCATGTGACAGTCAAATGTTGAAAATATGTTTTATTATGAAGAAGAATCATCGTAAAATGGAAGTGAGTGTTTTAAGCGACCTATCTGACTCCTGTAAATTGTTAAATAATGAAATTGACAGGGTAGTGCAAAATGATTATTTCACTCTATTTTTGATACCGTAATTGCGTCAGCTTTCGCTTTGTCAGAATTAGCCAATAGGAATACAGTAGTCTAAGGAAAGACAGAGACAGGAAGGAAGTCTGGAATTTTCCGACCAGCAGAATGGCTTTGTCTGGAGGTCATGAGATCAAAGGAGGCCATTATCCGGTCCATGATCATTGATCTTTAGTAATGTGTTCTGTAATTAGAACATTGGGTTGTTTTGACCTTCATTATGGTGCCTTGACGATGGACACACATACGGGAGACCCCAAACAGTGACTACTATGCCGCACTCCATTCCATAACCTGGTGATTACAGTTATTATGTCACTAGGAGCAAGGATGGGAGGTGTAGTCATGATGTCCACCCAAATGGGGGAACCCTGTCTCCCACAAACTGAGTGAATAAAGAATATGAATAAATAGATTATTGACTTTGATTTGAATTTCGTGTCATGGAGTCCTTCCTCTCCAGTACAGAGTGAGTCTTTTCCTACTACCGTTTTCTGGGATGGGTAGGGGGTTGGGACATCCTGTGGTGGTGGCACTGTGTACGAGCTCAGTCAGTCCCTGCATGTCAAGGCGAGTGCACACGTAGTATATTCCAATAAGATGACACCTCTAATCTGCAACAGTTAGTTACATAACTAGGACATGTAGTTGTGGATAAATAATGACTCAAAAGTGAGATCCAACCCTAGTGAATTGAATTTTATAAATAAACAGTATATCCTATGCTACAGAGCTGAATTTCCTGTCGTGAGATCCTTCCTCTCCAGCACAGATGGCAGCTTAGCGTCTATGATGGAATCCATTCTCAGCCAGGTATTTACATTGTAAGGAGTTCTCACATCAGTTGGTGCTCTGCAGGGGTTTATCAGGTAAATGCTGCCTTGTTTGCAGCTCAGTCTAATGTGAACGATGGCGCCTCTAGGCCTGGCAGTGGCATGCTACAAGAGGGTAGGGGGAGGGGGGGGGGGGGTGAGAGAGAGAAAGAGAGAGAGAGAGAGAGAGAGAGAGAGAGAGAGAGAGAGAGAGAGAGAGAGAGAGAGAGCGGCATGCGTTCTGAAGGGGAATTTCTGAGGTGGCAAGTATCAAAGGGTTACCACCAAATGAGGCTTTTGTTTGGGGATTAGTGGATTAGTGTGACATTCCGTCTGTCAGTCTCAGAGCCCTAGTGGACACACTTGGAACCGGTGCAAAGTGTGATATTCCTGGCTGTGGCCGCCAGTATTTTATTTTGTTAGAAGCTCGCCTTGATGCAGCTTGATATGCGTGAAGTAGCGGTACAAGGGACAGATGGTACAATATGTACCAATTGTACTGAACTTGCTTCTGATTGGTTGACACATGCGGGTGTTAGGTGCCAAAATGCCTAAGTTCTCTTATTTATTGTTTATATACTGGTCATTGTATTTAATACAGTTCCATTATGACAATCTATCATGGTTACCCTACAAGTCTACTGTTGTTGTTTATTAAATTTCACTAGTTTTGAGAAACATGAGAGTAACCATATTGCAACCGAAGTGCTTCAGACACCTCTGGGTCACTTTGGTGCACCTGGGAGATAAGTACTTCGACTGCACTAGTCAGATTGTTTCGGGCGTTCTGAAGGTCCGGTCATCCAACTCTGTTTCACTCGTTCGGAGGGCCGAACGTGTAAGACTGTTCCGACCATTCTTCAGAGCTGGACATGTATCACGGTTTCAGGGCGGACATGTCATACTCTACATCGGAACCTGAATGGGAAACTTACCATACAACTAAGAAAGCTATGTCAAGTGTTCTAAAAGACAGTGTAAAAAGTGTGATTATTTAAGTATAACAAAACAGAATATGTAATGAGAAGTGTCACCTACGATCATTGTCAGTATTACAGATCTTGCCCTCTGTAGATACAGAGTCTAACCCAGGCAAGTGCATTCCATAAAAAAGCACAAACACAGGTTCGAGATGACGGCATAGCAGCCACCACTAAAGAAGATCCCACGACTGACGAGCTGTCTTCTGTGCTGGGGACCAAACCTTAGAAGATGACAGATTGGTCGAAAGGATGGTTAGGGACACTCTATTTAGTCTCTCCAGCTACCAGATCTGACTTCCACACAATACGAGTAATTTATACATGGCATCCATGGTGGGTAATGTGTATTTGAAGAAGATGCTACTATCCGTTAACGAGAACTGTTAACTGGGTGAGACGTGAAAATCATAGTGAGAACAGTGGACTGTAATGATTATCATAAAATGCCCAAATTAATGGTTTGTGAACAGTGTAAAAGATGAAAAGCGACACTGCGTGAATGTTGAAATTATATCCTGTTTGTACTTTTGTAAGTTTCTTTGAACTGTTAGGCAACAAAATTTATAAATACCGCTAATTATTCGGCTTCATGTAATTGAAAGTGAAAACGCGAAAAAGCAAATCAAAGTGCAAAATTATAAGTGTGTGCACGGTCTAAAGGGATTATGTTGTGTGTGCGCAGTCCAGAGGGATTACGTTTTATTTCACTGCTATGAGAAATAATGCTTCAGGGAACAGTTATCAGATCAGCGTACAGCAGGCAAGGCGAATGACTTGGAAGCAACACCTGTCACCTCCACCAGCTCCAGTCCAACGTCAGAGAGCGGTGAATGGCAGGGATAGGCATCTGTGTCTGACTACGACAGCCAAAAACACCCAACATGACAAAAACAATGTGATGAGCAGCATCATTGCGCCAGAGAAGAAGTTAGAGTCTACGCTAACCACTTTATAGCTAGCGATAGGAAGCTAGTATTGACAACCATAGGAATTTTTCAGGAATATTGTTAAATTGTTTCATAATAATTTCCTCAATAACAAAATATTGTGGGAAAGTGAAATGCAGTGAAATCTTAGAAGTAGAGAGGCAGTGCAGCCTCAGGGTAATTAAATGGAAGAGGCAAGCCAATTACAGTGCATGCCAGATAAAATTGATAACATAAGTAAAACAGCTTCAGCTGATACATTGCCTACACAAGATAATAACAAAAGTATATTTGAACTATTAATGGAATTAGTATCTGAGCAAAAAGAATTAAAAATAGGGCTACAAGAAAAGATAGAACAGGGGCAAAAAGAATTAAAATATGACTACAAGAAAAGATAGAACAGGGGCAAAAAGAATTGAAATATGGCTACAAGAAAAGATTGAACAAGGACAAAAATTACTTGCCAATAAAATAGAAGCAACAAATGAGGAGTTAGCAAATATTAAACATGAGTCTAAACATTATAGAACAGGGTAGATTCTCATGAAGCTAGAATAGGGGCTTGTGAGAAAAGAACTGAACATGACAGTGAAGAAAGGGGTCAAAAATTACATAAGTGTAAGCAAGAGGTTAATCATAAGATTGTTGATGAAGTAGCAAAAATAAACGATCTCATGCAAGCTCAAGATACTTTGGTATTGTCAGTTAGGGATGAAGTCATAAAATTAAGTAATAATCAGGGTAAAATAAACAAAACTTGCAAAGATACCCATGAAAGCCAAAACAAACAAGTCATAGACTTAAAGGACGAAAATACAGTACTCAGGCATAAAGCATTACGATAAGAATCTGTTTGTAATGGTAATACAAATACGATTCAGGGTAGTTTGAGACAAATAGAACAAAAGATAGAAAACATACCTTAACTAAGTGAGGTGTGTAAAAGTAAAGATAACATGGAAGTTGTGTTAAAACAGAAACTCGAAGTGTGGATTGAACAGGAAAACCATGAGGGTGTTCATCATATTAATGAAGTAGTCAGTAATGACAATAGTTACAAATATCATAATTTTTATAGCATAGGTAGCATACATCCTGTTGCTTTCATTCATCAGTTTGAGGGCATCACATCTGACAACATGACAGAACTGCAAAAAATCAAATTTGTAGCCAGTCATTTTGAAGGGGATGCAATATCATGGGGAACTCGAGCCAGTAACACATGTAAAAGACAGCAAGAATTTGTTAGAGCATTCTTAAACTAATAAGTCGAAATAATAGTTCTAAAGTTTCCAGTGTCTGCACAGGAGAAACTAATTCATATCAACAAGGGTGAGGTTAACAACCTCCTGTTTGTATTAGAACAGCTGGATGCACTTTCAGGCAACAGAGAAGAGCCGGAAGGCTGACGTAAATACAGGCGGCGTGCAGACCACAGCATGGACAACCTCAGGGGCAATAGCACTCTTTGCATTGCTAGGTAGCTGATGCCTACCAGGTACCCAAGTTAACTAACCGTTTACTTGATTTCTTTTCACACTGTTAGTTCTTCCCTCTTCATCATTCTGAACTGAAATCTGTCTATCCTTCTTCTCTATTCAAAATAAAAATTTAAAAAAAGGAGACAAAAAAGGGATCAACTGAAACAAAAGACACACTAATTGAATAGTTAAGCAATCAATCATAGACTATACTTATGCATAACAAAAGATAACATGCAGCACAAAGTTTGCAAAACAAGTACAGAACCTAGGCTATAAGACCTAATATCATCATTCATACAGGCAGGAGAACACCCTATAAATTACGTACAGATACTTTTTATGCATGTTATAAAATACAAAATAATTACATATGTGTGTATGCAGAGAAAACAGTATTCTATATTTCTTTATTTAGCTAGCTAGCTAGCTTGCTTGCAGCTGACGCAGAGGAAGAGGACGGCGCCAGACCAAGTAAGTGGACACAATCACAACAAACAGTGCACTATGGTTCTGAGACAATTAGATTAAACTTTATTAGCAACAATTGGTAGATGGTCTGCGAGTGATTACAAGCAGTGATGAGGTTCCCGCTGCAATACATATTTATTTCGGCTAGGATGGGCCAAGCCACTGCTAATATGAACAAGACTCTAGTGACAGCGAAACACAGGAAGTTACATAGTTCACAGAATCTACCACATACAGTTGAAGACGTTGCAAGCATTAACTTTGAAGATGAAATTTTTGGCTGGCAGAAAGATCTGTGTTTGTTATTGTTTTCGTCGAGGTGGTAGATGCAGCATGGAACTGTTGTAGTAACTCAGCAATAGGCTTTGTGCTATTGTGATTTCTAAGAGATGAAAAGCGGAACGCAAAATTGTTGGAGAGAAAACAGGAAACAAAATATACATTTGCATTCTGAGAGGCAAATAAGCTGATCGGTTAAAATGATTGAAAGGTAATAGGCATTAGGCAAAGTGAGAGACAGCCACATGTTTAGGGATTAGTAGGCCAGATTTTTCCGCCGATGCATTATTATTAATTGTATAACGGTGCAGAAATGTTACCTACACAGCTAACGAACACAAGAAATGAATCTCACATAGGACACAGACAACAATAAATACTGAGGTACAAATACATGAGAAATGTTTGTTATATTCATAGTGTTTACATATTTGGGCAGCAAAGTCTATAATAAGCTACAAGCAAATTAAAGCAACAGGACTTGTTTTGCTATTTTTCTCTGTTATCAGGATCTAGGGTATCTTCAGTTCTCTCAAAAGACCTGTGAATCTTGTTTGAATGCCTAGTTAAGTTATCAAATGAAATAAAAGTAAAATCTGAAAGATAACATGAGAGCTATTCTCATATCATTCCCAAAATGGTTCAAATGGCTCTGAGCACTATGGGACTTAAAATCTGACGTCATCAGTCCCCTAGGCTTAGAACTACTTAAACCTAACTAACCTAAGGACTTCACACACATCCATGACCGAGGCAGGATTCGAACCTGCGACCGTAGCAGCAGCACGGTCCCAGATTGAAGCGCCTACAACTGCTTGGCCACAACGGCTGGCTATCATTTCCATTTTCAATTCATAGACATAAGATAGTGGTGCGTCTCAGGACCATAGCGTATTATTAACTTGAATGAAAGTGAGCACTGACTGGGATGAGTCACGCCAGATGGGTAACAGCAAAATATTAGCTGGTGGTGCGAGAGTGCACTGACCGATGAGTCAAGGTTAGGAACATTAGCAGTGCGAGGAGACACCTCAAATTAATGCCCTGTAGTCACCATAGCAGTAACAAAGACATTGTAAATATTATTGTATTATGTTCAATGCAACATTGTGTACACTGTAAAACTATGTAACATCTATGTATGAATATTATGTAAGGACACCTATGAGCTGACATAATATAGAATATTTCTGAGCTATGTGATAACAAACAAAATATATGGACGGACTACTGCTACACCGATGTAAACAAATGAAAAATAATAATTAAAAGAAGTGAGTGTTATTAGGTAAAAGTGGACGGCACTGTACTGATGTCACATGAAAACAGTGTGTTACGTAAAGATGGGCGGCACTGTGCCGACAACATATATTGTTTAGTTCCTATCATATATAAACATCAATAAGTGTAGTGAGTGTTTATGAGGAGATTTAATGGCCCAGGTGCTGATGTTTATTGTTGAATAACACGACTACAGAAAATTTAAAGGACAGGTATGAGCTGAAAATCATAAATGATATTTTGTAGCAAGAAGTTCATTATGTAATGTCTGCTTAGTTAATGTTTTTTGATACAATTAAGATGAGATTGTTTTGGTTAATTGGGGTAATATTTTAGGAACCATAATTTCCTAGTTTTTTAAAAGAATTTCCATGAATAAGAGATTAGGAGAGCTACTGAGAGATTGGAAACTTCCATTTCTTTTTTTTAATTTAGGGCAAAATTTTCTCATTTCCAAACTTGTTAGTTGTCTACGAGAACAGGCCAGTTTTGGAAATCAACAAAGGAGGAGGATGTGTGAAATTCCTGGCTGTAGCCACCAGTATTTTATTGTGCTAGAAGCTTGCCTTGATGCAGCTTAATATTTCTGAAGTAGAATATGGTACCAAAGTGGAGTGAGGTACAAGGGTCAGATGGTACAGCATGTACCAGTTCCGTGGGAGAGTCCGCGAATTGTACTGAACTTGCTTCTGACTGGTCGGCACATTCGGGTGCTAGGTGCCAAAATGCCAAAGTTCTCTTATTTATTGTTTATTTACTGTTCATTGTATTTAATCCAGTTTCAATATGACAATCTCTCATGGTTACCCTACAAGTCTACCGTTGTTGTTTATTAAATTTCACCAGTCTTGAGAAACATGAGGCTAACAATATTGCAACTGGAGTGCTTCAGACACCTTTGGGTCACTTTGGTGCACCTGGGAGATAAGTACTTCGGCTGTGCTAGTCAGACTGTTTCGGGCGTTCTGAAGGTCTGTTCATGCAACTCTGTTTCAGTCGCCTGGAGGGCTGGTCGTATAAGACTGTTTCGAGCATTCTTCAGAACGGACATGTATCCCTGTTTCAGTGCGGACATGTCATACTCTACATCGGAACCTGAATGGGAAACTTACCATACAACTAAGAAAGCTATGTCAAGTGTTCTAAAAGACTGTAAAAAGTGTGATTATTTAAGTATAACAAAACAGAATATGTAATGAGAAGTGTCGCCTACGATCATTGTCAGTATTACAGATCTTTCCCTCTGTAGATACAGAGTCTAACCCAGGCAAGTGCATTCCATAAAAAAGCACAATCACAGGTTCGAGATGACGGTATAGCAGCCACCACTAAAGAAGATCCCACGACTGACGAGCTGTCTTCTTTGCTGGGGACACAACTTTATAAGACGACAGGTTGGTGGAAAGAACGGTTAGTGACTCTTATTCAGTCTCCTCAGCTTCCAGATATGACTTCCAAACAATACGCATAATTTATAATGGTGCGGCCACTGATGTAGACTTTCACTTTGCGAGTCCCTGAGCAATCCTGCATGTGTAGTATCGCAAGCTGGCACTGGATGCGGGATGATGGACAGTTTGTGCTTCGCGATTTTTAAGGGTGTGATGCATGTTTCATGAGGGTATTCCTTGTGCAATAAGAATGAAAAAGCATCGCAATTCTTTAAATATTCCATATATAACCTTCTATCCCCATAAATTGTTTAAATAAACAATATTCCACACATTGTCTAAATTGTTTAAACAATACTCCATACAGTGCAATAGATTTCCCACCAAATTCTTTAAGAGAATAAATAAAATTTATTGTCTAAATAGTTTAAATAATATTCCATATGCTTCAATCAATTTCCCTGCAAATGAACAATCAACTGAGTCTTTTTCCCGCCAATTTCCAGGTGGAGGAGGGAAGTGTGAGGGCTGGTAGCATTCCCAGAGCAGGAGTGGTTAATTAATTGATTGATTTAGTTAATTAGTCAATCAAATTGATATCAGTGCTTGTATTGGTGAGGAAAGTTCCAGAGGGATGGGGGAAGTGGGGGAGGGAGAGGAGGAGAGGGATGGGGATGGGGTGGAACAATAGGTTAAGGACCTGTCAATTGAAAGGAAGGATTATCACTAGTGGATCATAATCTTAGCA
Organism: Schistocerca serialis cubense; assembly: GCF_023864345.2. NCBI lineage: Eukaryota > Metazoa > Arthropoda > Insecta > Orthoptera > Acrididae > Schistocerca > Schistocerca serialis. The sequence continues at coordinate 884,895,583 of NC_064639.1, forward strand.
GAACAATAGGTTAAGGATCTACCAACCAAAAGAAGACAATAGTTTTGCCCTTGAATGTGTGCTTCCCTCTTGCAATGTGGGGTGATTGAAGATAATGTCAAAAATTTTGCAAAATGAAGGAGCCCATAAGGAGGCAGTATTCCCTATGAATCTTATTAAATCTTCTGGTCAGTTGTTAAAAAGGAATTCATGGAAGTAGCGAGATAGAAACAAGAATACAGACACCTATATACCAAAAAAGAATAAAAATTCTCATACTCATTCCTAAGTATCAGATCCCTCAAAGAATAATGGATTTCAGGCCAATAATGTTGTTGTGCACAGACTCGAAGACAGTTTCTCGTGCTATAGCGGCAAGATTAAAGCAAACCCTTCCAGACAGTACTGGACGAAAACAAACATGTAGCATACCTAATGAACGTATTGTAGATAGAATCTACTCCTGAAAAGATATGACCTTCTACTCATGGGAGCATCAGGAACTAACACTATGGCTATTGAACATGGATTTAGAGAAAGCCTTTGATAAAGTCAGTCATCAGAAATGTTTACCAAGGTGCAAATCAATGGATATTTCATGAAGGCATTCCCAGTCCAATATTCTGTCTGGCACGTTTGTCCCGTATCAGTGACACTGTTTGTCACCATTAACCCATACAATCACCATTTCAATAAAAGGTGCACAGTGATTCACTGTAAATGCCTGCACTGATGATGTTACCATTATAATTATAGAACCCCAAGACACCACAAAAGTGGGCCAATGCCGAATATAGCCGTGAAGCCACACCACACAGTGACACTTTCACCATACAGAGGAACATCGTGCACAGTGACTGGACATAAAGAAGCCCACACTCGGCAATTCTGTGTGTCCACCTCACCCGTCAGAGACAAATGAGCTTTGTCTGTCCATAGGATGGTCCAGGGCCAGCCCTCGTCAACTTCAATCCCTGCGAGAAAGTGGAGAGTGAAATCAACACGTCATTGTGCATATTGTGGTGCAAGCTGCTGTACAATTATGGATCTTGTATAGATACCATTTGAAAATAGTTTTAGACATCTTCCATACAGTGGACCACAGGATGTTCAACTGTAGTGACACAGCATACACACTGCTTGATGATCGGAAATTGCACGGAGCGTTGTCTGCCATAACAACAACAATTTAATCAACTGCTTGTGGTGCAACCAGTCGTCGCTTCTTCCCAGAGCAATGCCCTGTTCTCCAGTTGATTCGGACTTCCATAATCTTTTCAGCTGGCGATATTCTCGAAGTGCAGATGCAGCATTACTGTTGTTTTGATAACAGAGCTTCACTGATAATGTCCTGCTCCTTCTGTCCAAGCTCTTGCTGACACATCAACAAGTGCACTGCGACTGTTGAGGTGTATGAGACTATGAATCAACAATAACTGATCACTGCACCTGGTGGCCATAGTTGGAACTGGATGGTGGCACTGTGACACATGGAAATCATTCACCCTGTACTCTGAATATTAATGCTACCACGTTTGGTTCTTGTACAGTAATTATTTTCCATGTTACGTCATGTTATAACGTGTTAAGTAGGGAAAGTTAAATTATAACCACCCATTACTATGAAGCCCTCTATAGAGTTCAGAATGGAATTTTATATTCTGGTGAAAAAGTTGCTATAGACTTCAGGCAGGGAACTGAAAATCTCGACTCAGACACAAACTGAACTATATAGCTCACTGGGCATGTATATAACTTCTAAGAATATACTATGCCTCAAACACATTTAAAGCTGTAAAAATATGTCCTGTAACTTGTCAGAATCGAGGCACAGTATTTTAATTGCCTTCATGAAATCATCCTTCAGGACAGCTTAAATAGCTCATGCGTGTTGGTTATGATTTCACTCAATACTTGTTTCGAAACTGCAATAACAAATTCTAGATTCTTGTAGCTCCAGTTGACAGGAATCTTAAGTTAGTTAGTTACGTGTTCCATTGATCAGTCTCATGGAAACCGTTATGATGTGGAACGTGTCAAGTGCATAAGAAACGCACACTTGACTCAAGGGCTTTTTTTTTTAACTTAATTTTTTTAGTTATGCTATCCTCTTAAATGACACAAAATGCATGTATTATACCTATAGATTTATTTATTCCTATTCAAGAATTCATCTATGGTATAGAAGGACTTGTCAAGGAGACATGATTTCCATTTATTTTTGAAACTATTACTGCTGTCTGTCAGACATTTTATTTCATCTGGTAATTTATCGAAAATCTTTACAGCAGCCCATTTTACCCTATTCTCTGCCAAAGATAGTTAAGCAGAGGATAGTGCAAGTCTTTCTTTCTTCTGGCATTATAATCACGAATGTCATTGTTGTTTTTAAACTGGTCCATGTCTTGTTGAGAACAAATTTCATTAATGAGTGAAGGTACTGTGAGACTTCTGTAAGAATTCCTAGCCCTTTAAACAGATGCCTACAAGATGTGCAACTATGAGCGCCACACATTATTTTAACCACTTTCTTTTAAGCAGTGAATACTTTTTTCCTAAATGTTGAGCTACCCCAACATATTATTCCATATGACATCAGAGAATCAAAGTATACAAAGTATGATAGCTTGCTAATTTCTATATCCTCAGAATTAGCAGTTATTCTGATTGCAAAAGTTGTGAACCTGGTCACTTTAGGAGATCTAAAATATGAATTTTCCAATTAAGATTGTCATCTATATGTACACCCAGAAACTTAGTATGCTCAAACATGGCTACTGACTTCTGTTGATGTGTTATATGTAATGAAGGAACTGTACTCCTTGCAGCAGAAAATTGGGTGTACTGTGTTTTTCAAAGTTCAGAGCAAGCCCATTTCCAGAAAACCAATCAATAACTTTCCAAAGACATTTTTTGTATCATTTTCTATTGGAGTGTCTTTTACTGGATTAATAATGAAGCTTGTGTCATGAGCAAACAGTGTCAATTTAGTTTCTTGTTTCCGATAAGAAAGGAGGTGAGAAAGTAGGTCATTCACATATATCAAGATCAGAAGGGGACCCATGATCGAGCTGTGTGGAACACATAATGTAATTGCACCTCAGTTGGATGAAGTAGGAAACTTCCTTAAATCACTTAATCCATATAAAGAAACTTCTTGCTTCCTGTTCTGTAGATATGACTTAAACCACTCATATTCTGTTCCATCTATACTCTAGAATTGTAATTTCTGTAACAATGTCTTGGTTCAAACAAATGCTTTGGATAAGTCACAGAAAAATCCTATTGGCGACATTTTACTATTTAAAGACTATTACATGGGCAGTGAAATTGTTTCAGTACAACTGCATTTTTGAAATCCAAACTGTGATTTACTAAGTATCCCATTACTTGAGATTTTTGAAAATGCTGTAAGCAAAGATACTGGCTGGTAATTATTGACATATGGGGTGTCCCCCTTTCTGTAGAGAGGCTTGACAATGATATATTTGAACCTATCCCAGAAAATACCTTGAGTTAGGGCAATGCATTACAGATGTGATTCAGAACATTGGTTGTAACTGCTCCACATTGTTTTAATATCTAAATATCAGAGGTATTAGGAATGCTTTTTTTAGAGTAAATAGTAGCATAGACCAACAGCCAAGCACCCCTGAACAAGAAAAAACTGGCTTAACAGCTATGGTCTTATGCAAATTAATTTATGTAATGTAGCTGATACTTCTAGTAGCTTAAGCTTAAGCAATGCATTAGTGTCTAGTGGTAACTGCAGTGAAGCACTTATCGGTAGCTGTGCTTTTGTAAAAAAAAACAATACACACACAATTAAATGTCTTACAGTGTTCAACCAAAACATTCAGTGCATCAAAAACAAAGTGCAGCAGCTTGAAATAAAGCTGCAAACCCTAGATAGCTCTGTTATATGCATAACTGAGCACTGGTGCAAGGAAAGTGAAATTACCTATGTAACTTTACCCTCATATACAGGGTGTCGCATTTATTTTGACCACCCTAAATAACTGTTTGTCCAGATGCAAATTACAAAATATCTCAAGCAAATGTTTTTTAGCCGTCAGGTGGACATCCATCAGCATGATTGCCTTTGTTGTAGTTTTGTTTTTTTACAAAGATATGAATAGCGGTATGACTTTTTTAAATGGCACCCTGTATTTTTTATTTGGTAGTTCATTTCCTCTCCTAAAGACCTATTCGAAAATGTATCACAGTATACCATTCACTGAAACACAACATTATTAATTACATAACACAACATTGATGTTGACGCTCCCAGCACTTATTGCAGGTACTTGGGGTAATGGAATACATCCACATGCTGACATTGACATAGGACAAATGTAAACATAAGTAGAATGCACACCTGTCATTCCATCAACCATCGTCAGTTGAAGAATTGTGTAAGTAGAATGTACACCAATGAAGAGAAGGTAGAAATGCTGCTCATCTGTGGGGAATGTAAGTTAGTAGAACAGTAATTGCAACACTGTTTTCTTATGTATGGGTACATTTAGCACAGTAGCTTAGTCGTTATTAATATTTTTGTGTAGAGTAGGCATACAGTAAAGGCTGTCCTTCCTACAAACTGCATCGACATAACATTTCTTTTATTGTTGTTGTTGAAGGTAGGCGAAATGCTACACAGGTAGCGGAACTGTACAGAGACCAATATCCTGACAAGAACCACCTTCCAGACAGATGTTTATTGTCTTGTAGTGATGCTTCAGGAAATGGGAAGTTTCAACCCACGACAATGCAATCATAATAGCACTCGCACAGATGAAGCTGCCGAAGTTACTGTACTCGCTTCCATTGCTATGAATCCTCATATGAGCACATGACAAAAGCTTGAACACAAGATTGGCATTTCTAAAACCAGTGTACATCATATTCTTACATGTCACCGGTTCCATCCTTACCATGCACACCTACATCAAGAATTGTATGGAAATGATTTCCAGAATCGTGTACAGTTCTGTCAGTGGGCACAGCAGCAAATCCTCGCCAACCCGAATTTCTTCTCCAATGTTCAATTTACCAATGAGTGTTCCTTCTCAAACAAAGGACAGATAGATAACAAGGAACAAGCATTATTGGTCCAGCAACAACCCACGATGGCTTAGACAGGTGGAACATCAACGTCAATGGAGAGTTAACGTCTGGTGTGAGATGCTTGGTACTACAATTATTAGCCCTTATTTCATCAGTGGTAGTCTAAATGGTACAGTGTATACCAACTTCCTGAGATGAATTCTTCCTTCTCTTCTGGATGAAGTGCCACTAAGAACCAGAATGCTTATGTGGTTTCAACACAATGGATGTCCAGCACATAATGCCTTGTGTGCTCATCGTGTTCTGAACTGAAGGTATCCTGCCAGATGGATTGGTCGAGGAGTTGCAGTTACTTGCCCTGCTAGGTCTCCTGATTTAGATCCTCTGGATTTTTTTCTTTGGTGATGCATTAAAGATGTTGTCTATCACAATATTCCAACAACTCCAGAGGACATGCAGGAATGTATCGTGCTTGCTTGTAATTCTCTTCAGCAGGCAACACTGGAAGCAGTAAATAATTTTTTCATTCAACGAGTGCACCAGTGAATTGGTGTCCAGGATCACCACTTTGCATATATCTACATCTACATCCATACTCCGCAAGCCACCTGACGGTGTGTGGCGGAGTTGTTCTACTCCTGGGCAATGGTACACGAGAGTCAAAGTCAATTTTTTGTTATGTTTTTACTTGGTTTTCATTTGTTTTCTGACAACTTCAGCAAGTGGATGAGTTTGTGATCCCAGGCTCAAAGTCAATGTTGTGTTATGTAATGTAATTAATAACGTGGTGTTTCAGTGAATGGTACACCGTGATACATGAAATGAATAACCAAACAAAAAATACAGGGTGCTATTTAAAAGAGTCATACTGCTGCTCCTATCTTTGTAAAAACCAAAGCCACAATGAAGGCAATCATACTGATTGATGTCCCCCTGACAGCTAAAAAACATTTGCTTGAAACAATTTGTAATTTGCATCTGGACAAACAGATATTTAGGGTGGTCAAGATAAATGGGAGGCACTGTATACTAGCATCTTCTTACTGTAGAGTTTCAATTAAAGGAGGAGGGTCATGTATTTATATTAAGAATGAACTCCAATATAAGGTAAGAAGTGACGTTGTCCCTCTTGGTAAAGAAAAACACTTTCAAGTGTCAGCAATAGAGCTAACATCTCAAAAGGTTTGTCATATTATGTGTATATCATTCTCCTAGTGGTGATTTTGACATATTCTGTGCAAAACTAATACAGAGTCTAGAACAGGCTTCAAACACTGAAAGTAGCATACTGCTATGTGGAGATCTTAACATTAACACAGCAAAAATAGACAGTGTTACTAATGCTTTTCTGAACATTGACAGCCAACTAAAATGGAATGAACATGTCGTGATTATCGCTAAGAGGGTCTCCACAGCATGCTGAGCACTTAGAGTTCTTGCATCAGTAATCAGTGAAATCTGTGTAAGATCAGTTTACTTTGGACATGTGCATACCATCCTTAGCTATGGAGTAATCTTTTGGGGAAATAGTACCCAGAATCTACAAACAGTTTTCAGATTCCAAAGGAGAGATGTAAGAATAATGAAAAAATGTAATAAATGGGCTCACTGCAAAAAATTATTTAAAAACCTGGGCATTTTGACAGTTCCTTGTGAGTTTATTTTTCAGACCATAATGTAGATCAGAAAAAATCTTGACAATTATAGCTTGAATAACATTATCCATGATGATAACACAAGGCTGAGTCATTGCCTCCAAATGAAAACCAAAGAATTGTTGGTAACACCTAGCTTAAGTTGCACCTGACATCATTTTTTTTCATTCATGTGTTATGTATTTATGCCTATGTATTTATGTCTGCTAGTTCCATATCAACATACCTAGTACATTTATTTAAACAATATAAATTATGTTTTTTTCATTTATGTAATATGTATGCAGGGCTTTGTATGTATGTATTTTAGTTCTACATCAATATACCTATGCTTATTAAACAATGTAAATGCCATTTGTTAAGAAAATATTTAGACTTCATACCATAATTTGTACATTTACTGATGACATACATACAATGTATATTGTTTAAGGATGGATGAATAAATAAATACATTTATTTTAAAAATAAATCTTGTTAGAGATGTCATCTACTCCAACAGAAAATTTATATTTCAAAGATTTAATGATTTCTCATATTTCACAAGAGATTTCTTTCATGTACTGCTTGGCTTTTTCTTTTGAACTGTTCTCACCAGTTTTTTCACCCATGCTTAAGAAATGGCTGTTAAATACATTAGCTACTTGTATACCGTTTGTTAATATAGTCTCATTCTCTTTAATAGTAACACTACCTACCCCAGTGGTTACTTTTCCTATTTTTCTTCTAACAACATTCCATATTGATTTGATTTTATTGCCAAGTTGTTAATTTCATCTCTAATATACATAAGCATCATCAGCAACCCTTATGGAGAAATTGCTCTTCTCATACAAGGTTTTTTTTTTTTTTTTTTCCACATTGTGCTAGGAGTTACGAGTGTCAAAAGATAAATACATGTTTCTAAGTCCAACCTCAAATAATTACACCCATCATCGAGTTCGCACTACAACTCACAAAGTAAATTTTTGTGCAAAAACTACCTTGGCTTAAGAAGGCAGCACGTAAACCATTTTTATTTGTCTTTCTGTTGCTGATGCTTTGTTTGCTAAACATTTTTTCCATTTCTGAATAAATAACAAAAGCTTTGAGATTACTGTACGAGAGTGTAGTCACTTGCCACTGAAATTCCTTTTCTGCACCGACAGGGCCAAATGGAATTCCTGTCAGACACTGTACTGAATTTGCAGCTGACTTAGCCCCCCTTCTAACTATAATCTAGCATAGATCCCTTGAACGAAAAACTGAGCCCAATTCTTGGGAAAAAGCCCAAGTCACATCTGACTACAAGAAGCATAGAATAAGTTATCCACAAAACTACCATCCGATAACATTGATTTGTTATATAGAATGTATTCTGAGCTCAAACGTAGTGAGATATCCAGAATGAGTTGGGTTGGGTTGTTTAGGAAGAGACCAAACAGCAAGGTCATCGGTCTCTTCGGATTGGGGATGGATGGGGAAGGAAGTCGGCCATGCTCTTTCAAAGGAACCATCCCAGCATTTGCCTGGAGTGATTTAGGGAAATCACGGAAAACCTAAATCAGGATGGCCGGACATGGGATTGAACCGTCATACTCCTGAATGCGAGTCCAGTGTGCTAACCACTGCGCCACCTCACTTGGTCTATCCAGAATGAAATTTTCATTCTGCAGCGGAGTGTTCGCTGATCTGAAACTTTCCTGACAGATTAAAACTGTGTGCTGGACCAAGATTCGAACTTGGGACCTTTGCTCTACCAACTGAGCTACCCAAGTATGACTCGCGACCCATTCTCAGCATTAATTCCGCCAATGGCTAACCCATGTCTCCCCAATATCCTTTCTTTCAGAAGTGCTAGTGCTCCAAGGTTCGCAGGAGAGCTTCTGTGAAGTCTGGAAGCTAGGAAGCAAGGTACTGGTGGAATTAAAGCTGTCAGGATGTGTCGCGAGTCATGTTTGGGTAGCTCAGTTAGTACAGCACTTGGCTGCAGAAGGCAAATGTCCCGAGTTCAAGTCTTGGTCCAGGACACAATTTTACTCTGCCAGGAAAGTTTCATATCAGCGAACACTCCACATACACCAGTCTGACATCCTCAACTCAATGCCACCAGCACAGATTCCTAAAACATTGATCATGTGAATCCTGCATCGCACTTTTCTCACATGACATACAGAAAGCTTTAAATCAAGGTAGGCATGTAGATGTAAGTAAGTATTGATTTCCAAAAAGGATTTGATTTAGTACCACACCTATGCTTACTGTCAAAAGTATGATCATATGGGGTATCAAGTGAAATTTCTGACCGAATTACTGTCTTTGTAGAAGATATCTTAATAACCAAAAAAACATGGGATGGCCATTTTGAATTACTGAGGAAAGTTTTTCTTATATTAAGGAAGAGGAGAATGACACTGAAATTGGTAAAATGCAAATTTGGAGTAAGTAAATTAAAATTTTGGACAAATTATTATGAAAACATAATTTTACCAGATAGAGACCAAATTGAAGCTACTGTAAAATTTCCAGTTCCAAATAATAACACCCAATTAAAATAATGTTTTAGATTAACAGGATTCTATACAAAATTCAACAGTAACCAAGCTTTATATGCCCCTTGTCTTTGTAACTTATAGAAGAAAAATATGTTTGGGATTGGAATCAAGAATATCAGGATGCATTTGATCAAATAAAAAAGCAACTGCATCAACGTCAAATCTTATCTATACCAGATATATGTCTTTCTTTTTGTATTATGACAGACAGCGGTGATACTGGGGTAGCTGCACATTTATTTAAGGAAAACAAAATACAGGGATAAATAGAATATACGTCCATAGTGTCTATAAGCAGGGTATTGCAAAAACATGAAGAATCTTATACAGCAACTGAAAAGGATGTCCTGTCAATACATTGGGCATTTAATAATTTTAAAAAAATAGCTTTTTTGTTATAAAGTAATTGCTTATTCTGATTGCAAAGCATTATGTTACTTAGAGAAATATGTTACCACAGTCTAATAGGCCTTATTTCTGCAAAAGTTGACTACGATATTTAATACATTCAAGGGAAGAATAGTGTTAACGCTGATGCTCTTTCAGGATTACCTGAGAAAGGGGAAGGTGGATAGCAGGGAAGGTGAAAGGGAATTCAAAATTATGTATTTAAAAGGAGCAAAAGATGAAGAAATTTTGGGTATTTTCTATGGTATTAAGAGAAACCAAAATCATTATGAGAAATGGAAATTAGTTAACGAGTTATTTAGGGAAAAAGGGGAAAGAAAAGGTTGAGCAATATTACAAGGTACATAAAGGAATTTTGCTTAGAAGACCAGATCAGATTTGGATGACTGGAAATTATGCTAGTCTGAATAAAACATTGGCAATTTAATTAAATATGTACATTAAAAATTTGAATGTCATGGCACAACAAAGTGTATCCAAGATATACAAAAAAACATTTTTATAACATCAGTAGAAGAGTAAAAAAGAAACTTCTTACTTCTGATAGATGCCAAAGAGTAAAATCTAGCAATCTGTCTTGCAGAGGGTTAAAGCAGAATATTTTGCCAAAAAAAAAAAAAAATAAAAATAAAAAATAAAAAAAATAAAAAAAAATAAAAAATAAATAAAAAAATAAAAAAAAATACATCTTTCAGCAGTCAGGGTTATTACCAAATACAAAGGGTGAATTTTGTCATATCTTTGCGATAGTTGACATATTTTAAGAATTTATAAAACTACTTCCACTTAAGCAAACAGATTGTTTATAAAATTACAGGTAATTATTTCACTAATATTGGTATTCCAGAAGTAATACTTCCTGACAATGGGTCTCAGTTTACATCTGAACTATGTAAAGACTTTATCACCCTTAAAGCAATCCAGCTCAAAGATGTATGGGGACCATGTTAACTGGATAGAGTAAGTTCATAGGCTTCCATAGCCATTATCATTTTGGATAAAATAATTTTGGATGTTGGATCTCATCATTGTAAGTAAGAAAACAGCTAAATTGCTGACATTTTGACAAACTTGCTGTGGTCCTCTTCAGGGCAGTTGACAGTAAACCACCCTGAAGAGGACCACAACAAATCAGTTGAAATGTCACCTGTTTAGCTGTCTTAGTAGTTACAATGACATAAACATAATATGTCTACTATTTTGAAAATATAACGAACAGCTTACAACATACCTACCTCTACAGGATTTTCACCATTTGAAATTAAGTAAAAAATAGTTACAATTAAACTTTCATAACTTGAGCTGGTACTAGTACAGTGACATAGGTTTGAAACACAAGCATCACAGTACATTACAGTTACAGACTGTCGGCATGTATCTGGACGAAGTGAACGTGCTTGACCCCTAAAGGTGTTTTATGAAAAGAAAAGTATCTATGCTGCTGTTCTTCATGAATACTGGTGCATAAAGAAATAGAGAAAGGTTCTCTTTCCACACAGGGGTCGAAGAAAATGATTCAGAATTTCAAATTAAATGGAAATTTGGGAACTGCTCCTCAGAGATGCTGGCTGCCAATTGTGCCACAAATTGTAGAAGAAATTACTGTTCCCATGGCTGAGAATGCTGGATGCAATCTGTGATCTTCAAGCACTGCATGAGCTGTGTAATGACAGCTGAACATTCTACCATTCGAAATGTGTCGCAAATTGGTATCTCCAGTGCAGTTGCAGGCTGTCATGGATGCAGATGATCTTTACATTGAGCAACATTTGTAACCTGGAAAGTAGACAATGGTATGCAGTTAATAATTATTACCCTCTCATGTGGAAATCAAAATGTGTTTCTTTTAATGACTCATTCATTATTTCTCTTCCACATGTTCTTACAAATGTTTCCACAGTTTCACTGTCCTAAGTTCATTTGTTTTTCATTGGTGCCTTCTCAAGCAGTGAAAGTTTTAAAGACCTGCCAATCTCATTTCTGAAAATACAGAATAGCCAGTTTGCACACAGGAATAAGAGGAAATTGTTAGAAATCATGAAAAACAAATTGAATAAAGAAAAAAAAGAGTTTGTGAAAAACATAAAATAACACAGTTTAATGTGGGAAATTTAGACTTAGTTAAGACTCACAAAAAATCTAAATTAATGACTTCTGAAATAAATTTTGTGGTATTTACATGGATTCCTTTTAAGTAAAGAAAAATCCGCACCAAAGTGCATACAGACTGATTTACCCTAAATCTAAAAACTATTTGGATTACATAAAGTTACTGAACTAGAGCTCTGTAAACACAACTCTTGAATTAAATCATTTGCCATTTGGCCAATCTGGATCCTCACCCCCCCACCAGCTTTTCTGAACTGTGCAGTTTTGAGTTATCCTTACAGCACCTTCTCCTCTCCCGAAATTATTCCAGTCCCAGGGAATGACAACCTACTGTACCACATCCTCCACCCAAAAGTTTCCACCCTCTCTGTCCTGTAATCTCCATCCATCACCCTCAATGTCGACCACTCCCTGCCAATGCACGGAACAGTCTTTTCCCCTCACCCCCCCCCCCCCCCCAAATTTTCCGCACCGACCCTTCCCCTCCCCACCATGTAGCATTGTCCTCCTACCACCTTCTAGTCCCTGTGCATGCTCCAACAGACAGCACTCTTCTCTTCCCCCACACATACTTTGCTAACCCTCCCCCTTTGCTGCCCCACTTGCAATTGCTGCTTTTGTTCAATGTTAAAGTTGCAGTCTGGTCAGAGATAGTGGTCGTTTGTGTGTGAGATGTACCTGCTTGTGTGAATGTGTGTGTGAATGTGTGTGTGTGTGTGTGTGTGTGTGTGCGTGTGTGTTTTCTTTTCTGAAGTAGGCACCGCCTGAAAGCTTAATGTGGACTAGTCCTTTTGTTGTGCTTGTCCGCAACTCAATGTGTTATCTTTACAGTGAGCAGCGATCTGTCCTTTTCATAATTACAAATTAACTTCAGATTGCCGAAGTAGTTTGGAAGACTTGCTCACTGTGAACAAACACTTTTTACTATGGGCAGGCGCTCTTCTCAGTAGTTTAGAATCACATACAAAAGTGCAAACCACTAACTGAGCGTTCAGAACTGTGAGTCTGTTCCTCAGGAGGGAAAGGGGTCTTGATTGGGGAAATTTAGAAAGGGAGAGTAGACGTTCACTCAAATCCAACGGTCCTCACTTCAGATCGGTTTCCCTTCCCCATATATAATCTCTGTTTCATCTCCGTACGTGGAACTAATAGCTCCAAAAGATAGAACAGCCATTCTAATTTCAATGAGTCTGTTGGAGGTACTAATAACTTCATTTCCTGAAGGTAAGTACTGATGAGTCATTCTGTCACATAATGTTATATTTTCCCAAAGTGAATTATCCTTTTTATGTGCCTCATGAATATAAGCAGCAAGGACTCACCTTCCTTCTTCCTTTTATATGAGGTTGTGACTTTTGAAAAGGAAGCCCGAAGACAAGAAAAGAAAGCTTCTCAATGTATAATTCTCTTTTAGGTGCCTCCAAGATGACCCCTTCTGCCTCAAAGCAGTAAACATCAGGACTCAACAGAACATCAAGTTTTCATATTCTGAGAAAGAGAACGGCAAATTAAGCATATCTATAGATTGTATTAAATTTAAGAAGGAACATTACATGGCAAGTGGGTGGGTATTAGCATGGGAAAATATGGCATTCCTAAGAAACAACAAAATCTCATAAAGAATTTGATTGATGGTGTAAAGGACTGGAACTGGCCAATCTAAAGTAAGAACATGCCTAGGATGGAATTTATCAAAACACAAGAAGAAATAAGACAAAGATGTCCGGTAGATGAATAAAGTACAAATAGTGAGTCACTGAACAGTTCAGTGAAATGATTATCCTCATCAACATCAACATAAAATTGGAACCAACAACAATATTTCATATATACAAGCTGACAACACATGCAGAACATGGAGACTGAGTATATGAAAGCTCTGGAGGGGTAACTCAGTATGTAAAAGGCTATAAATATCTAATAAACATAGGGGACTGGAATGCTATACTAGGAGCAGGAATAAAAGGCACAGTTACAGGAGAATACAGGCTCAGTACTAAGGATCAGAGAAGAGGAACACTCTTAGTTGTACAAGAATATCAGCTAGTCATAGCAAATACATTGTCAAGAATCAGAAGAGGAGGAAATGGCCTAGAACATAACAGCTGGCCGCGGTGGTCTAGCAGTTCTAGGCGTTCAGTCCGGAACCGCGTGACTGCTACGGTCGCAGGTTCGAATCCTGCCTCAGGCATGGATGTGTGTGATGTCCTTAGGTTAGTTAGGTTTAAGTAGTATTAAGTTCTAGGGGACTGATGACCACAGATGTTAAGTCCCATAGTGTTCAGAGCCATTTGAACCATATTTTTAGAACATAACAATAAACCAGCAGGATTACAGGTGGTGAGAGAGATTCTGAAATCAAATATTGTACTGCAAAGCATAGCCAGGTGCACATTTAGACCAAGATCAAAATTAAACAATGAAGAAGGATTGGCTGATGTTTAAGAGAATCATTAGGAAGAATCAATGAGTAAAAAAAGTATGATACTAAAGGGCTGAAAAATGATGATGTGCATTTGAAGTTCTTCAATGCAGTAAATACTATGATATCTAATACCACAGTAAGCAGTTCGGGTGAAGAGGAATAGATATCCCCTAAAGTCCATTTGCAGTAGTTGGAAAACAAATATGAAGGTAACTGAAGAAACCTTGAATAACAGAAAAAAATAATTCAATTGATTGATGAAAGAAGAAAATACAGAAGTGTTAATGAAAAGAAAGGAAAACAGAAATTAAGCCATGCAGGAATCAAATTTCTAAGAATACAAATCTGGAGCACAGCAGTATATGGAAAAGACTTATGCACAGTACAAAAACCCAAAAAGAAGAGAATCAAAGTATTTCAGATGTGTCATACAAGATTGTGAAATTTAGGTCAACTGATAAGGTAACAGAACATATTATGTGCAGAATCAATGAGTAATATGTGGAAAACAGTGAGTGGAAGAAGGGACACAATGATAGGACACATGTTAAGACATCAGAGAATCTACATCTATATTCTGCAAACATCTGTAAAGTGCATGGCAGAGGATATGTCCCATTGTACCAGTTATTATGGTTTCTTCCCATTCCATACACATATGGAGCTCTGGAAGAATGACTGTTTGAATGCCTTTTTGTGCACTGTAATTATTCTAATCTTATTCTCACAATCTTTATGTGAGTGATACGTAGGGGCATTGCAGTATATTCCTAGGCTCATCATTTAAAGCTGGTTCTTGAAGCTTCATTAATAGACTTTCTCAGGATAGTTTACATCTATGTTCAAGAGTCTGCCAGTTCAGTATCTCTGACACTTTCCTAAAGACACAAACCTGTGACCATTTGTGCGGCCCTTCTTTGTATATGTACAATATCCCCTGTAAGTCCTATTTGGTACAGGTCCCAAACACTTGAGCAATATTCTAGACCCAGCCACACAAGTGATTTGTAAGCAACCTCCTTCATAGACTGAGTGCACTTCCCCAGTATTCTACCAATAAAATAATGACAAGTCTCCTTTTTGATCTCATTGCCTCAATTGTGAGAAAGAAATAAAGATTTATGTACTTCAATGCGTAATTTACAGCCAATACATTGCTGTGACCTGAATTCACCATGTACAGAAGTCGACTGACATTACATACTCCCTCACAATACCTTGAAATGTCATTCTTCATGGCAGCAGAGGGAGCTTTAGAGGGTAAAAAATGAAGGAGAAATCTGTTACTAGAAAATATCCAACAAATAATCAAGGCTTTTGATTAAGTGCTACTCTATTATGAAGAGGTTAACGCGAAAGACAAGATCGTGGTATGCCACAACAAATCAGACACAAGAGGGAGGGGGGAGGGGGGGGGGGATCAGATTGTTGGGGTGAAAATGAGATACCATTGTCGTTGTTGTGGTCTTCAGTGCAGAGACTGGTTTGATGCAGCTCTCCATGCTACACTATCTGGTGCAAGCTTCTTCATCTCCCAGTACCTACTGCAACCTACACCCTTCTGAATCAGCTTAGTGTATTCTCTCCATCTACGATTTTTACCCTCCATACTGCCCTCTAATACTAAATTGGTGATCCCTTGATGCCTCAGAACATGTCCTTCCAACCAATACCTTTTCTAGTCAAGTAGTGCCACAAATTTCTCTTCTCCCCAATTCTATTCAATACCTCGTCATTAGTTATGTGATCTAATCTTCAGCATTCTTTTCTAGTACCACATCATAAAAGCTTCTATTCTCTTCTTGTCCAAACTACTTATCGCCCATGTTTCACTTTCATACATGGCTACAGTCCATACAAATACTTTCAGAAATGACTTCCTGACACTTAAATCTATACTCAATGTTAACAAATTTCTCTTCTTCAGAAACACGTTCCTTGCCATTGCCAGTCTACATTTTATATCCTCTCTACTTCGACCATCATCAGTTATTTTGTTCCCCAAATAGCAAACCTCATCTACTTTAAGTGTCTGATTTCCTAATCTAATTCCCTCAGCATCACTCGACTTAATTCCAACTACATTCCATTATACTCGTTTTGCTTTTGTTGTTGTTCATCTTATATCCTCCTTTCAAGACACTGTCCATTCTGTTCAACTGCTCTTCCAAGTCCTTTGCTGTCTCTGACAGAATTACAATGTCATTGGTGAACCTCAAAGTATTTATTTCTTCTCCATGGGTTTTAATTCCTACTTCGAATTTTTCTTTTGTTTCCTTTACTGCTTGCCCAATATACAGATTGAATAACATTGGGGATAAGCTACAACCCTGTGTCACTCCCTTCCCTTTCATGCCCCTCAACTCTTATAACTGCCATCAGGTTTCTGTACAATTTGTAAATAGCCTTTCGCTCCCTGTATTTTACTCCTGCCACCTTCAGAATTTTAAAGAGAGTGTTCCAGTCAACATTTTCAAAAGCTTCCTCTAAGTCTGCAAATGATAGAAATGTAGGTTCGCCTTTCCTTAATCTATCTTCTAAGAGTCATAGGGTCAGTATTACCTCACATGTTCCAACATTTCTACAGAATCCAAACTGATCTTCTGTGAGGTAGGCTTCTACCAGTTTTTCCATTCGTCTGTAAAGAATTTGCGTTAGTATTTTGCAGCCGTGATTTATTAAACTGATAGTTTTGTAATTTTCACATCTGTCAACACCTGCTTTCTTTGGATTTTAATTATTATACTCTTCTTGAAGTGTATCATATCTCCCATTTCATCCTCATCTGCATCCTCTTCCATTTCCATAATATTGTCCTCAAGTACATCGCCCTTATATTGCCCCTCTATAGACTCCTTCCACCTTTCTGCTTTCCCTTCTTTGCTTAAAACTGGGTTTCCTTCTGAGCTCTTGATATTCATACAAGTGGTTCTCTTTTCTCCAAAGGTCTCTTTAATTTTCCTGTAGGCAGTATCTATCTTACCCCTAGCAAGATCATCCTAATTGGAACACTACTTGCCACGCCTGATGTTAGATGCCCATGTCTTCTAGGAGTTCCACCAGTTCTCATCCAGCCAGGCAGCAGCCATGTGGACAACTGCCACCACCTCCCATCTCTCACACAATGTGAAAGCAACAAACTGAAGGACACCAACACTTTGGAGATGTAACACAAGGTAATAAAAATGTGATAAAGCACCTCAGTATTTTGTTCACCTCAAAATAACTAACATCCTGAAACACAACTCAGAGATTAACATTAATACAAGGGGCAGTCAAATGAAAGCAAGACAGATGAAAATGTAAGTAAACTGTTTATTATTTCAAGAGTATCCCCACAACTATCAATACAATTATCCCACTGTGAGACAGGGTGGTCATGCCTTCATGGAAAAATGTTTGCAGTTACCTTTGGAACCATGACAGTACCCACGCATTCACATCTTCATCTGAGCAAATCAGCACCTGCAGATGTCTTTCTTCAAGGCTCCAAAAATACGGAAATCACGTGAGGAGAAATTAGGACTGTATGGAAGGTGTCTAATGGCTTCCCAGCAAAACTTCTGCACCACATCTGAAACTATGCTGACAACATGTGGATGGACACTGCACAAGTTTTGCTCAAAAGTCATTACACATCCTGCATATAGACCCAGCCTCTCCCCAAGCTATTTCCATGTTTTTAGAGTCCTGAACTAAGTCATTCATGGCTGTCGATTTTCTGGGTACAATTGTAACTCCTTATGCAACCAAAAACATTTTTCCATGAAAGCATTGACTGTTTTGTCTCACAGTGCAATAAATGCATTCAGTTGGTTCGTAAATTCATAGCATTTTTGTTTTGTACATTGGTATTCCAATGGCTATGGGTTTATTTATTGATTGTCATTTTTTAAATTTGTAGTTCAATGTTGCCATTTGAGTATACATTTTGTTATTTGGAAATGGTGAATGGAGCTGTGGATGCTTGAAAATTGAATGCCAAGTGGAGAAACAGGAACATTTCTGACATATTCTTCTGTTTGAGTTCAATAGAGGGGTGATAGCAGCAGAGGTAGCCAGAAACATTTGCACCATGTATGGCAATAATACTGTTGAACAGAGCATGGCAATAAATTGGTTCTCTGATTTAAATGAAGCTCCTTTTTACATTAGCAATTCTCCATCTTCGTGAAGACATTCGGTGTTTGATGCAAGATTGTCTAAACACATTAAATCAGAAAGATCAACATCAATGTAATTGCAAACTGACAAATGTGATGAACTGTGATCATTCCTTCATTGTGTGACATTTGCACGCAATGGGGAGGGTTCAAAAGTGAGGTGTATGGGTGCCACACACTCTAAGCCAAAGCTACAAAAATCAGCAGGTGGTCATAGGTGCAACTTTGCTTGCTGATTATCAATTGGCTCATGAACAACACTGATGATTCCTATCCTGTATTATTACTGGTGACAGTACATAGTGTATTTATGGTGCCATAAGGAAGCAAGAGGAATGGTTGAGGCCAAACAAAGGAGCAACTCCACATACAAAGATCTGAGCAATGCCACAAAAGATAATGTTATCCACCTGCTGGAACAGCGATGGTGTGGTGTACTACAAATTGCTTCCCCGAGGTGTAACCATCACTGCTGACATTTGCTGTCAACAATTGAGATGTCTTGCAGATACAAACCAAGAACACCGACCAGGAAAACTGCTGAATTGATGCTACTCCACGATAATGCTTGCCAGCTTTCTGCTAGTGACAAAAAACTCTATACAAGAGTTGGGTTGGAAAGTCATCCCTCACCCACTTGATTCATCTGATCTTGCACCCCCAGATTTTGACCCTTGCCACTCTTTTCAAATAACCTTCAAGGAACTTCCTCTCTGGATAAAAATGTGCTCCAAACATGGCTCAACAAGTTCTTCACACGATTTCTGTCGTCATGAAATTGAAAAATTATCCCAGCTTTGGCAAACTGTTTTACATAGTGAAGAAGAATACATTATTGATGA
Source organism: Schistocerca serialis cubense (assembly GCF_023864345.2). Classification (NCBI taxonomy): domain Eukaryota; kingdom Metazoa; phylum Arthropoda; class Insecta; order Orthoptera; family Acrididae; genus Schistocerca; species Schistocerca serialis. The sequence continues at coordinate 884,914,765 of NC_064639.1, forward strand.
CTAAAGTCTCTGTTATGCATATCTTTTTGTGCTTATTAAACTTACCAAAAAATGCTACAAATTTATGTACCAACCCAATATTAACAGTTCTGGCAATTTCTTTTGAAATAATAAACAGTTTACTTAGATTTTTTCCCATCTCTCTTGTTTTGATTTGATTCGTCCTTATACAATGAGCACATTACTGATTCTAGAAGTTACTTTTTAGTGGAAAGATGTTACTTTCTTGCTTCATACAGTTCAAAAAGAAGTTTAAGTCATTTTGTAAAGACTAAATCGCTATCATTATACACTGATCAGCCAGAACGTTATGACCACCTTCCTAATAGGCAGTGTGTCCACCTTTGGCACAGATAACAGCATCAACACATCATAACATGGAAGCATGGAGCCTTGATGGGTCACTGGAGGGAGATGGTACCACATCTTCACACACAAGTCACCTAATTCCCATAAATTCTGGGGAGGGGGAAGATGAGCTCTGATGCCATGTTTAATCACATCCTAGGTGTGTTCAGTCAGGTTCAGATCTGGCACGCTGGGGGAGAGGGGGGGGGGGGGGGCAGCACATGAATTGGAACTCACCACTGTGTTCCTCAAACCACTCCATCATACTCCTGGCCTTGTGGCATGGTGTGTTATCTTGTTGAAAAATGCCACTGCTATTGGGAAACTTGATTGTCATGAAGGGGTATGTGGAATCTGCAACCAGTGCACAATACTCCTTGCCTTGCACAAGCTCCATTGGACCCATGGTTGCCCATGTGAACATTCCAAAAGCATAATGAAGTTGCCACCAGCTTGTCTCTGTCTTGCAGTACATGAGTCAAGGAGCTGTTCCCCTGGAAGATGACGGACAGATCATGTCATTCCTCACCAGGTGACACTGCTATCACTTGGACACTCTTATACTGATAGTAGGTCAGTGGTCATAACGTTCTGGCTGATCAGTGCAGTTATGGCCCAAAATGGATACTTTATGTGGCACAAAGCTAGTATGACGTACTTTCACAATGACTCCTTTGAAAAAGATACACACTGTTTTCTTCCCAACCCAAGTTTGTGCTTCCTTTATACTGAGTACCTTGTTGAACAAGAAACTGAACTTTAATCTTCCTGTTTTATATTTTAATTTTACTGATTGCAAATCCTGCAATTGAAGACATTACTTTAATTAGTCAGTCTGGCTGTAATATGCCAAATTCATATGCACTAGTGTAAGCAACAAATGTAACTAATGCCCGTTAGCTCCCACACTAGATAACATAGTAAAATCTGCCATGTAAAACACATGCTTAATGTGCACTTGATAAAAGGACATTACACAAAACAGCTTGCCTATGTGGAGCTAAAATACTGGTCACAGAACCTATTTTTTGTCATAAAATTCCTCTCGTGTCAACTTCCTCATCTCAGAGAAGCACTTGCATTCTACATTCTCAATTATTCATAAATGTATTCCAACCTCTGTCTTCCCCTTCAGTTTTTACCATCTACAGTTCCATCTAATACCATGGAGGTTATCCACTCATGCTGTAACACTTAGTTCCTTCTTCTTGTCAATGTTTTTCACTTATACCTTTCTTCGCTGATTCTGCAAGGAACATCCTTATTCCTTATCAGTCCAACAAATTTTAGTACCAAATTTCAAACACTTCAGTTCTCTTCTTTTCATTGTACCCACAGTCCATGATTCACTACCATATAATTCTGTGATCCAGATGTACATTCTCAGAAGTTTCTTCCTCCAATCGACCCCTATGTTCTGTATTAATACACTTTTTGGCCATGAATGCCATTGTAGGCTCCCTTATATAATTTTCCTTGTTTTGACTTCCAAGAATTATTTTGCTCTTACAGTAGCAGAATTCCTTATCTTTGCCTACTTCATGGTCATCAATTTTGGTTATTAAACTATTGTTAATCTCATTTCTGTTACTCCACATTACTTTCCTCTTTCTTCCATTTATTCTCAATCCATATTTGGTACTCTCTAGAATGTCCATTCCATTCAACAGATCCTATAATAGGTCTTCCCCTTCACTGAAGACAGCAATGTCATGAGCAAATCCTATCAACAATATCCTTTCATCTCAAATTTTGATCCTACTCTTGAACTTTCTTTTTATTTACTTCATTGCTTCTTTGACATATGGATTGAACAGTAGGGGTGAAAGACTGCATTTCTGTCTTACATCCTTTTCAATGCGGGCACTACATTTGTCTTCCTTCTAATTATTCTGTCTTGGTCCCTGCACACATTGTATTTTACCTGTTTTCCCATAGCTCACTCATGTTTCTCTCAAAATTTCCAACATTTTGCATCATTTAACATTGGCAAATGCTTTCTCTAGACAAACAAATCCTATGAACATGTCACAAAAATTTTTTGAAAAAATTGCTAGGACATCCTCTACCAAATACAGAATTTCACAATGGCTGAACGCTGTAATTGTGTGAATCTTTTTGTTGTGCCTATCATGACTCAGCATCTCCGCTAAATGGTGAGTAGCAAATTTCCTTCTCTAATATTGTTACATTCCATCCTGGAGTTTCCATTGTTTGAATTTTACAATATTATGAGCAGGAAAGTCACTACTCACCATATAGCGGAGATGATGAGTCCCAGATAGACACAACAAAGAGATTATCACAATTAAATCTTTCAGCCATTAACACCTTCGTCAACACTAGACACACACACACACACACACACACACACACACACACAAAACTCACGGAAATGCAACTCACACACACCACACATGACTGCAGTCTCAGGCAACTGAATCCGCACTGCCTTGACGAAGGCCTTATTAGCAGAAAGCTTTACTTGTGAGAGTCTTTCTGTTGTACCTACCTGCGACTCAGCACCTCCACTATATGGTGAGTAGCAACTTTCCTTCTCATAGTATTGTTACGTTCCATCCTGGAATTTCCATTGTCTGAAATACAGAATTCAAACTATTAACATGCTTCCACCCTTCCCACCTGTCGCCTGCCAGTCTTTTCTTGACAAGACATCACTGCTGATTAGCAAATTGTTTTGAAGAGTTTTTATTATTATTATTTTTCTTATTATTTCAATTTGTTATGTAATTATTCTACATATAAAGACCAATGGACTCAGAAATGTCGCAGCTGTCCATGAATAAATTTGTTGTTCATTCCTTCCTATAAGGGTCTCCCTTTCTTCTTCATTATCTTTATGCACCCACCCCCAATTTAATAAGTGCCCTATATCAGATTAACTGATATTTACTAAATACCTGTTATAAATTTTATACTGAAGGAAAAAGTATACAGGGTTTTTCTTTCAATTGACCCTGTGGCGAGAGTGTGGTAGCATACAATATCGCCAATTTAGTTTTCTTCCAATAATTAAATTACTGTGACATCAATGATGCTATGTATGCTTTGATGGTTTAGTCAGGAGCCAAATTTCACTTGTCACACTATCACACCCTGGCTGTGATTGATCTGTGAAGTGGACAACTATGCAAATGGCATTGCATACCAAAAAAATGGTAGTATAAGTCAATGTTGCAAGAGGACACACAAATGTATTAGAGCTTTGGGCGTCAAATGGAGCAAGAATGTTTATTATAAGGGCAGCATTTAGCTACATGCTCTTTCTATTCTTGCTCACATTTTATAACAATTCAGCAAGAAAAGAATTACTTGCAATTATCAAACTTGATGCCATCTGCAACCACCACTCTGCATTTTTGAACAACCGCAGAAGTAACTACAGCCCAGAGCACTTTAGAATCACATACAAAAAGCTTGTTCCATTTTGCAGATGTTTTAGTTTCATGCGATACGTACCCAATAAGCCTGTCAAGTACGGGTTGAAGCTGTATGCACTGTCTGATAGTAAGACATTTTACACTTATAATTCTGAAGTGCACTCTGCAAGAGAGAAACCTGGAAAATATCTTGCATCGAACTAGGAAATTGTGAAGGTATTATCTGAAACCATCAAGGGCACTAACAGATATATAAGTACAGGTATCTGTTATAGTAGTTATTCCTTTAACAAGGCATCTTCTGGGAAACAGGCTAATCTTCATTAGGACACTGGACATAAAAAGACACATGCACAAACAAGAACGAAATATTTGCCGAACAGGTCACAAGAAACTGGAAACTGTCTTTTTGGATTTCATTATGACTTCTGTCTTGTTTCATTCCAAACAAAAGGAAACAATGTTGTGTGTTTCTTACCATCAATGCATGAAACTGATGGAATAAACATGACTACATGTAAGTCTGTTAAAAATTTGGACTGCAGTGCAATCAAAGGTGAAGCAGACACTGTTAATTACATGTGTACATCCTACTCCGCACAAAGGACAATAAGAAGATGGCTACTGGCCTTGTTTTTCCATTATCTGGGTATTGCTGGTATAAGTTCCCAAGCATTATTCTTTGCAAACAATCCAGAAAAAAAACTCAGATGAAGAACATACCTTACAAGCATGGCCTCAGCTCCAATAGAGCGCCTTTTGAAAGAAAAGGCTCAACACACTATTCTACCAAGGGTTATATCAAAGGATTTCTGTCACCTTACAGATCCGCTTCCAAAAGTAATTAAGAGGTGGTTGAAAGGTGCGAGTGGTGTCATCTTTGTGGCGGTAAATAATAATAATAATAATAATATAAGTACTACGACCTGCAATGGTTTCAAGAGATTAGTTTGCAAACAACATTGTTACACGTAATGATTTAAAAAAAAAAGGGGAGGGGGCTATCTTGTTCTTGATAATGACTATATTGTATTTCTGTTTCAATTGATTATGTATTTTTATAAAACTTGCTTTAATAAAGGCCGATGAGAGCACTATAATCTATGGTTAAAATTTATTTATTATTTGTCATTAGAGTAACATTGAGAAAACTTCCTGGAAATTTCACTGTCAGATCTATGGAAATAATTTTAATTTGTCACTGTACATTTTCATTTATTTCACCATGTGTATTTGTGTTCAGATCCTGTTAAATGCTGACATTACAAACAATCTTTCTTATTGCTTATAACCCCGTCTACTAATTTTACCAGAAAATTAAAAAATTTTCTTGGTTCAAATGGCTCTGAGCACTATGCGACTTAACTTCTGAGGTCATGAGTCGCCTAGAACTTAGAACTACTTAAACCTAACTAACCTAAGGACATCATACACATCCATGCCCGAGGCAGGATTCGAACCTGCGACCGTAGCAGTCACCCGGTTCCAGACTGTAGCAGCTAGAACCGCATGGCCACTCCGGCCGGCCAAAATTTTCTTGTTAAATGGTATTTAAAGTTAGCAGAACTGAGTGTTGCATGTGCCCACACTCTTAACTGTCTTCAGCAATGTTCAACAACCATTACTTACCTGTTAACTTACACTTTTCAATTCCTTGTGCATTCATACGACACATCTCAAGGATGAGCCAACTGGGATGGACTGGCAACTAGTGGCTACAGTAGCCACGCAGAAATGCTCTGTACATAGGTAGCAGCTGAATTGCGATTGCAAGTTACAACTGTTTAATTGACAGGTGACAATGCTCAAGGGATATAGTATTCACACTTGACACAAAACATATTTTTTTAGGACATTAACACATGGAAAAATTTCTATTTCAAATTTTCTCTTTGCTTATTTGCTGTGGTCAACTTTTATCACTGGTTTCAACATAAAGATACTAGAAAGAACCATGGTAAACTTTGGAATTAAATCAGTAATGAGTGCTTGAAAATTTATGCATTTATTACATTACAATGTGTTTACACAAAAACTATTTTAATGAAGTTTCTCAGTCATCATAAAATATTTTGGCACAAATTGCCTGAAAAGAAAAATTCCAATATTTATTGCAGCTGTCCAACTTTTAGTAAAAATCAACAGCATCTATTAAAACTTTTTTTATGTCACCTGAACTGCGACCAAATATTTGCCATTATATTGGAGTAACCCATGGACTCTAAAAAGTTACACATGCAACGCAAGTAATGTAAGTGGAAGAGATTATCACAGCAGTTCTACATACTGTCAAGAGTCTTGTTCATCCAGCATTGGGACCAATAATCATTTAGGAACATTCACAGAGACCATAACAAAACATGTCACATGTCTGTTTCTGATGTCATCTTTTCAAAGTCCCATTTTCTCCCTCAAGCATAGATCATCTCTTCATCCATCCAAATCCCACTGGCCAGCAATGTCTGCAATTCATACACACTAAACAAAAATATCACCCAATAATATAGCAACATTTAGGAACATGTTACCATCAAACAAAATATTTATAAAATTACTAAACTGGTAATGACAAATGTAAAGCTATGCTCACTTTGAAGGTCTTTTACTGCTGTATTATTATATCTTTGTTCTTCCACATTGAAATACGTGTACCATACACGAAAGTACTGGTACCTTCACCACCCGTAAATCAAGAATGCTTATTCATGCTCTGTCTATACATCAGTCACATTACACAAATCACAATCAGTTTTTGAACTGGCTTCCTGGATGAAATTTTACATAACCTACTATCAATGCCCCTTCCATTTGTAAGACATATGAGCAATGGACATGTGGCACACCAATGAGACCTAACCTCTTCTTAGCTGTGACCAAGCTCTGTGCACTGAATTTTGAAAAGCAGTCAATAAGATGGGCTTTGCCAAGCCATATTATTGTCATACATAAAATTTTGATATATCTGCACAGCTATTGGGAGCCATGTCGCCATCATCACTTCTCAAAGCTGTTGATGTGGGTGTGGGAGAGGAAACTCACACTGGAAACAACCAACATGGCTGCACACACATTCAAGTACACTATGTGATCAATAGTATTCGGACACCCCCAAAAACATATGTTTTTCATATTAGGTGCACTGTGCTGCCATCTACGGCCAGGTACTCCATATCAGTGACCTCAGAAGTCATTATACATTGTGAGAGAGCAGAATGGGGCGCTTCGCGGAACTCACCGACTTCGAACGTGGTCAGGTGATTGGGAGCCACTTGTGTCATATGCCTGTAAGCAAAATTTCCACACTCCTAAACATCTCTAGCTCCATTGTTTCTAACGTGATAGTGAAGTGGAAAAGTGAAGAGACACATACAGCACAAAAGCGTAAAGGCCGACCTTGTCTGTTGACTGACAGACCACCAACAGTTGTAGAGGGTCATAATGTGTAATAGGCAGACATCTATGCAGACCGGCACACAGGAATTCCAAACTGCATCAGGATCCACTACAAGTACTATGACAGTTAGGCGGGAGGTGAGAAAACTTGAATTTCATGGTCGAGCGGCTGCTCACAAGCCACACATCACACTGGTAAAAGCTGAACAATGCCTCACTTGGTTACGGAGCGTAAACATTGGAAGACTGAACAGTGGAAAAATGTTGTGTGGAGTGATGAATCATGATACACAATGCGGTGATCCGATGGCAGGGTGTGGGCGTGGCAAACGGCCAGTGAACGTCATCTGCCAGCGTGTGTAGTGCCAACAGTAAAATTCAGAGGTGGTGGTGTTACAGTGTGATCGTGTTATTCATGGAGGGGGCTTGCACCCCTTGTTGTTTTGTGTGGCACTATCACAGCACAAGCCTACATTGATGTTTTAAGCACCTTCTTGCTTCCCATTGTTGAAGAGCAATTCGGGGATGGTGACTGTATTTTTCAACATGATCGAGCAACTGTTCATAATGCACGGCCTGTGGTGGAGTGGCTACATGACAATAACATCCCTGTAATGGACTGGTCTGAACAGAGTCCTAACCGGAATCCTATAGAACTTCTTTGAGATGGTTTGGAGTGCCGACTTCATGCCAGGCCTCACCAACCGACATTGATACCTCTCCTCAGCGCAGTACTCCATCAAGAATGGGCTGCCATTCCCCAAGAAATCTTCCAGCACCTGATTGAACGTATCCCTGTGAGAGTGGAAGCTGTCATCAAGGTTAAGACTCAGCCAACACAATAATGAATTCCAGAATTACCAACGTAGGGCGCCATGAACTTTTAAGTCATTTTCAGCTAGATGTCCTGGTACTTCTGATCACATAGTGTATAATACCTTCCAATACTTGTGTATTCTCCTACGTAAATTGAAATTTTATGGGATTGATGGCATTGTCAACCAGTGGTACAAACAGAAACAGAAGAAATGATAAACACAGAATTGTTATAAGGGCAGCATTTAACTACTTGCACTTCCTCCTCTTGCTCCGGTCACTGATGTTTGATGATAAATCAATGAGGAAAGAATGACTTGCAATTATCAAACTTGCTACCAACTGTAACCTCCACTCTATATTTTTGAACAACTGAAGAAATAACTGCAGCCCAGGCCAATTTACAACCACAAACATAAAGCTTGTTCCATTTTGCAGATGTTGTGGTTTTGAGCAGTACATTCCCAACAAGTGTACCAAGTATGGTTTGAAGTTGTGTGCATTGTGTAATAGCAAGACATTTTACACTTGTAATTTTGAAGTATACTGTAGGAGAGAGAATCCTGTAATATATCTTGCATCTAACCAGCCAACAGATATTAGGAAGGTATCAGCTGAACCAATCAAGGGCACTCACAGTAATATAACTATTATAGTAGTTATCCTTTAGCAGTGTATCTTCTAGAAAATGGGCTAACATTCATAGGGACACTGAAAAAGAACATAAAAGAAATTTTTGCTAAATGGATCGCAGGAAAATGGAAACTGTTTTTTCAGATTTCAAGATGACTTCTGTCTTCCCTCATGCCAGATGAAAAGAAACAAGGCTGTGCTTTTCCTGCCATCAGTGCAGGAAACTGATGGTACAGATACAACTAAAAACAAGTCTGTTGTAAATTTGGACTACAATGCACAACCATAGGTGGAATAAATAGATACCGGTGAAAACAGGCATAGTAATAGCACTTAATTTGTGGTTATAATTTATTTATAATTTGTTGCTCAAGTTGTGCTGAGGAAACTTTCTGGAAACTTATCTGTCAGATATTCTGTAACAGTTTAATCAGCTCATGTACATTTTCATTTATTTCATCTTGTATATTTGTATGCAGATTCTATAAAATAATTAAGAATAATCTTCCTTATAGTGCCATCTAATAATTCTACCATATTTCTGTTAAATGATATTTAAAGTTAGGCTCCACTGAATGCTGGACAAACCCACTGATGTAACGTCTTCAACGCATTTTTGCAGGGTTAAATGTTCAACGACCATTACTCACCTGTAAAATAAGACTGACATTATATGGATGTGTTGTGTCTGTCCTTTTGGACATGGTCAAAAGAACACGCAGCACGCATTCATATAATTTGACGGATCCAGCTGGGCAGTGGATGCACCATCTTCAGTGCGGGTGCACAAATACATCTGACCTCCTGTGGGAATCTCAGATCGAACATGGAGGAAATAGGCAGGGATTGTGGATAGGAGGTGCTCGATGGGAGTGTGGATCAGGAGTGACATGTGCCGAGACAGTCTATGCAGTTGCGATAACACTGTGTCATGGATGGTGCAGTGGTTACCATACCTGAGTAGTAAGTATGAGATCCCACGTTCTAATCCCGGTCCAGTACACATTTTCACTCATCCCCACTGATTCTGCATAATGTCCCAATGCAGCTGACAGCAGTGATCCTCTCCATTTCCTTTCCTTTTTTCTCCTCTCCACCTTCAATTTACATATAAGATTGACAAACAAGGTGCATCTGAAAAGTTCAGTGAATGGTCTCAGAAAATGAAGCAAACAAGAGTTACAAACAAAATACATTTACTGGCACTTAAAACTACTCACTGCCAGAGACAACACACTTCTAACATTGACTGTGAAGCTTTTGAAACTTTTAGCCAATGCTTCTAGTCCAATCACTCAACCCACTGTCATCACATGCTGTTGGACATCCACATCATTATAGGAGATGAAACATGGTGCAAACAATAGAATCTATGGACCAAGCAATAGTCAGTGGCATCATTTTCATCCTCTTCCCTGCCTCCCTTGGGTTGAAATTAATGATACAGCAAGTCCTTGCAGTTGAAAAAGTCGATCAACAATGGTTTAATCTTGGATTTTGTCAGCTGACTTTCCTTGGGAAGCAGGTACGATGATGAGCACCATGCCATTGACTGTCATTTGGTCTCTGCATCATATTGGTAGCACCAGGTCTCATCTCCTCTGATGATGATGTCCAACAATGCACAACCATGGTACTTCTAGTGCTTCCCCAAAAAGGGTTTGCCGACAGTTTGCAACAGCTTTACAACCGATGTTACAAGTGTGTTGTAGCTGATTGTGATTAATTTGAAGGTGAGTAAAGATGTTTTGTTTGTATCTCTTGTTTCGTTTATTTTCTGAGATCATTCACCAAACTTTTCAGATGCACCTTGTATTTCAATTCCTTTTGCATTTCCACAATTTTTGTATGATGACACATCTCAATGATGAGTCAGCTGGGGAGGACAGACTACTGGTTAAGCCACAGTAGCCATGCAGAAATGTCCTGTCCATAAGTAGTAGCTGAATGGCAATCTACCATGATATGTTACCAATGTTTAGTTGACAGGTGGCAATGCTCAATGCATGTAATACCCACAGTTTTGACAAAATGTATCTTTTAAAAGACATTGATAAGGAAAACATTTCTATTTTAAATTTTCTCTTTGCTGATTTCTTGTGGGCAAGCATTATCACTGGTTTCAACATGATGATGCTGTAAAAAACTGGGGAAAACTTTGGAATTAAATTTTATTCACAAGTCCTTGAAAATTAATGCATTTACTACACTAAAAAGCATTTATACAAAAACTGTTTAAATGAAGTTCTTCAGTCATTGTAATAATTTTGGCACAACTTAAGTGAAAAGAAAATTTTTCAGCTCCATGTAATCCTATATTTGTCTCAGTAATTTAACTTTTAATAAAACTGAACAGCAACTAGTTGAACTTAATTTTTATGCCTCTTGAATTGCAATTAATTTTTTGTCTCTGTGTTCTAGTACAACATGAAATCTTTACATTACACCGTAAGTGTTTAAGAACATGCAATGTTAGTGGAAAAGAGATTATTATGATACTTCTATATACCATCAAGATCCTTGTTTGTTCAATAGTGGGGCCAACAATTGTTTAGGCTACACTCACATAAACCATGACAAAACACATGTGCTTCTGTTGACATATTTACAAAGTCACATTTCCTCCTCTCAAGCAGAAATCTTCTCCTTGTCCACTTGAATCCCATAGCCCATCCACGTCCTCATTTCCTCCATAGAACTGAAAAAAAAATCACATACCACCCATTAGAAACATGTTACCATTAAACAACATATTTATAAAAATTACTAAACTGATACTGTGACAGATAAACAGCTACTATCATTTTGAAGGGTTCTCACATCTATATTTTTAACTACATTTTATATGTTCAGCATAATGTCCAGCATGCCTCAAAACTGCTTAGTCCCTGGGCAAGTGTGTATTTTAGTCAGGACACTTCCACTAATTAGTAACCCCTTTAAAGTTTGAAAAAATTGTATCAGAACTCAATTTATTGGATCATTCTTTTATTCTGAAATGTGTGTACCATACAAATAAAACTTTTGTGTGTGAGGCTGCCATCTTAAGCAACTGTGAATCAAGAATGTAGTTATGCTCTGTCTATATGTCAGTCACATTAAATAAATCATTATCAGTTTCTAAACTGGCTTCCTAGATGCATTTTGACAAGCCTCACACAGATGAGAATATTAAGATCCTAGTGGTTAACTGCCAAATTATTCCAACAGAGTGGCAGAGTCTGAAACGCTCCTGAAAAGCAGTGAATCTTGCACAGTACTAGGTACAGAATGCTGGTTGAAACCATAAATTGATAGTAGTGAATTTTTTTGAAAAAATTTTGAATGTATGTCGAAAGAATAGGTTAATGGGAAATGAAGGTGGTGTATTTGTCACAGTAGACAAGAAACTCAAATCCACTGACACAGAAGTTGAAGCTGCAAGTGAGACTGCTTGGGCAAAACCCAGTATCAGGAGTTGGCATAAAATGATAATTTGATCCTTCTATCATCTGCCAGATGCATCTCCTGATGTAACTGAAAACTTCCATACACTTGTAGGTAAGTTCCCCAGTCATACTGAAATCAACAGCAGAGACTTTAATCATCAAATAGTTAATTGGGAAAATTACAGTTACATCAGTGGTCGGTGTGATAAGACATTCTGTGAAACTTTACTAAATGCCTTCTGTAAAAACTACCCAGAATAGATAGTTATGAACTCCACTGATGACAAAACTATATTGGATCTAATGGCAACAAATAGACCTGACCTCTTTGACGATGTCCCATCAAACCGGTTTCAGTGACCATGACACAGTTGTCGTAACAATGATTACCAAAGTACAAAAGACAACTAAAGCGAACAGAAAGATATCTGTGTTCAGTAAACTGGATAAAAAAATCAGTAGTGTTGTACCTCAATGAGGAATTTGAAACTTTCTGCACAGGGCAGAACATTGTAGAGGAACTATGGCTCAAGTTTAAAAGAATAGCTGAGCATCCGCTGGATAGATATTTACCCATTATAAGAGTTCATAATGGGAAGGACCTTCCATGGAATACAGTCCCTGTAAGGAAACTTCTAAAGAAACAGAGACTACATCATAATAGGTGGTCAAACAAAGCATAGGACTGAAGATAGAGAGAAGCTGAATGAAACATGTTTGGCTGTCAAGAGGGCAATGCGTGAAGCCTTCAGTGACCGTCACAGCATAAGATTGTCAAATGATCTTTCACAAAACCCAAAGAAATTCAGGTCATGTGTTAAGGCTGTTAGTGTCACTGAAGTCCTTACCCAATGAGACAGGAACTGAAATTGATGGTAGCAAAGAAAAAGCTGAAATCCTTAACTCATGTTTCAAATGTCCCTTTTTACAAAGGAAAATTTTGGAGAATTACCCCCATTTTAATCCTCATACCACTGAAAGATGAATGAAATCAGCATTAGTGTCAGTAATGTTGAGAAACTGAAATTGTTAAAACTGAACAAAGCTTCAGGGCCTGATGGAATCCGTATCAGATTCTATATTGAATTTGTGGCTGAGTTAGCACCTCCTTGAACTATAATCTACTGTAGATCCATTGAAAAAAAAAAGAACATTCCCAGTAGTTGAAAGAAAGCACAGGCAACAAACATCTATAAGAAGGGTAATATAAGTGATCCAGAAAACTACTGTCCAATATCATTGACATAGATTTGTTATAGAATCTTAGAACATATTCTGGGCTTATACTGAAAACTTTGGATCAAGGTAGTCAGGTAGACACAGTATTTCTTGATCTCCTAAAAGCATTTGACTCAGTACCAAACCTACTCTTACTGTCAAAATTTTGATCAAATGAGGTATCAAGTGAAATTTGTGACTAGATTGAGGACTTTTTGGTACGTAGGATGCAGCATATTATCTTGGATGGAGAGTCATAAGAGGTAGAGGTAATTTCAGGTCTGCCCAGGGAAGTGTGTTGGGACACTTGTTGATCATGTTGTATATTAATAACCTTGCAGACAATATCAGTAGTAACCTCATACTTTTTGCAGATGATGCAGTTATCTATAATCATGTACTGTGTGAAAGAAGCTAAATACTCAGCCATAACCTGATAAGATTTCAAAGTGATACAAAGACTGGCAACTAGTATTACATGTTCATAAACTTAAAATTGTGCACTCAGCAAAACAAAAAAAATATAGTAACCTATGACTTTAACATCAGTGTGTCACAGTTTGATTCAGCCAACTCATACAAACACCTCAGTTTAACAACTGAAAATTGAGGATGGAATGTAACAATATTATGAAAAGGAAAGTTGCTACTCACTATATAGCAGAGATGCTGAGTCGCAGATAGCCACAACAAGACAACTATCACAAATAAGCTTTCACCCAGCAAGGCCTTCATCAAAAATATGGCAAACACACACACACACACACACACACACACACACACACACACACACACACACACACAAGCATCTCACACACACATGACTGCAATCTCTGCTAACTGAAGCCACACTGCGAGCAGCAGCAGTGCATGATGGGTGACGGGTGATTGGGGTAATGAGGCTCAGGCAAAGAAGGAGAGGGATAGTAGGGCAGGGATGGGGGACAGTGAAGTGCTGCTGTGGAGTGTGCAAGAGCAAGGTGGAGAGAGGCTAGGGCAGCTAGGCTAAGTGCAGTTGGGAGGTTGGGGGGGGGGGGGGGGGGGCGTAGTGTGGAACAGGAGAAAAGCAAAAGGGTGCCACTTGATTTTGTATCTCATCCTACAAACCCCTCCCCACCTGCCACTCTGTCTTCATTATATCCCAGTTCTCACCCACTAATTCCACCTCATCCAGTCACATCTGCCGTCCCCCTTCCTCACACTTATCCACCCTCAGACCTGCTATCCACAGCAATATATTTTTTTTATTATTGATATCTTTTCCTTGAGCTCATTGTGACTTCACACCAATTTTAGTGAGGTTTTGTCTTTCACTATTGTCGACACCCTCAGATTTCTTCTTGTTTCCACCTTTTAAATCCTTTGCATCTGTCTCATGATTTTTTCCCATGTATTTGGGTGTATTTTTGTGAAGTTTCTTGGATGTAATACTACGTTATTTACATAATTTTTCAAATATGTTCCACCACCATAGATCCTTGCTCCTTCCATCTGCATCAATAGAGAAAAGTTTCCTTATCCCCAGCCAAAACCCAGTCCCACATACTGTTCCTGCATTGTTGCCTGGCTCATGGAATCCCACCCCCCCCCCCCCCCCCCCCCCAAATGCCCTTGCCATCAAATTACCCATCTCTGGATGCCACCCCTCCTTCCAAAACAACCTCCATCTATTCAGATTCCACCAGTACTCAGCCCTCACCAACGTAGTCCCGCAAAACCACATCAACCAAGCCCAAAACTCCTTGCAGTAGCTTCTCTCTTATTCGCAAGATTCTCCTGCTATTGTTGTTGTGGCCTTCAGTCCAGGGATTGGTTTTATGCAGCTCTCCATGCCACTCTATCCTGTGCAAGCTTCTTCATCTCCCAGTACATACTGCAACCTACATCTTTCTGAATCTGCTTAGTGTATTCATCTCTTGGTCTCCCTCTACGATTTTTACCCTCCACACTGCATTCCAATACTAAATTGGTGATCACTTGATACCTCAGAACATGTCCTAGCAACCGATCCCTTCTTTTAGTCAAGTTGTTCCACAAATTTTGTCTTCCCCTCAATTCTATTCAATAACTCCTCGTTAGTTATGTGGTCAACCCATCTAATCTTCAGCATTCTTCTGTAGCACAACATTTTGAAAGCTTCAATTTGCTTCTTGTCTAAACTATTTATCGTCCATGTTTCACTTCCATACAAATACTTTCAGATATGACTTCCTGACATTTAAATCTATACTCAATGTTAACAAATTTCTCTTCTTCAGAAACGCTTTCCTTGCCATTGTCAGTCTACATTTTATATCCCCTCTACTTCGACCATCATCAGTTATTTTGCTCGCCACATAGCAAAACTCCTTTACTACTTTAAGTGTCTCATTTCCTAATCTAATTCCCTCAGCATCACCCAATTTAATTCAACTACATTCCATTATCCTCATTTTGGTTTTGTTGATGTTCATCTTATATCCTCCTTTCAAGACACTGTCCATTCCATTCAACTGCTCTTCCAGGTCCTTTGCTGTCTCTGACAGAATTACAATGTCATCGGCGAACCTCAAAGTTTTTATTTCTTTTCCATGGGTTTTAATTCCTACTCTGAATTTTTCTTTTGTTTCCTTTACTGCTTGCTCAGTATACAGATAGAGGATAGGCTAAAACACTGTCTCACTCCCTTCCCAACCACTGCTTCCCTTTCATGCCCCTCGACTCTTATAACTGCCACCTGGTTTCTGTACAAGTTACAAATAGCCTTTCGCTCCCTGTATTTTACCCCTGCCACCTTCAGAATTTGAAAGAGAGTATTCCAGTCAACATTGTCAAAAGCTTTCTCTAAGTCTACAAATGCTAGAAATGTAGGTTTGCCTTTCATTAATCTATCTTCTAAGATAAGTCATAGGGTCAGTACTGCCACACGTGTTCCAGCATTTCTAAAGAAGCAAAACTGATCTTCCCTGAGGTCGGCTTCTACCAGGTTTTCCATTTGTCTGTAAAGAAATTGTGTTAGTATTTTGCAGCTGTGACTTACTGAACTGATAGTTCGGCAATTTTCAAATCTGTCAACACCTGCTTTCTTTGGAGTTGGAATTATTGTATTAGTCTTGAAGTCCGAGGGTATTTCGCCTGCCTCATACATCTTGCTCACCAGATGGAAGAGTTTTGTCAGGGCTGGCTGTCCCAAGGCTATCAGTAATTCTGATGGAATATTGTCTATTCCCGGGGCCCTGTTTCGGCTTAGATCTTTCAGTGCTCTGTCAAACTCTTCATGCAGTATCATATCTCCCATTTCATCTTCATCTACATGCTCTTCCATTTCCATAATACTGTCCTCAAGTACATCATCCTTGTATAGATCCTCCATATACTCCTTCCAACTTTCTGCTTTCCCTTCTTTGCTTAGAACTGGGTTTCCATCTGAGCTCTTGTTATTCATACAAGTGGTTCTCTTTTCTCCGAAGGTCTCTTTAATTTTCCTGTAGGCAGTATCTATTTTACCCCTAGTGAGATAAGCCTCTACATCCTTACATTTGTTCTCTAGCCATTGCTGCTTAGCCATTTTGCACTTCCCGGCGATCTCATTTTTTAGATGATTGTATTCCTTTTTGCCTTCTTCATTTACTGCCTTTTTATATTTTCTCCTTTCCTCAGTTAAATTCAATTTTTCTTCTGTTACCCAAGGATTTCTACTAAGCCTTGTCCTTTTACCTACTTCACCCTCTGCTGCCTTCACTATTTCATCTTTCAGAGCTACCCATTCTTCATCTACTGTATTTCTTTCCCCCATTCTTGTCAATTGTTCGCTAATGCTCTCTCTGAAACTCTCTACAACCTCTGGTTCTGTCAATTTATCCAGGTCCCATCTCCATAAATTCCCACCTTCTTGCAGTTTCTTCAGTTTTAATCTACAGTTCATATCCAATAGATTGTGGTCAAAGTCCATATCTACCCCTGGAAATGTCTTACAATTTAAAACCTGGTTCCTAAATCTCTGTCTGACCATTATATAATCTATCTGAAACCTTCCAGTACCTCCAGGCCTCTTCCATGTATACAACCTTCGTTCATGATTCTTGAACCGAGTGTTAGCTATGATTAAGTTATGCTCTGTACAAAATTCTACCAGAAGGGCTTCCTCTTTCATTGCTTATTTCCATTCCATATTCACCTACTATGTTTCCTTCTCTTTCTTTTCCTATTATCAAATTCCAGTCACCCATGACTATTAAATTTCCATCTCCCTTCACTATCTGAATAATTTCTTTTATTTCGTCATACATTTCACCAATCTCTTCATCATCTGTGGAGCTAGTTGGCATATAAACTTTTACTACTGTGGGGAGTTTGCGCTTTATGTCTTCCTTGTCCACAATAATGCATTCACTATGCTGTTTGTAGTAGCTTACCTGCTCTCCTATTTTTTTGTTCATTATTAAACCTACTTCTGCATTACCCCTATTTGATTTTGTATTTATAGCCCTGTACTCACCTGACCAAAAGTCTTGTTCCTCCTGCCACCAAACTTCACTAATTCCCACTACATCTAACCTTAACCTATCCATTTCCCTTTTTAAATTTTCTAACCTACCTGCCCTATTAAGGGATCTACCATTCCACGCTCCGATCAGTAGAATGCCAGTTTTCTTTCTCCTGATAATGATGTGCACCTCAGTAGTCCCCGCCCGGAGATCCGAATGGGGGACTATTTTACCTCTGGAATATTTTACCCAAGAGGACATCATCATCATTTAACCATACAGTAAAGCTGCATGCCCTCAGGAAAAATTACGGCTGTAGTTTCCCCTTGCTTTCAGCCATTTACAGTACCAGCACAGCAAGACCATTTTGATTAGTGTTGCAAGGCCAGATCAGTCAATCATCCAGACTGTTGCCCCTGCAACTACTGAAAAGGCTGCTGCCCCTCTTCAGGAACAACACATTTGTCTGGCCTCTCAACAGATACCCCTCCGTTTTGGTTGCACCTACAGTTTGGCTATCTGTATTGCTGAGGCACGCAAGCCTCCCCACCCACGGCAAGGTCCATGGTTCATGGGGGAGGATTCTCCTGCTATGTAATCCCAAATTCCTGGAACCCATAACACACACTGAAACTCTTGCCCTCCAGGAATTAGAGCAACATGTGCAACACCACCTCAAAAAGCTCTCCACCCTGCTCACTTCCTACTCCAGACTTAGTGTACCACTGTCCATCACCTCTACAACAACCGACAAACCTCCCCCACATCCCCTCATAGCTGACAAATCCTGTCTCGCAAACCTACTACATTTAACCCACCCTCCAAAACTCCCCCCCAAAAACACCACACACAATCCAGAACCTAAGCAGACCCGAAACAGTCATAAACCTTTCCTCCAGATGTGTTAGCCCTCGCAGAAATATCAGTCCTTTTCAAATGCATCACCTTTTGCCCCACTTCCAAATTTAATCATGCAGAACTTGTTAAAGATCTTCTCTCTTCTCTACAGTGGAAACACTTTTTGGCCATCAACCCTACCAATCAGACTCAACCCAAGACAAATGTTGAACGCTGCCTGGCTTAGTTCACTCTTCCATCCAACCGTGATATACCCTCACTGACCCCAAATCACCCCCCATTAACTTTCCAGAATTTCTTAACCTTGAACCTTGCCTCACCATCATTCCCCAAATCACTCAACATGCAAACCAACCCTATATCCACAGAAAGAACCACAGTGTACCATCTAAAATCTAATCCTGACCTTACACACCTACCTGAGAACAAAAGTTCCACCACTGTTGTTTTAAACTCCAACGATTACCTGGCAGAAGGACTCCACCAGCTGTCAGATACATTCACTTACAAACCTTGCCACAATGACCCCATTCCAGAATCCAGCAGGATCTCCTGTCACTCTTCAAATCCTTAGGCCCATCCCGGAATCTCTTCCCATTGTCCATCTCTCTGCTCACCCCTACCACTCCCTGCACTCCTACCTTCTACATGCTTCCTGAAGTCCATGAACCCAACCACCCAGTAGGTCCCATTGTGGCTGGTTACTGTGGCCCCACTGACAGAATCTCTGCTCTCATAGGCTAAAACCTTCAACCTGTTATCCAGAACCTACCCTCCTATATGAAAAACATATCAGAACTTTTACATGTGACAGTAATAAGGATCAGCAAAGCCCATCTTATTGCCTTCTTTTCAAAATGCCCTAATCAGAGCTTTGTCACATTGAGAAGAGATTAGGTCTCATTGGTGTGCCACATGTTGGTTGCTCATATGGATGGGTTATTGAGAATAGGTTTTTACAGCTCTCCACAATTCCTGTCCCTTTACCACACAGTGCCCTGCTCATCACTACTGATGCCACCTCCCTTTACACTAACATCCCTAATGCCCATGGCCTTACCACTATTGAACACTACCTTTCCCAATGCTCGATGAATTCCAAACCAACAACCTCCTTTCTAGTTGCCATGACCAACTATACCCTCACCCACAATTACTTCTCCTTTGAAGGCATTACCTACAAATGAATCTAGAGTACGGCTATGGGCACCTGCATGGCACCATCCTATGCCAACCTATTCATGGGCCATCTAGAGGAATTCTTCCTAAACACACAGAATCCTAAAGCTGGTTCAGATTCATTCATGACATCTTTGTGATCTGGATCAAGGGATCCAGAACCTCAACAGCTTCTCCGCAATTTGCTTCACCTGGTTCTACTGAAACAAATCATCTTCCTTGATATTGACCTCCACCTCAAGAATGGCCGCATCAGTACCTCTGTCCATATCAAACCTACTAACCACCAGCAATACCTCCACTTCGACAGCTGCCACCCATTCCACACCAAGAAGTTCCTTCCATATAGCCTAGCCACTGTTGGTCGTCACATCTGCAGTGATGAGCAGTCCCTTTGAAAATATACCAAGTGTCGCACTGAAGCTTTCACAGACTGTAATTATTCCCCCAACTTTGTACAAAAACAAATCTCCTGTGCCTTATCTTTTCAGTCTCCCACCACCTCCCAAAGTCTCACCGTCCAACCATAGAGGAGCATTCCCCTCATAACTCAGCACCACCCAGGACTGGAGCAACTGAATTACATTCTCCGCCATGGTTTTGATTTACCTCTCGTTGTGCCCTGAAATGAGAAATGTCCTGCCCACTACCCTTTCCGCCCCTCTCACGGTGATATTCCGACATCCACCAAACCTACACAATACACTCACCCATCTCCACACAATCCCTGGTCCCAACCCCTTACCTCATGACTCATATCCGTATAACAGACCTAGGTGCAAGATCTATCCCATACACGCTCCCACCACCATCACCTACTCCAGTCTGGTTATAAACATCACCTACCCCATCAAAGGCTGAGCTACCTGTGAAACCAGTCATGCGATCTACAAATTAAGCTGCAACCACTGTGCATTTGGTACACCCTGTTGCTGAGCATGCTGCCCAACATAACATCCTTCATTTCAATGAGTGCTTCATAGCCTGTGCCATATGGATCCTTCCCACCAACACCAGATTTTCTGAATTGTACATGTGGGAACTTTCACTGCAATATTTCCTACGTTACTGTAACCCTCCTGGCCTCAATCTTCGTTAGTCATTGTCCTCACCCACCCAGCCCCTTTACTGCTCCCATTCCAGCACTACACAGACCTTATTTCAGTATCACACCCAGTCTTTTTACTTCTCTCCTGTTCCACTACCCCCCACCCCACCTCTCCCACGCCCTTCTAACCTCCCGACTGCACCTAGCTGCCCTCCCTCTCTCCATCCTGCCCCAGCCTCCTCATTACCCCCACCCAGTTGCCACCCCCAACATGCACTGCTGCTGCTGCTTGAAGTGTGGCTTCAGTTGCCAGAGATTGCCATCATATGTGTGTGAGTTGCATTTGCATGAGTGTGTGTGTGTGTGTGTGTGTGTGTGTGTGTGTGTGTGTGTGTGTGTTGTCTATTTTTGACAAAGGCCTTGCTGGGCAAAAGCTTATTTGTGACAGTCTTCTTGTTGTGCCTATCTGCGACTCAGCATCTCCGCTATATTGTGAGTAGCAACTTTCCTGTTCATAATATTGTTAAATACCTCGGTCTAACACTTTATAGGGATATGAAATGGAATGAATGCATATGCTCCGTTGTGGGTAAAGCACATGGAAGACTTCAGTTTATTGGTAAAATACTGGGAAGTGCTATCAGTCTACAAAGGAGATTGCTTACAAATAACTTGTGCAACCTATTCTAGAAAATTGCTCAAGTGTGTGGGACCCATCCCAAATAGGACTAACAGGGGATATTGAATGTATACAGAGAGCAGCAACACAAGTGGTCATAGGTTTGTCTGAGCTATGGGAGACTTACAATGATGCTGAAAAAACTGAGCTGGCAGACTCCTGAAGACAGACGTAAAGTCTACTAACAAAATTTCAAGAAATGTCTTTCAGTGATGACTCTAGGAATACTACAACTTCCTATGTATTGCTCACAAAGGCATCATGAGTACAAGATCAGAATAATTATAGCACACACAGAGGCATTCAAACAATCACTCTTCCCACATTTCATATGTGAATGGAATGGGAAGAAATACTAATAACTGGTACAATAGAACATACCCTCAGCCAAGCACTTCACGATGATTTGCACACTATGGATGTAGATGTAGCTGTAAAAACCTACTCTCAACAACCCTTCCATTTGGTAGACTTATGAGCAACCAACATGTGGCACACCAATGAGACCTAACGTCTTATCAGTGTGACAAAGCTCTGTGTAGTGCATTTTGAAGAGAAGGCAATAAGATGGGCTTTGCTGAGCCTTATTATTGTCACACATAAAAGTTCTGATATATCTTTCATATAGGTATTGGGAGGCAAGCTGACATCATAATGAGTGGCGGGAAAACTCTGAGCAATAGACTGAAGGCCACTCATTGCATACATACACAACAAAACTCTGGCAAGAAAGGACCATTTCATAAAGCAGAGGGCCCAACAGATGGTCAGCAAGTTTGCAGTAAACACCCCACATGTGGCAGGCAAGAGATGGTGTTCCATGCCAACAGAAGACATGAAGGCATATCCCACACGATTGCTAGATTTAGAGCCATCAGTGAAGAAAACAATTGCATCCTGAAACTCCTGTATGAATGGGCACAACAAACAATGGAACACCACTGGAGCAATGTAGGCTTTCAAACTCTGGAAGAGATCCATTGGAATCCGGGGCTGAGGAACTAGCCAATGGGGAGGGGGGGGGGGGGGGGGTGATAAGAAGAGAATATGGGGAAGAGGACAAAGAGGGGAGTTGGAAATCATGGCAGAGAGAAGCAAGGTAGAGCCCAATTGGCAAACCCACCCAATGGCAGGCAGTGGGCAGGCTACATCCTAGAGCTGCAGAAGGAATAGAATAGGAGTGGTGATCAGGGGAGGAGCAGATAGTGATGGCATAGGAAACCAGGAGCCGGAGCCACTGAAGAAAAGGGGAAGGTTCACAACGTCAACTAGAAGACTATCAATGTGGCTAGTGCAAAAGGCATTGGCTAGAAGGATACCAAAATGGTAAACTGGGCCCAGAGAAGCAGAGTGGAAGGGGCAGCTGATCCATAAACTTGACAACCATAGTCCAGATGAGACAGAACTAATGCCCAAAAAACGCGGAGAAGTGTCAAATGATCCGCAGCCCAAGA
This sequence comes from Schistocerca serialis cubense, assembly GCF_023864345.2. Classification (NCBI taxonomy): domain Eukaryota; kingdom Metazoa; phylum Arthropoda; class Insecta; order Orthoptera; family Acrididae; genus Schistocerca; species Schistocerca serialis. The sequence continues at coordinate 884,937,686 of NC_064639.1, forward strand.
GGTGGTATGCTTTGACGGCTGGGAGGCCCCACCTGGGAAATTTCGCTGCTGAGCTGCAAGTCTTTTCAGTTGATGCCACTTTGGGCGACGTGCATGTTGATGAAGATGAAAAGACAATGAGGAAAATGCATCACTCAGTCTCTGGGCGAAGAAAATCTCTAACCGGCTGGGAATCAAACCTAGGCCCACTTCTTGGCAGTCAGACATGCTAACCACTCACCTAAGGGGGCAGACACTCCAAGAGGTATGGGGAAAAAAGCAAACGACAATGAGTTTATGAAAAAAGACAACTTTCAGAAGGCCCGTGCTGGACAAAGGAAGTGAGCGGTTCAACGACCTTCCTATTGCTTTCAGTTAAAGTGAATATATATCGCGAGGTGGTGCGTTTTGCCTGCGTGAGCGAAACATTTACTCTTTGACATCGTGGTGCTCCATGGCGAGTGAAGGAAAGTAAGAAAATCGGAATGTGACTGGACTTTATTACGAGACATGATAATGAGAGGATGTGTAGGAAGGGTGTACAATGAAGAGGTCATTGTTAGCCACCATATTATATAATTTCTGTTTTTGAGATTCACAAGCAGCATATAATGTTAATGTGGAGTTTAGTAATGGCCAGAATACAGTCTGTTGCATTTCAAAGGTAATTGCGTGTATTTAATTTTTATCAAAGGATTCTGTGAGGGACTGTTATGCATTACAAGCTTGTATAGGACTTCGAACATTTGGTGATCGATGTTTGCGGTAGAACCTGCTTCTATCACATGGTCAAAGCATAGAGAAAGTTTTCTCTGATAAAAAGAACTCATTTCACTCACCAACAATCGTCAAATGACCAAATGCGAATGGCAGCATTCCAATTTGAGAAGATCCTATAGAAGTTTTGTTTCTCTTACATTTCAAGAATTTTACAGGCGACCGTCAGAGTCAGCAGCTGCTTCTCCACCACAAAAGTAACTTGTCTACATGTACAAAATTACGTACACTGTGGTGATAATCGATGCTGATAGAGATAGTGTTCTTCACAGACATACAAACTGAGACACTTCAGTAACAGCGAGTTTAATATTACCAGCTTAAAAACATTAACTCTTCTTTTGAGTAGTAAAATGATATAAAAATAGCTAAACTGTGTCAGGACCTACAAGGAGTGAAACACAGACACTGCCAAGCATTTCATGAACAAAAACAAATTAACAATCATTTAGTTATACGTATTTATTGTATGGATTGTGATTTATTGTGATAAATATGTTTTTTATGTTATGCATATGTACTAATGTTGTGCTTTGTATAATTTCATGTATGACTGGTGGAATCATTCTATGTGAGCTACATCCAACATCAGGCAGCCACGACAACACGGGTCTATCTCATACGAACTTCATACGGCAGTAAAGACAAGCACAAGAATGACATGCTAACTCACTGCACATATTAGTCTGGTCTGGGTAGATAATGACTAGGTTATGAATATCTATAGATTTAGTTATTATATGCTTTAGTATATGTGCAGTGATATCCGTTCTTTTTTAGATATTCTGGGGTATAGAACCTGATGTGTATTTTCGTGGGGAAAAATTGAATTGTGTCCAGAGTAAAGTAATTACAAGAATAGTGAACAATTAAATTTTTATGGATAATACCAGATCACAGTTTAAAACGCAGAGGGAACAGGAAGCAAATTTGCAGCCTAGTGGTGATGAACGAAACCCAGGGCAAACCGTAGATGCTGGCCAAAGAGAATCTAAAGATCCTATGGCTAATCTTTTAAATCAAATGAAACTGTTGGTGAATACTGTGGCTAGTTTAGCTGCAAAACAGTCTCACATGTTTGCTATTCAAGCAAATATTTCAACGACAGTTGAAATCTTAGCTTCGGAACAGTCTCACATATCTGCTACACAAGTGAATATTTCAACAACAATTGAAAATTTAGCTTCGGAGCAGTCTCGCATATCTGCTAATCAAGCGGATATGTGAGCTGCACAGATGGCTATTTCTGCAAATGTAGAAACCATAGCTGTGGAACAGGCAAATTAAGTGGTTAAAGTAACAAATCTGACCACCACTCTGGGCAATTTAGTAACAGAACAGGCAGATTTAGATGAGAAGTAAAGGGTATAACAAATAACGTGAACATTCTGCCCACAAAGGAACATTTTGTTAAAGTATTAGCTGATGTGAATACTTTGACAAATGAACAGACAGAAATTAGGAAAGGAATAAATAGTATGAATCAAACCCATGAACAATTTATGATCGAAATAAACAGAGTAAACAGTGAAATGGAAACCGTGTGGGGGAGACAACAAATGGTAGAAGTAGAGGTACGAAACCTGGCCTCAACAGTAAAGGAATTAGCGTCCGGATGTGAAGAGTGGATGGAACAAAAGTTCCAAGACAAAAACCCAGCAGTTTAAGCAACAATTAGACAACTGGGTAGTAGATAAGGAACAGCAGGTAATATTGACTGTTAATAAAGGTATCAAGGAAGCAGTAGAGAAAATAGTGAGTGAAGGCCTACCGTTATTTTGTCAAATAGTTCAAGAGGGGAAGGAAGTTCACGAGCAGATAGGAACCGAGTTCCAATGATGGAAAGGAGAAGTTGACCAGAATTTGCAAATGTGCACTCAAAGGATAGAAGAACTGCTCTGGAGGGGGGGGGGGGGGGGGGGGGGGGAGGCTACAGAAGAAACCAAGGAAGAGATCTAAAGGTAAAAATCAGGCCTCTATGTATAATTATGGGCGTCAGAAGTAGTACCCAGATACAAGCCCAAACAAACATTTGTATGAAAATATGTCACCTGTGAGTGATTATACCAGATCTGTCATGGAAGAGAAAATGTTAAAGCATAGGCAATTCCAAATATTTTTTCCAGAAAAGAAGACATTAAATCCTATCGTATTTTATCAGACCATTCAGAGGAGTGTTAGCACGAGCTTGGTCTGACCGACAGAAAATCAAATATGTATCAGGATACATCCAAGGCAATGTAGTCTGTGGGTGATTGACGTAATAGACAAGTGTCACACCTACAAAGAATCTGAGAAGGCATACCAAAATAGATATTGGTTAAGAGGCATTCAGGAGAGATTGAAGGAGGAAGTACATAAACCGGAACCATTCTCTTACCGAATAGGTAACTTAAGGAGATACTTCGAAAAATATTTGAATCAAGCAAGATATTGGGATCAACCAACAGATCACACAAGTGTGATAATGATCATCACAGCTCAGCTTCCAACAGAGATCAGGGAAAAACTGCTGCATGTTTCAGAAGATAATCTGGAAGAATTCATGTCTGCAGTAGATTCAATAGATTTGCTGCAGGAGGAACGAAGAGGAAGAAATAATTACAATAAAACCTGTCAAATGGAAAATAGGCAGATACATTATAACAGTAATAACGGAAGAATGAATAGAAGACAAATGGATAATTTGCATCGAACCAATATGAATAATGGTTACAACAATGGAGTAAACTCTATGGAACAGCAGAATAATGGAAGAAATTATGAGCCGAACAGAAACTGACAGAGGCGATTTGAAAGGAGGTACAATCCTGCGTATAATGACAGTAGAAATGAAAGAAAGAGTAATCAAACCATATATGAGGCGAGGCCAAGGCCAACAAATAATCAATCAAGCCTGGCGAGAATAACCACGGGTCATAGTTGAAGCAACCAATGACAACAACGGACCAGCTAGACCACAAAATTTAAACTGAATCCAACCGGATTACACCCCAGACGTTTGGTCAATAAAAGAGTAATGTGGGACAAGCAATCACCTGTAAACTGTTTTAGATACAATGATGGAATGAGGATAATTGAGGAGTTAACAGAAGACATAAATATTGGGGAACAAATTTCTAATGAAGTGCCAATATCAACGATCCATGCCAAAATATTAGACATACCTATCAGAGTAATCTTGGGTAACGGAGCCTTGATAAATGCGATCTCCAACAATTTATTTAAATGGTTATCCCAGAAGACAGAGTTACCAATGTTGCCAATCCGAAACTGTAAGATCATTGGAGCCTAAGGTACCTGCTCGCAACCAGTCTGGATACAAACTTTGCTAGATGTAAGAATAGGAAATACAGCAATAAGATGCGTGTTCCTAGTAATTCAAAAATTAATAGAAGATTGTATCATCGGATTAGAGACCAAAAGGAGGACCGACTTAAAAATAGACTTCTCGTCTGGTAAAATCAGTTTTTGTGATAATGGGTAAATGGCAAAAGTTGATCTGATCATGGAAGAAAGGAGCATTGTAAATTACTGTCCTGGGCATGGTATTAAGCTCGTTAGAAAAGAAGGAGATGTAATGTACAGAACAGATAAAGGAAAGCAAGAAACTTGGGATAGCAGAACAAGTGGAAGAAAAGACATAGGATGTTGATGGATTGGAAAACAAAATGATCAGTTGGTAGATCTTATGGAGAAATATATCCAGGTTTTGGAAGAAAGGCCAGGAATTATTAAGGGAGTTAGCCATTTGGAGGTGTTTCCTCATGAGATGTATTGTAATAAATCATATCCAATCCCATGGAGATTGAAGAAATCACTAAGTGAAGAACAGGATGATAATCTGGGACCTGATAGAACCATGGGTCAGTCCACATTGCAGTCTACTCTTAGTTGTACCTAAACCAGAGGAATTGATGATTCTAAAGGAAGAAAGGAATGAGGGGGTGAACAGTCTATCAAAGTTGTCACAGGATAAGCCCACCTGGGAAGAAAAGATTAAATTGGCTTTAGTGAACATGACTGAAATGGCCAGAAAGAGCAAGGTAAAATACGACAACAAGTTAAAGAAAGTACAAACTTTTGCTTTAGGGAATAGTGTGTTGTTGTGAGCTCTTCACAGGCATCTTTATTGAAGAAGAGGAATAAGAAATGGAAATTGTTATTTGTTGGACCATTTGAAACAAAGATTCCGCATCCTAGGGCATATCTGTTGGCCTGCCCAGTGATTGGAAAGGTGAAGGTACTATCCTCATCGTGATATTAAAAAGTACAATTTGAAGTGAAAATTAGAATTAGTCCAGTCTCTAGTAAAGATTGTACATATTAAGGAGATTTTATTTCATCGAGTTTTTAGGTATGGGTAGGTTTAGTTAGAAAAGTAAGTGTATTGATGCTTCTTTTCAGCAGAACCACAGGAGGAGAGCTGAAGCTGATTGTATACTTTTATGTGATATGAATAATTTTTGTGTTTACTTCCAGAACGAATTTTAATTTTGTACGTGTTCATGTTCTCGATTAAGTTTAAAGAGTAATGTAGTTTATGAGTGATAGTGCCAGTACTTTCTGGAAGCAATTATTTTGACAGGAAATGATTCCAAGTAGCTCTTAGACAGTGAACTTCATGCACTTATCTGAGAAGTGTGCTAAGGCAGAATAATTTTTCTGGGGATACTGGACAACGAAGTCCAGAAGAGCATGGGGTGTGCATGTCATCTTGTGGCTACAATTAGGTGGACGTTTGCTATACAACAAAATTTTCAGTGTCATGTAAAAGGTAAACTAACAGTGGCTGAGCTGAGTTATGCTAGATTCAGATGCTAGTGAGAAATTACCATGTATTAGTGGTTAAATGTTTATATTACTTGAGAAAATGGATTTCCAGTGAAGCAAGCAAAGTAATGTGACATTGTAAATAAGGGAATATATGACCGATTAAATTAGGTATGAAATTATCGAACTATAAGTGCAGTGTAATTGTGCATGCCCATGGACACCTTTGACTGTTGATAGGGTACAAACAATGCACCATAATTAGGGACATTGTGAGAATTCATATCGTGTTGAGACTGATCCACGGTATAATTTGATGAAAATAGGATATAAATACAGTGACATTTAACAAAAGTGTTCTAAATGTGAGAAATGAACAAAGAAAAACTCGATCCTAATCTATTATGTTAGTGTAGAAACATGTTAGCATGCCAATCTACTAACAATTTCAGGGCCAAGAAGAAATTCAGAGTAAGGGGTCAGAAGGCTCAGACTGGTCATTCTGTTTCATGTCTACCACATCCCATTCCTGATCCTGATGTAAGCCCGTAACCACCTGGTCCACCACGAGAGACAACCGGATCCCGATACATTGACTACACACCGGCAGCAGTCATGGGGGAGAGAGTCATCATTTGAGACCAGCCCGCCCTGCAGAACCCAGCTTCCCTGCGAGATCGACCAACATCACCCAGCTTCTCTGCAATACCTAATTGTGAAAAAACTGAACAAGAAGATTGTATTTTAAATTGAGAAATTTCAGTTAAAACTACTAAAATGCAAAATGGGATTCGGAAACCAAATTGGCTGACCCCATTCCTGGTTTTCCATGGTTTCCCATGGAGGCTTTGCCCAGATGTGGAGGTCTGAAATCTAAAAAGGCCATGGCCCTACCAATCATCTATTGTCAACAGTGTTTGGTAAACATAGTCCAACCTGGAGTAAAGATAGTTGCATACAGCCAGCACAGAGTGGGTTCACAAAAAGTTGCAAATACAATTTCGCTCCCACAGGGGCCATGAAATTTGCCTTGGCCCGTGCTGGCTGAAGGAACTGATCGGTTCAGTGACCTTCCTATTGTTTTCGATTAAGGCAAATATATATCACGAGGTGGTGCGTTTCGTCTGCACAAGTGAAACATTTACTATTTCACATCGTGGTGCTCCATGGTGAGCAAAGGAAAGTAAGAAAATCGGAATGTGACTGGACTTTGTTAACAGACACTATAACGAGAGGACATGTAGGAAGTGTGTACAATGAAACAGTCATTGTTAGCTACCATATTATATAATTTGTGTTTTTGAGATTCACAAAAAGTATGTAATGTTAATGTGGAGTTTAGTAATGGTCAGAATGCAGTCTGTTGCATTTTAAAGGTAATTGTGCGTATTTCATTTTTATCAAAGGATTCTGTGAGGAACTATTATGCACTATAAGCTTGTACAGGACTTCAAACATTTGGTGGTCAATGTATGCAGTAGAACCTGCTTCTATCACATGGTCAAAGCATAGAGAAAGTTTTCTCTGATAAAAAGAACTCATTTCACTAATCGTCAAATGACCAAACGCAAATGGCAGCATTCCAATTTGAGAAGATCCTATAGAAGTTTTCTTTCTCTTACATTTCAAGAATTTTACAGGTGAGCATCTGAGTCGGCAGCTGCTTCTCCACCATGAGAGTAACTTGGCAACATGTACAAAATAATGTACACTATCGGGATCATCGACGCTGATAGACATAGTTTTCTTCACAGACATAGCAAACAGAGACACTACACACACTAGTTCAGTAACAAGTTTAATATTACCAGCTTAAAAACATTAACTCTTCTTTTGAGCAGTAAAATGATATAAAACCCTCTTGTTTTGCCATCTGTCTCCTTAAATTCATTTTTTCAATTTTAAGGGTTGGGTTGTTTGGGGGAGGAGACCAGACAGTGAGGTCATTGGTTTCATTGGATTAGGGAAGGATGTTGGCCATGGTCTTTCAGAGGAACCATCCCGGCATTTGCCTGGAGCAATTTAGGGAAATCACGTAAAACCTAAATCAGGATGGCCAGACGCGGGATTGAACTGTCGTCCTCCTGAATGCGAGTCCAGTGTGCTAACCACTGCGCCACCTCACTCGGTTTAAATTTTAACTAATTACCATCACCATACATGAATATAATCTGCATTTTCATAAAAGGGAATGATTGGCCCTCAGTTTTAAAGAATATAACACCAGATCTAATTTTGTCCTTAGTTTTATGTAGGTAATTGATTTTCTAATTTATTTTGACTATTCCTAGTTAATACTTTCATTATAGGGTGAAATCAGTAATTGTTTTGTAACTTAAATTCTATTGTTGATGTATAGACAAATACAAATTCTGTACTAATTATAAACATTTGGAAGACGAAATGCTAGTAATGTTAAAGTATCTATTTCGCTCTCTTCGAAAACATCTTAGCAAAGCCAGCCCTTAATTAATCCCAAAGTAATTAACAGTTTTGATAAAAGTATTGTTTGCATAACTATATATGTTAATTTCATGACGTAAACAAATAATTTGGTTTAACCCTTGTAGCAGAAGAAACTGTTAAAAAGAACCAATTTTTCGATGTATTCAGTTAATTTAATGAGTTTTAATTGTAATTTCTGTAAATTAAACTTCGAACAATGTTTAGTTTCAGCACCTATTATTGTGAGGATATATAAGGGCCTGATTTTCGGTCACGAGACAATCAGTCTACAGCCGAGTTTCAGACGAGGAACCTGTGTTGGTTAGAATGACAACAATGCATCAACTTAACAGTATAATAAGTGCTACACCAATAGGCCATGTGTTAAAGCAATGACAGTGTCTGTGCCATATGTACCTGACCATTCCAAAAGAACTGTGAATTATGTGGTTATGGTTTTACTGCTCATAGATATTCAACAGTTAACCATTGTAGCAATATGTGTATGTTCGCCTGCAACCTATTAATGAGGCTTATGGAAAGTTAGAACAATAGTGCACTGGCCATATATAACTGTGTATTATTGGGGGGGGGGGGGGGGGGGTTGTGAAAAGTGAATGTAAAGACTGTGAAATGCAACTGAGCATCTGTCAGCTACATCATTTACAGTAGACAGTAGTGTACATCCACCCCCTATTTTTTTAGCCAATACATTGACACCAAGGACAACAAAAGAAGAAAGAAAGCAGGCTGAGCACCATCACAAGCCAACAAACCACCATCTGTTCAAATAACTTGCAGGGGACATTGGTCAAACTCATTGGTCGGTAACTATCAAGGGATAATGGATCCTTGTCGGGCTTAAAGAGAAGAACCACAATACTGCCTCTTCATTGAGAGGGGAAAATGTCTTGGAGCCAAATACAGTTAAACACTCTGGAGGAGATATTGTTGTCATGGAGGATAGAGGAGTTGAAGCAATTGGTTATGGATGGATCCAGGGCCAGGGACTGAATTGTGGGAAGAAGAGAAGGCCAGAAGTAGCTTCCATTCAGTAAAAGGTTAATTGTAGGATTCTGCCTGACAAGGAGCAAAACATAAATGGGAAGTTTCAGTCCGCTGTTTCCAGAGGAGGTAGGTGGCTGGATAGGAAGCCATTGCTGATGCTATTTCAAAACGGGTTGAGAGGAGATCCATGAGAAATGATGCATCAGCACAAAGGCCATCTGGAAGGGCAAGTCCCAGAATGGATGACTGCCACTGACAACCTTGGAGGGTGTAGAGCATAGCACACCCCTGTGATGAAGGTACAGAAGAATCTAGGGAGGAGACAAAGCATTCCCAACACACCCATTTGATCTGTCTGGTTAAGTAACAGGCTATGGCGCGAAGACATTTAAAGGTATTATGTCCAGTGAAAGACAGGTGATGCTTAAGATGTTGCAAGGCACAACAGGGATCAGGGATGGTGGTGACAATGGCTGTGCTCCACCAAGGAACTCGAATCCCCACATGAACATCATCCATACAAACCAACAGGCAAGCTCCACCGGAAGCCCTAAAAAGACTGACCCAGTCCAACTGAATGCTTGGGACCCAACAAGGGACAGTGAGTGAGCATCAATAAAATGAAATTCCTGGAGAACGACACAAGCTGCTGAATAAAAGGAAATAAGGGATTGCAACTCTGGTAAGTGGTAGTAGCATCCATTACAGTTTCACTCAATAAGCACAGACCAAGGATCCAAATGGGGGGGGGGGGGGGGGGGGATGAGTTGGAGCTAATCAAGTCACCATCCGTGTCACCAGTGAGGATTGGGTGAAATCCCTGAATAAGAGGTCAGATTCAGTGGGGTGAGATGGCACCTCTGTGGCACCTGAGGAGCCTTGTCCTGGGACTTCCTCTGGTCTGGAAGGGGCCAAGAGGGGGGGGGGGGTTCCTGGAGGGAGCTGCACCCTGGTGGGTGCCAAAGAAGGGAGACACTTCTCAGGCTGGGGTGGGGGAACCGCACTTGGAGGAGAGGGTGAGGGAATTGCAGGGAAGGAGGAGAGAGGAGGTGGGTGGGACTGGGATAAGGAGGAGGAAGGAGGGGAAAGGACATAACAGAGGCAAAGTTAGATGTCATCAACACAGGGTGAAGATGACATGACCCTCAGTGTAGGATAAATGATCAGGGGTCTTATACTCCTGTATCTCCCTTTCTTTCTTATAAGCCGGGCAATATGGCAAGTGTGGAGAGTGACTGTCATGATAATAAACACACTAGGGCAGTTGAACACAGAGACTCCCCTCAGGGAGTGGGTATCCACATTCACCACATAGAAGGTCCTTCATATACAGCAGGAAGACATGTGCCTGAAATGCAAACACCAAAATCACCTTATGGGTGGCAGGATTTATGGTTTCATCTCAAACCAAAAACACACAACCTTGACCTTCTCTGGGAGGGCATCTCCCATGAATGCCAGAATAAAGATGCCAGTATCAGTGCAATTGTCCTTTCAACCTTGCTGAACATGCCGAACAAAATAAATGTCCCCTCTTTCCAGATTGGCCCGGAGTACATCATTTTAAAAGATGGGGTCTCTATGAAAAATGACTCCCTGAACCATATTGAAAGACTGGTGATGAGTAACAGACTCTGAGATGTTGCTAAAATGGACACAAGCCAAAGGGCTGCAGATTTGTCAGCAGAAGTAGTTCTGATCAGCAACAAACGTGACCAGTCTTAATGAGAGACTCCACTTCACCAAACTTTTCTTTGATATTTTCCATAACAAATGATGACTTCATGGTGGTGAAAGTGCCCCCATCAATCTAGTGCAGACCAGGATGCAGGAGAAGTGTTTAACTCCAAGCAATCAAGCCTGGCCCTCCTTCCAGGGTGTAGTCAGGGAAGGGAAAGCTGCAGGATCATAGGTCATAAGAAGCAGTATTAAATGATCCATTGTCAACTGAAGAGATGGCTGTACAAGGACAGCCAGTTTTTGGAGCTTTATGTGTTTCATACACAAAGCATCCATCCTGACACCGCCCACTCCAATCACAGGCTATTCCCATGGGCACCACCCAGCGATAGCAAGGGCCTTCTGGCAAGATGACCATTGCTAGGAGTTCCGATGCTCCAGAATGATAAGCAATCACTCCTGTGCATGCACAGGGAGGCAACATCTATGTTATCAGAAGTGTGACCCCTGTGTTTTCAAGGGGGCTCAACCAGATGGGTACATAACAGTCCCAGCACATGGACTGGTTACACATGCTGGTGATCTAGCAGGGCAATGGGAGGATTACAGCAGTGAGGGAAGAGGGGAAGGAGGGGGGAAGAGGAATCCACACCATAGATGCTAGGTGGGGAGTTCATGCCCAAATGGCTCACTTTACGGAGAGAAAACTTGAAGTTGGAAGTCAAAACCCAAAGGTGGATGAAACATGCCAAAATGGAAAGGCAAAAAAGAAAAGACAAGATGAACAAAAGCCAGAATGAATACAAGAAACCAGATGGATAGCCATGTTGACATATGTAAGAACACAGAGAGGAAGGAGGGGGCAGAGGAGGAGGAGGGGGACAGGGAGGGAGGAGCACATGGAAGGAAATACTGCCCAGGAAGGGAAAGTGGGTCGCAATAGCTTGGGGCCCCATATGCGCCATGCATGAACTCATGAAAGGGCCATCAGCCGCCTGCGAGGTGCAATTATATTGATGATGGGTACCTTCCACATTGTTAATGGCCCTATAAAATGTCATGATAACATTTCCTGGTATGATAACATTGCCCTGATTGCTTTGTGTACCTCCAGCAATGTTTATTAGTTGCATCAGCAGTGTTCCTATTTTCGTTTTGAGGAAAGTGAAGTCCATTTTGTCCCTCTGCCATCATCAGTATGTGTGGAGGGACCACACTTCCACTTCAGAGCCTACATGCAGCAAGATTCTCTGATTTGTTGTTTTGTGGTAGTCATTGGTTTCCTTTCACAGGGCAACATATCACTCCTGCATGACATTTGCCTTCATTGCAACTCAGTATCAAACAGTGATGATTAACTATGATGCCATAAAGTCACACTGACTTTGCAAAGATATTTACGTATGTTTCCCAAAACTGAGTTCTCATCCTTCTCTACCACTGGGCTAGACCACATGCTTTTACCCATGCAGAAGGGCATGGAATGCATATAGACAGCCTCTCAGTGCATCCATGTATCAACTTCACAAGTGCACATCACGCAACAAATCATAAGAATGCAATGCAGATCTCACACCTAGCAGGTGGAACAATATAAGTTTAACACTAACTTTCTTCTTCTTGAAGTACCCTTTACTATCATGGCACAAGTCAACAATGGGACTCTAACTTTCTGATTGTTTTATCCTACTTATGAAGTGTTTACTTTCCTGTACATAATTCTTGACCAAAGTCAAGATTTTTTAGAACTTTTATGTACAGTCTTAGATATAAAACCCAGCTGGTCACTGCAGAGACAGTGTTGGAGTCGTTCACTTAAGGTGGCCAATATAACCGGCCACCCTCAGAATTCCAAGTCCAGCCATATGCACAATCTGGCAACACTGCAGAATGCAGAATTGAAAAGAGGAAATGCTGTCATTCTTCATGAGCCATTACAGAGCTCTAACCATTCATGATCTGGTGGTAAGCATAATGCAACATAGATAGGAATCACAAGTTCAAGATCCCTCAATGCCTTATTTTTTCAAATCACATTTCTCCTGTCTACTACACTTCTATCTGCTGGTTCCTCAAATATAATTTCTTCACTGTCTAACACACCAGTAACAGCCTTCTAGAAACAATTCCACTGACGAGCTCATGGCTACATCAAGATCAGAATAGTTAATGTTTGAGAGTTTCTTTGCCCTACAACAACCATAGGCTGTTGGCTATATGCCATCCACCACCTGATGCAAGAAGCTGTCCAACAAGGCAAATACAGCACAGTGCTATATGTGTTTTATCAACCATCATTTTCTTCTTTGCAGCTCTAATATTTATCCTGCAGTTAGATATTGGATTGTTCAAGAGTTGTAAAATAGAATCACAAGTGCAAAAAGATCTACATCAGACACATCCCAGCTAGCACTCAAGCTAATTTTAAGGTGGATATTGAGCTTAGGTTCAGTTGAAAATTCAAGATTGAAAAATCAACCTGTTACACAGCTTATTTCAGGGTGGATATTGAGTTTAGGTTCAGCTGAAAATTCAAGACTGAAAAATCAACCTGTTACACAGTTTACATCAAGCTGTAAAAATTTAGCTTGAATTAAAATAATTTTCCCAAGCTTGAAATAAACTGTAATTTCCCTGGAAGGCTGTACAGCAGATGCGCATGCAGCATAGCTTCCATAGATGTCCACAGGAAGCGCCACAAGCGTTTATAAGCCTTGCACTGACTCTGCTAGGTTTACGGCCATTTTACCTTTGTGACACGCGTTAATGATTGTTGACTGTTGTGAAGTTTGTTTTATACTGGAAAATAGTTCAGTAAGTGTGTGGCGTCTTGTACCTTACTGGTACACCAGGTCTGAAGAGGATATATAGTGTATTACAGGTACATTGGTGCATTTTTCTCTAGTGGTACGTTAATATTACAAATGTTAAATACTATTACATAACATAAAGAAATATCATATTCTTTTACGTAGAAAAATTGAGCCTGGATGAAAGTGAAATGGATTACCAGCTAAGAATACATATTACAAGTTGTTCAGCAAAAAGAGATCATTTTAAAATAGCTCTCTAGTACGTGGCACCAATAAATTAAAACTTAATGTTATTTTTAAAATCTCGCCTTTTTATATATATCGCCCTATTACATTTGTTTACTTGTAAGTACTCGCGTGTGTCACACCATGAATGAATAATCGTGAAGTGCAAAAAGTTTCTTTGTGAATACGAATAGTAATGACATGGTGAACGGGAAAAAGTACATCAAGAACCAGTCACTACATAGGTGTCAGTCTCTTATATTTACATAGCTTTGACTGCTCTTCAATTGCGGTAATATGAAATTTCTTCCTGTTAGTATGACACTCTTGCACAAAGTAAACATGCTCAAAAAATTCAAGTCAAAGAAGTCTTAAAGTTGGGGCAACAGTAAAATCAGAGTTGCAGTCTGTTATTACGCCATCAGTCTTGAGAGATTTTGTTGAAGCTGTTAATTCTTTCTGTGGTGATGGACACAAAATTTCTTGTGACTCATGCTTGGCAAAAGTTAAGCATATTCATAATAAGCATAACATTACTTTTCATATTTAGGTTGATCAGTTTCAACTTTTTACATTTGTTATGTTTAGGTGTGGCTAACAGGATCATTATACCAGCAGAAGTCAGCGAAATTTGATCCTGCTCTGGTCTGTGTGCTGGGGCCGGAGGGGCATCAGAATAATTAAATTTTGAAATAAAACAATTTTAAGCACTTTGAAAATAAAAATTTTTAAACATAAATGTCTTGATAATTTTTTCACACCATTTCCATTCTGATATTTATTTAATTAATTAGGTTCAATAAATTCAGATTAATAATTATATAGCTTAAAACAAGCTGTAAATACCAGGCTGCATTCCACGTGTGTAGATACAGCTGGAGCCAAACTTGATAAGTCAAGCTTGAAATATAGCTTGAACTCTGCCAACTTTGATGTTTGTTTCAAGCTTGAATCCAACTAACAGACCTGAATATTCCAGCTTTGATCAAGCTTATATACTTGAACTTTACATCTGGAAACAAGTTTGAAACCGACTTACTGTGCTACCTGGGATATTATTTGTTAAGGATTTAATGGAGGGATGACTGCAACAAGGTAGCTTGGAACCTTTGTGTTGCATGTGGGGTGAATGCATTTGGGAAATATGTAAGCTAAGGGTTTTCTTGTTTCAAGAAAGATCATTCTGGCATAAATGATTTTCCACCTTCAGGCAGTCTCAATAACAGATATATGTGGTGACCTGTGACCATTTAAATGTTGTGTGACATTTGCATTTAATAGGCAAGGTTCAGGAGTCTGGAGTAGCAGTACTGGATGCTCTAACTCAAAGCAACATGAGTCAAAGGGATGACTATTGCTGCATTTTTGTTTGAATGTCATCAGTTTGCTCATTGAAAATCCCTATTCAGTATTGTTAATGTTATGATGCCTTGATGTTAGCTTCTGAAGAAGAAAATAATGTCTAAACCCTAACAAAAAATGTATATTCGAGCAAAGGGCATTCTCAACATAATATTTTGCTTCCGGTGGCTCTAAAAGGATGTTGTGCACTAACACACCTTTTGGTCGCAGTATAATAAAATAACCTACAAAACTGCAACACATGTTGTTACTATAAGATAATGCACTCTGTGATTTCACAAACAAAACCATCCATGAGTTTGTTTTAAAAGTCATCTCCCACTTATTCTTCTGATCTTTTACCCTCAGATTTTTACCATTCTTCCTCCTTATCAATAAACCATCAGGAAAACACCTTTCTGGACAAAAATTCATTTCAAACCTGGTGTGACAACATCTTTAACTCAGATCCAGTAGAATTCTACAGTCATGGAATCAGTAAACTATCTGAGCACTGTCAGACTGTTTTAGATAATGTGAGAGAATAGTCTGTTGATGATTAATTTCTGTCTGATTTAAATTAAGGGAAAACACTATTAGATCATGCACTGTACTAATACAAAGGAAATGCTGCTTACCACGAAAACCATACACCAATAGTAATAATACGTAAGGTATCTATAACACAAATGAGCCTACATGAATTAGCAAGGTATTACTCATAATGGACTTCGAAATGGTCTATGTTTACTTGCTGTCCCATGTCATGGAAGAATGGAACCAAAAACTCCTAACATATGAAAGGAAATACCAGTCAATCTGCTTAACCTAATAAAAAAAAGAACCTGTCTCATTGGCACTCTATAGGGAAAGTTGGGCTGCAACAGTGGAGTGTGGGTGGGTGTTATCCTGTTGGTAAACATCCACTGGAATGCTGTTTATGAACGGCAGCACAATAGGTCGATGATGATGATGTATGGTTTGTGGGGCACTCAACTGCGTGGTTATCAGTGCCTGTACAAATTCCCAACCTTTACCCAGTTCAAACTTGCCAGTGTCATGAATGATGATGAAATGATGAGGACAACACAAACACCCAGTCATCTCGAGGCAGGTGAAAATCCCTGACCCTGCCGGGAATCGAACCCGGAACACCGTGCTCGGGACAACAGGTTGAATCATGAGACTGATGTACAAATTAGCAGTCAAGGTGCATGGGATAATGAAGAAGAGTGCTCCTGCTGTCATATGAAATTGCATCCCAAACCACAACTCCATGTGTGTCTAGCATGCAGACAGGTTGCTTGCAGGCCCTCATCTGGTGCAGCTATCATCAGTGCTTTATAAATAGTCATGTAGGCTGAACATAATTATAACGACACACATTCCACTCTAACACAGGCATGTACAAGTATTAGTCTAAGCATTAGATGATCTTATGACCTTTCTTGACCTCCTTTTTGTCCAGATTACATCACTGTCATGGGGCAAAATCAATCCCATGGAATCAAACATGAGCAAAATATTACATTCAAACTCCCTTTGCTCAAGCATATGTCTTTTGTTACCACTCAGCCATTAATTTCATCTTAAGAAGTTGACATAAAGGCACCACCATAACACTTCACCAATAACAATAATGCAGAGGAATTTTCAATCAGGAAACTGATGATGTTCAAGCAAAATTGCAGCAATTCTCATCCCTTTGACTTTTGTTGCTTTGAGTTAGAGCATCCAGTACTTCTATTCCAGACTTCTGAACTTTGTCTATTGAAAGCAAATGCTGCACATTTAAATGGTTGCAGTTCACCACATGCCCCTGTTATTGAGACTGCCTGAATGTAGAAAATCATTCATTCCAGAACGATCTTTTCCAAACCAAGAAAATCCTTTACAGACATGTTTTCCAAAAGCAGTCACCCCATACACAATACAAAGGTTTTGGGCTGCCTCTGTTGCCTTCATCTCTCTATTAAACCCATATTGAATAATTGTCACAAATGTAGATCTTTTGCACTTGTGACTATTTTATAACTCTTGAACAACTGCAAGATAAATACTCGAACTGCAAATAAGAGAATGATGGTTGATGAAACATTTGTAGTATGAGCCACATTCATCTCATCACCTGGCGTCAAGCAGCAGGTGGCATATGACAAGTAGCGTTTGATGGTCGCTGTAGGGTAACGAAACTCTCGAGTGTGAGCTGTTCTGATCTTCCAGAATGAGATTTTCACTCTGCAGCGGAGTGTGCACTGATATGAAACTTCCTGGCAGATTAAAACTGTGTGCCCGACCGAGACTCGAACTCGGGACCTTTGCCTTTCGCGGGCAAGTGCTCTACCAACTGAGCTACCGAAGCACGACTCACGCCCGGTACTCACAGCTTTACTTCTGCCAGTACCTCGTCTCCTACCTTCCAAACTTTACAGAAGCTCTCCTGCGAACCTTGCAGAACTAGCACTCCTGAAAGAAAGGATATTGCGGAGACATGGCTTAGCCACAGCCTGGGGGATGTTTCCAGAATGAGATTTTCACTCTGCAGCGGAGTGTGCTTCTGTAAAGTTTGGAAGGTAGGGGAAAAGGTACTGGCAGAAGTAAAGCTGTGAGTACTGGGCGTGAGTCGTGCTTCGGTAGCTCAGTTGGTAGAGCACTTGCCCGCGAAAGGCAAAGGTCCCGAGTTCGAGTCTCGGTCGGGCACACAGTTTTAATCTGCCAGGAAGTTTCATATCAGCGCACACTCCGCTGCAGAGTGAAAATCTCATTCTGGAAACATCCCCCAGGCTGTGGCTAAGCCATGTCTCCGCAATATCCTTTCTTTCAGGAGTGCTAGTTCTGCAAGGTTCGCAGGAGAGCTTCTGTAAAGTTTGGAAGGTAGGGGACGAGGTACTGGCAGAAGTAAAGCTGTGAGTACTGGGCGTGAGTCGTGCTTCGGTAGCTCAGTTGGTAGAGCACTTGCCCGCGAAAGGCAAAGGTCCCGAGTTCGAGTCTCGGTCGGGCACACAGTTTTAATCTGCCAGGAAGTTTCATATCAGCGCACACTCCGCTGCAGAGTGAAAATCTCATTCTGGAAACATCCCCCAGGCTGTGGCTAAGCCATGTCTCCGCAATATCCTTTCTTTCAGGAGTGCTAGTTCTGCAAGGTTCGCAGGAGAGCTTCTGTAAAGTTTGGAAGGTAGGAGACGAGGTACTGGCAGAAGTAAAGCTGTGAGTACCGGGCGTGAGTCGTGCTTCGGTAGCTCAGTTGATAGAGCACTTGCCCGCGAAAGGCAAAGGTCCCGAGTTCGAGTCTCGGTCGGGCACACAGTTTTAATCTGCCAGGAAGTTTCATATCAGCGCACACTCCGCTGCAGAGTGAAAATCTCATTCTGGAAACATCCCCCAGGCTGTGGCTAAGCCATGTCTCCGCAATATCCTTTCTTTCAGGAGTGCTAGTTCTGCAAGGTTCGCAGGAGAGCTTCTGTAAAGTTTGGAAGGTAGGAGACGAGGTACTGGCAGAAGTAAAGCTGTGAGTACCGGGCGTGAGTCGTGCTTCGGTAGCTCAGTTGATAGAGCACTTGCCCGCGAAAGGCAAAGGTCCCGAGTTCGAGTCTCGGTCGGGCACACAGTTTTAATCTGTCAGGAAGTTTCATATCAGCGCACACTCCGCTGCAGAGTGAAAATCTCATTCTGGAAACATCCCCCAGGCTGTGGCTAAGCCATGTCTCCGCAATATCCTTTCTTTCAGGAGTGCTAGTTCTGCAAGGTTCGCAGGAGAGCTTCTGTAAAGTTTGGAAGGTAGGGGACGAGGTACTGGCAGAAGTAAAGCTGTGAGTACTGGGCGTGAGTCGTGCTTCGGTAGCTCAGTTGGTAGAGCACTTGCCCGCGAAAGGCAAAGGTCCCGAGTTCGAGTCTCGGTCGGGCACACAGTTTTAATCTGCCAGGAAGTTTCATATCAGCGCACACTCCGCTGCAGAGTGAAAATCTCATTCTGGAAACATCCCCCAGGCTGTGGCTAAGCCATGTCTCCGCAATATCCTTTCTTTCATGAGTGCTAGTTCTGCAAGGTTCGCAGGAGAGCTTCTGTAAAGTTTGGAAGGTAGGAGACGAGGTACTGGCAGAAGTAAAGCTGTGAGTACCGGGCGTGAGTCGTGCTTCGGTAGCTCAGTTGATAGAGCACTTGCCCGCGAAAGGCAAAGGTCCCGAGTTCGAGTCTCGGTCGGGCACACAGTTTTAATCTGCCAGGAAGTTTCATATCAGCGCACACTCCGCTGCAGAGTGAAAATCTCATTCTGGAAACATCCCCCAGGCTGTGGCTAAGCCATGTCTCCGCAATATCGTTTCTTTCAGGAGTGCTAGTTCTGCAAGGTTCGCAGGAGAGCTTCTGTAAAGTTTGGAAGGTAGGAGACGAGGTACTGGCAGAAGTAAAGCTGTGAGTACCGGGCGTGAGTCGTGCTTCGGTAGCTCAGTTGATAGAGCACTTGCCCGCGAAAGGCAAAGGTCCCGAGTTCGAGTCTCGGTCGGGCACACAGTTTTAATCTGTCAGGAAGTTTCATATCAGCGCACACTCCGCTGCAGAGTGAAAATCTCATTCTGGAAACATCCCCCAGGCTGTGGCTAAGCCATGTCTCCGCAATATCGTTTCTTTCAGGAGTGCTAGTTCTGCAAGGTTCGCAGGAGAGCTTCTGTAAAGTTTGGAAGGTAGGAGACGAGGTACTGGCAGAAGCAAAGCTGTGAGTACCGGGCGTGAGTCGTGCTTCGGTAGCTCAGTTGGTAGAGCACTTGCCCGCGAAAGGCAAAGGTCCCGAGTTCGAGTCTCGGTCGGGCACACAGTTTTAATCTGCCAGGAAGTTTCATATCAGCGCACACTCCGCTGCAGAGTGAAAATCTCATTCTGGAAACATCCCCCAGGCTGTGGCTAAGCCATGTCTCCGCAATATCCTTTCTTTCAGGAGTGCTAGTTCTGCAAGGTTCGCAGGAGAGCTTCTGTAAAGTTTGGAAGGTAGGAGACGAGGTACTGGCAGAAGTAAAGCTGTGAGTACCGGGCGTGAGTCGTGCTTCGGTAGCTCAGTTGATAGAGCACTTGCCCGCGAAAGGCAAAGGTCCCGAGTTCGAGTCTCGATCGGGCACACAGTTTTAATCTGCCAGGAAGTTTCATATCAGCGCACACTCCGCTGCAGAGTGAAAATCTCATTCTGGAAACATCCCCCAGGCTGTGGCTAAGCCATGTCTCCGCAATATCCTTTCTTTCAGGAGTGCTAGTTCTGCAAGGTTCGCAGGAGAGCTTCTGTAAAGTTTGGAAGGTAGGAGACGAGGTACTGGCAGAAGTAAAGCTGTGAGTACCGGGCGTGAGTCGTGCTTCGGTAGCTCAGTTGATAGAGCACTTGCCCGCGAAAGGCAAAGGTCCCGAGTTCGAGTCTCAGTCGGGCACACAGTTTTAATCTGCCAGGAAGTTTCATATCAGCGCACACTCCGCTGCAGAGTGAAAATCTCATTCTGGAAACATCCCCCAGGCTGTGGCTAAGCCATGTCTCCGCAATATCCTTTCTTTCAGGAGTGCTAGTTCTGCAAGGTTCGCAGGAGAGCTTCTGTAAAGTTTGGAAGGTAGGAGACGAGGTACTGGCAGAAGTAAAGCTGTGAGTACCGGGCGTGAGTCGTGCTTCGGTAGCTCAGTTGATAGAGCACTTGCCCGCGAAAGGCAAAGGTCCCGAGTTCGAGTCTCGGTCGGGCACACAGTTTTAATCTGTCAGGAAGTTTCATATCAGCGCACACTCCGCTGCAGAGTGAAAATCTCATTCTGGAAACATCCCCCAGGCTGTGGCTAAGCCATGTCTCCGCAATATCCTTTCTTTCAGGAGTGCTAGTTCTGCAAGGTTCGCAGGAGAGCTTCTGTAAAGTTTGGAAGGTAGGAGACGAGGTACTGGCAGAAGTAAAGCTGTGAGTACCGGGCGTGAGTCGTGCTTCGGTAGCTCAGTTGGTAGAGCACTTGCCCGCGAAAGGCAAAGGTCCCGAGTTCGAGTCTCGGTCGGGCACACAGTTTTAATCTGCCAGGAAGTTTCATATCAGCGCACACTCCGCTGCAGAGTGAAAATCTCATTCTGGAAACATCCCCCAGGCTGTGGCTAAGCCATGTCTCCGCAATATCCTTTCTTTCAGGAGTGCTAGTTCTGCAAGGTTCGCAGGAGAGCTTCTGTAAAGTTTGGAAGGTAGGAGACGAGGTACTGGCAGAAGTAAAGCTGTGAGTACCGGGCGTGAGTCGTGCTTCGGTAGCTCAGTTGATAGAGCACTTGCCCGCGAAAGGCAAAGGTCCCGAGTTCGAGTCTCGGTCGGGCACACAGTTTTAATCTGCCAGGAAGTTTCATATCAGCGCACACTCCGCTGCAGAGTGAAAATGTCATTCTGGAAACATTCCCCAGGCTGTGGCTAAGCCATGTCTCTGCAATATCCATTCTTTCAGGAGTGCTAGTTCTGCAAGGTTCGCAGGAGAGCTTCTGTAAAGTTTGGAAGGTAGGCGACGAGGTACTGGCAGAAGTAAAGCTGTGAGTACCGGGCGTGAGTCGTGCTTCGGTAGCTCAGTTGGTAGAGCACTTGCCCGCGAAAGGCAAAGGTCCCGAGTTCGAGTCTCGGTCGGGCACACAGTTTTAATCTGCCAGGAAGTTTCATATCAGCGCACACTCCGCTGCAGAGTGAAAATCTCATTCTGGAAACATCCCCCAGGCTGTGGCTAAGCCATGTCTCCGCAATATCCTTTCTTTCAGGAGTGCTAGTTCTGCAAGGTTCGCAGGAGAGCTTCTGTAAAGTTTGGAAGGTAGGAGACGAGGTACTGGCAGAAGTAAAGCTGTGAGTACCGGGCGTGAGTTGTTCTGATCTTGATCAGCAATGGGCTATTTGGCGGAACTGTTTCTAGAAGTTTTTACTATTACTGGTGTGCTAGACAGTGAAGCAAATTATCTTTGAGGATTTATCAGGCAGAATTTCAGCAGATACAAGAAATACGATTTAAAAAAATAAGACACTGGAGGGAGTCTCCAACTCGCAACTTTATATCTATACTGTGCAATGTTTACTACTAGACAATGAGCATATGGAGCTCTGAAATGCCTTGCAAAGAATGGCAGCACTTCCTCCATACACTTCTGCATCCTGCAGTGTTGTCATATTGGGCATATGGCTGGACTTAGTTTAGTGAGAGACAGCTGGTTTTATTGGTCACCTTAAGTGAACAACTCCCACTTAGTCTCTGCAGTGGCCACGTTTTATGCCTAAGACTGTACACTTAAGAATATTATGAGAAGGGAAGTTGCTACTCATCATATAGTGGAGACGCTGAGTTGCAGATAGGCATCTACATCTACATCTACATACATACTCCGCAATCAACCATAAGGTGCATGGGGAGGGTACCTCGTACCACAACTAGCATCTTCTCTCCCTGTTCCACTCCCAAACAGAACGAGGGAAAAATGACTGCCTATATGCCTCTGTATGAGCCCTAATCTCTCTCATCTTATCTTTGTGGTCTTTCCGCAAAATATAAGTTGGCGGCAGTAAAATTGTACTGCAGTCAGCCTCAAATGCTGGTTCTCTAAATTTCCTCAGTAGCGATTCACGAAAAGAACGCCTCCTTTCCTCTAGAGACTGCCACCCGAGTTCCTGAAGCATTTCCATAATGCTCGTGTGATGATCAAACCTACCAGTAACAAATCTAGCAGCCCACCTCTGAATTGCTTCTATGTCCTCCCTCAATCTGACCTGATAGGGATCCCAAACGCTCGAGCAATACTCAAGACTAGGCCTATTAGTGTTTTATAAATGGTCTCCTTTACAGATGAATCACATCTTCCCAAAATTCTACCAATGAACCAAAGATGACTATCCACCTTCCCCACAACTGCCATTACATGCCTGTCCCACTTCATATCCCCCTGCAATGTTACACCCAAATATTTAATCGACGTGACGGTGTCAAGCGCTACACTACAAATGGAGTATTCAAATATTACAGGATTCTTTTTCCTATTCATCTGCATTAATTTACATTTATCTATATTTAGAGTTAGCTGCCACTCTTTACATCAATCACAAATCCAGTCCAAGTCATCTTGTATCCTCCTACAGTCACTCAACGACAACACCTTCCCGTACACCACAGCATCATCAACAAACAGCCACACATTGCTATCAACCCTATCCAAAAGATCATTTATGTAGATAGAAAACAACAATGGACCTACCACACTTCCCTGGGGCACTCCAGATGATACCCTCACCTCCGATGAACATTCACCATCGAGGACAACGTACTCAGTTCTATTACTTAAGAAGTCTTCGAGCCACTCACACATTTGGGAACCAATCCCATATGCTCGTACCTTAGTTAGGAGTCTGCAGTGGGGCACCGAGTCAAACGCTTTCTGGAAGTCAAGGAATATGGCATCCGTCTGATACCCTTCATCCATGGTTCGCAAGATATCATGTGAAAAAAGGGCGAGTTGCGTTTCGCAGGAGCGATGCTTTCTAAAGCTGTGCTGATGCATGGACAGCAACTTCTCTGTCTCAAGGAAATTAATATATTGGAACTGAGAATATGTTTGAGAATCCTGCAACAAACCGATGTTAAGAATATTGGTCTGCAATTTTGAGGATCCATCCTTCTACCCTTCTTATATACAGGCGTCACCTGCACTTTTCTCCAGTCGCTCGGGACTTTATGTTGGGCAAGAGATTTGTGATATATGCAAGCTACGTAAGGAGCCAATGCACTAGCATACTCTCTGTAAAACCGAATTGGAATCCCATCAGGGCCTGGCGATTTATTTATTTTCAACCCATTCAGCTGCTTCACAACCCCAAGGATGTCAATCACTATGTCCTCCATACGGGAATCTGTACGAGACTCAAACAACGGTATGTTTGTACAATGCTCCCGCGTGAAAGATTTCTCAAATGCTAAATTTAAAATTTCAGCTTTCGTTTTGCTGTCTTCCATTGCCAGGCCAGACTGATCAGTGAGTGACTGGATGGAGGCCTTCAACCCGCTTACCAATTTTACGTAAGACCAGAATTTTCTTGGGTTTTCAGTAAGATCTTTTGCTAAGGTATGATGGTGGTAGTGGTTGTATGCTTCGCGCATCGCTCTTTTTACAGCAGCACGAATCTCTACTAACTTTTGCCTGTCCTCATTCTCCCGATCTTTCTTGTACCGCGAGTGCAACTGTCTTTGCTTCCAGAGCATTCTCCGAATTGCTCTGCTAAACCGCGGTGGGTCTTTTACATCCGTAACCTACTTTTTTGGCACATACTTGTCCAATGCCTGATTTACAATGTGTTTAAAATGTGCCCATAATTCTTCCACGTCCATCGTACCGGAAGTAAATGAAGTAGATTCATTTACTAAGTGGGATGCTAACAACTGCTTATCTGCTCTTTCTAGTAAGAATACCCTCCTAGCCTTCTTGACCAACTTTTTAACTTTCATAACCATAGTCACAATGACAACATCATGATCACTAATCCCTGTCTCAACACTGACAACGTCGGTGAGATCTGGTCTGTTTGTGGCTGCCAGATCTAAAATATTTCCATTACGCGTTGGCTGTCAACTTAGCTGCTCAAGACAGTTTTTGGATAATGTGTTCAAAAGTAATTCACACAATGGCTTGTCTGTACCACCTGTAATGAATCCATAGACATCCCAGTCTATACTAGGTAAGCTGAAGTAGCCCCCGACTAATATAGCATGATCCGGGTACTTCTGCAATACAGAGTGTAGACTCCCTTTGAATGAGTATAGAACTATCATGGTGGAACCTGTTGGCCGGTAATAACACCCAACAATTAACTTTATTTCTTCTAGCCCTGTTAAATGTGCCCAGATAACTTCACACTCACACCCTACTTCAACCTCAGTAGACACAATATTTTTGTCAACTGCAATGAAGACACCACCTCCTACGGTGTCTAATCTGTCTTTCTGATACACGTTCCAACCCTCACTAAATATTTCAGAACTTCCCATCTCAGGGTTCAGCCAGGTCTCAGTCCCGAGAGTAATTTGCGGCCCACACGCTTCCTGGAGGGCAGTAAATTCAGGAACTTTGTTCCGAACACTCTGAAAATTTACTGCTAATATCTTGATAGCTGATGTGTCTTTACACTGAGCGTGTCCTGATTGCCCTGCCTGCACATCGACTGGTGAGTGTTCATCGGGACACTTTGCACTACTGCCTACCCTAAAAAAAAAAACCATGTGCACGCCACAAGTACTCTGCTACCCGAGTAGCCACTTCCTTTGTGTAGTGCACCCCTGACCTATCTAGGGGCGTCCTACAATTCCCCACCCAATAGCGCAAGTCTAGAAATCTGCAGCCAAGACCGTCACAAAGTCAATGAAGCCTCTGTTTGAGACCCTCCACTCGGCTCCAAACCAAATGACCCTGATCCACTATGGGAACGATGCTGCAAATAACAAGCTCTGCTTGCACCCCGTGTGCCAGGCCAGCGGTCGTCACCAAAAAAGATTTTCACACTTAAAGCTTTCGGCCAACAATAGACAAAGGCCATTGGCTGAAAGCTTTAAGTGTGAAAATCTTTTTGTTGTGCCTCTCTGCGACACAGCATCTCCACTATATGGTGAGTAGCAACTTTCCTTCTCATAATATTGTTACATTCCATCATGGATTTTCCATTGTTTGACTGTACACTTAAGGATGTTGATGAAAATAAGGAAATTGTCATAATTTACACTAGAGAAAATGTGGATTAAGTTAAATAAAAGTCATACCACTATGTAACGGAGATCAAATAGTCAAACAAAAGGTCATAAAAGAATTATTAAATTCAAAACACTGACTCACAGCAAAACATCAGAAAACTCATAAAATGTAATTACAAGGCAAGATGTCTTTTTGGAGACAGTAAACACAACAGTCATGAACATAGCACCTAATGTTCCTCACATCCCACCAATGGTGCTGGTTGTCAAATGAGAATGTGCACAGTGCACCCTATATATTGCACTAAAATTATGCCATTTCACTTGGAATGTGACCCACAAATGGCACTAAAATTACAGTTTCTCTTCAAATGCATGCTGATATACAAATAAAATGTGTTTTGCAGCGCCCTCTTTGCAAAAGCTAGAAACCAAAGCTGAATGCTGAAACGACAGTCAGTCCTGCTATGATCAACTCAGGGAAGCGATACAACTGCCTGTTTCCTACTGGACAGGTTCTGGTGTCACATCATCCCTTCGGCACTGAGTGTTATGTTGCTCACAACGCCAGCTCAGTATTTTTATTTGAAATTGCATGTAGTGTATTATGCAAGTGTAGAGTATGAGGGGTTTTTAAAGCCCCATTGTAATGAATACACTGTGGTCAAGTGGTCGAAAGTGTGGACTGATAATTAGCAGACCTAGGTCCGATTCCTATCGATAAAAAGCTTCTTTTCCATTTTCATTTTCTTTTCTTCCTCTCAGTGTTAAATTATTAATTATGAAATTTGAAAACAACAGTTCAGTTTATACACGTAAAAATAATATATTCGATTTAGTTATGATTACTACCCGTTTCAGTCAAAAGGCTATAGGCTAGAAGCTGGTAAAACAAGTGAGTGTGCAAGGAAACAGCATGAAAGTGTTTTCTGTAAATGATCTGCTAAAGAGGCCCTTCCAGTAGATGTTTGAAGGCGAACATGAGATTAAAAAGAGTTAGGTAAATGTACTTCAAATGTAAATCTAACAACATAGGGGCATTGGTCAAGGCTCACCAATTTGGCTTACATAGCACTAAACATTTCAAAATATTTGCAAAATATTTTGATCAGCTCCTTAATTGTCCAGAACCAATCCATAAGCTCAACTACTCAAACACCCATGAAAACCTAGATGAAGATTTATCCCCAACTATCACCGGAATTGAAGAAGTTTTTAAAATGTTATAAAGCTAATGAAGGAGCCTATTACAGCAGAACTTTTGAAATGGTTTCCACCAAAAATAGAAAAATGAGCTAAAAAAAAAAGCAAGCTTCCAGGAGAGTAGATATATCAACTACACAAGAAATGTTAACAACAACACAGGAATTTCTTTGCAACCAGTTGCGTATAACATATTTTCCCAGACTGTGCTAAACAGAAAAGAAACACCACTGGAGAGTAATTTAGTTGAATATCAAGATGGTTTTGGGAAGGGCAGTTCATGTTCTGAACAAACCATAAAAACTGACAACAATTTTTAGGGGGACCATTCAAGTGGAGGGGGCACCATATACCCAACAAGCAGAAATAGCTCTGTTTCATAATTATACAACTATTATAAGAGATCCCAATGGAAAAAATTAAATGTTTCTCTCTCTCTCTCTCTCTCTCTCTCTCTCTCTCTCTCTCTCTCTGTCTCTGTCATGCTATTACAGTACCTTGTTTCAAGTACACACAAACTTAAAATAACTATACATTAGGTGTAACAGACTGAGGCAGTGCATTTGTTAGGACACTGATGTCAGATTTAGGAGAATGGAGGTTTGTGATGTATCCAGAAATCTTCATTTATGTTTTCTGTGGTTTTCCTAAATCACTTCGAGCAAATGTCTATTTACTTCTTCACTGTGACCAATGCCATCCTTGTCCACCCTGTCCTATCCCCTCCTCAGTTAATGCATGTGTATATTCACATGTCTGTATACATAGAGAATCACCTAAAACCTGCACTGCAAATATTGAGGAAATGAAAAGTGATACTGATATGCAGTTTTCACTGAATGGTAGTCAGAGGCTCATATTGTTAGGCAGTTAACAGATTGTAGTAATACTTAGAAAGTGTATTTTTTGTGCAAACACACACTTTTTTAAATGGAACAATGCCTACTGATATTAACAGACTAAAAGTAGGGTAAACTAGAATGTCAGTCGTGTTTGTTGATGGATTCTAGTGAGAGTTGTTTATAAGATACGTATTTTGAGAAGTTCCCACACTGACACTGGTATAATACACACTAAAGAACACCGGAATGACTGCTGCACATATGCCAGCATTTCAGTGGAGATGTCTGAGCAGGATGTAGTAATACATTGTTGCATATCATTGGGTGTAATTGGTTTGTCCCTGTAGACAGTGTCTTTCAGCTTTCAGGACAGCCAAGATACAGGTTCTCTGCATCCAATCCAATGATTTGGAAACAATTACTGAAGACAAGCTATAGTACTTCATGCACTATGGGTTAGACAGCCATCATGTTGGTACCACAGGCTCCTCCTAGTCTGCACAGCAATGTCTTCTCGCATCTGTGGAAGGAGGTCTGTTAGGAGGCATCCCACACCATACATTTACACTACATGGATGCTGGTGTTCTGGATGACGTCAATAGGAACTGTCAACAGACTAACAGTGCTTGTTTTGGTGGTTTACCTCTCCTTGATTGTTAAATGTGGCTTCATCAGTAAACAAGATACATGATACATCTGGAGTATCCTGTTGTAATACCCACATACAGGAGTTAATATGATTCCATAATCGTTTCCATGCAGTTCTTGATGGACAGAGATGTGATAGGGATGGAATCTGTGTTGATGGAGAAAGCACAGGGCACTTGCCTGACTCGTGCCACTTCCTCGTGTGATTGCGTGGGTGCTAATGTCCAGATTAACTGCAACAGCAGAAAGAACATTAACCCTTGAGTGTGTGGGCTGTTGTAAAATGTACAACAGCAGCAATTTTTGTGCCTAAACGATGCCTTAATGTTGAGCTATTGCGCCACACTGCCATGTATTCCATTCTCAACCTTTTCTTGGCAGTGTTAAGGTGGCTTCAGTTCCTTTGGATAGCTTTCTCAGTTTGTTTTCTGAATTGTAAGCAATGAGGTGTTGAATGTTGTAAAAAGTACAATATGTGCCTGCTGGCATGACAGCTACTAGGTTTGTTCCAGCAGTCAGTATGCAAAGGTAAGAGTAATAAAAAGTTAACTATAGTTATTCAGTTTTTAAAATTTTGTATAGATGCACATTAAACATTAATTTGGTTATATGAACATCTGAATTGATTTATTCACTTCCCTTATTTTAATGTTTTATTTCAGTTAAAAGAATGTATCAGATAAGGAAATTCGTGAACTACTCGAAGAAAGTGATGATGAATTCTATCCAGACTTTTCAGACCTGGAGAAAAGTGAAGTGGATTTGAAGCATAATGAATACAGCCCTTTATTAGAAAAGACAAAGTTATGTATTGGTGCAAAAGCAACTGTATTAAAATGTCAAAAACCAAGAGAAAAAACAAAAACATCAAAGATGAAGAGAAAAAACATTATGGAAATTTTATCAGGTCCAAAGAGAAATGTGATGAATTTGATTGATGAGGTTGTGCTTTTCTGAAAATAACTGACCTTGACATTATTGATGAAATTATAAACTATACAAATACATATATAAATAGACAGTGAGACACACATTAATTCTCACACAAAAGAGATAGTAATGTGACACCAAGACACGAAATAATGGCTGTGTTCGGGATTCTTTTCTTTTGACTGGTACAAGAAAAGACCACCATGCCATGTCTCTGGGCGACAGATGGAGCAGGAATGTAACTGATAGGACTGTTATGAGTTACAAAAGGTTTCTGTTTCTTCCTTGCTGTATGTGGTTTGATGACACTGAAAATCTGATAATTTGGCTGCATTCCATACAGTATTGGTTGCTTTTGTTGCTAACTGTCAAAGTTATTACAGTCTGAGTGAATCCACCACGAAAAATGAATTGCTGCATGCTTCTGAGGATGTTGTGGATGGATTCAGTACATACGCAACAAACCAACTAAATATGGGATAAAAATATTTGCACTACATGAAGTTTACTGTGGCATGCAACCGGAAGGTCCATATCGATTATCTAGTGCTCCTAAAGACATGCTGAAAATACCTGTGGTGCCCAAACAAAAGTCTAACAGGAACCTGACAACTGACAATTGGTACACAAACTATCTATGTTCTAAATATTTGCTGCAGAAGAAAATCACTTGCATTGATACAACAACGAAGAATAGACATGAAATTCCTGCAGAATTTCTCCTAAACGAAACATAAAAATTGGAAGTGCAATGTTTAGATTTCAGCAGCATAACACCTTAGTTTCATAGGTTCCTCATAAATACCACGCTGTCATACTTTTATCCACTATGCATGACACAGCCACAGTTGATGATGAAACACACAAACGTGAATCATAACTGACTACAATGTGACAAAAGGTGTAGTTGATGTTGTGGATAAAATGTTTGCCTGTTACTCAGTTTATTTTATTTCTTTATTTTAGTTCTTTCTAATTCTACATGTATAGAATATATACAAGGATACTGGATACAGTTGAGTCTTTACAACATAAAATACAGTTTGTATTGCTTTCCTATGGACTAGATATTTAAGTAATTTAGCAAAGAATCATATAAACAATAAACACTGGAGACAACATACTAAGTAGAATATTCATAATGCATGTTTATTTTTGTTGTTTGCTTTTTAGATACTCTGTCAGACTGTAAAAGTAATGATCAATTAAATATGCCTTTAGTTCAGCCTTAAAACTATGGAGTCGAATTACTGATTTAATATGGTTACGCAGATTATTGTAAATTTTTATCCCAATATGCAGAGTGCCATTTTGGCACAATGATGTTCTCACCTGCTCCATATGAAGATCAGATTTTTCTCTTGTATTGTATGAATGTATATCTTCATTTTTAATAAGGTATCTGGGTGTCTATCAATATATTGTTTTAAGAAAACTGACATTTCATAAACAAAAATACAAGGAAGAGGAAGAATAGACTTTTTTGAAAATGAGTCTGCATTATTTCCTATTTTTTACCCCTTCAATAATTCTTAATATTCTCTTTTGCATCCTGAAAAGTTTAATAATTCTTCTTGCATTTCTCCAGAAGTTTATGCCATTTTTAATTACAGAATGCACATAGGAGTAGTATACATTTAACACGCTGGCTTTTCTGCAACAACTCTTTAAGATCCTGATCATGTAGCAGGTTTTGCTTAGTTTTCTTTGCAGGTATTCAATGTGTACCTCCCATTTTGTGCTGTTCTGGAGGTAGAGTCCCAGAAATTTTGTGCTGTCAACACTTTCAAGAACTCTATCCCTTAGTTCTATTTGTATATCTTGGTGGTGCATTCCTTTTAGATTGCAGAAGTTCAGTGATACTGTCTTTTCTTTCTTTATAATTAGGTTGTTATAGCTGAACCACTGTTCTATGCTGTTCATTGTTTGGATAGCAGTCTTTTAGTTTTTCTTCTGTTTTCCCACTAATAAGGAGGCTTTTATCACCTGCAAACTGGAGCGTAGTTTGGCAATACTTGTTGCAATACTTTGCAAATACTTGGCAATACTCATTGACATAGAGGAGAAACAGAATGTGTCCTCATACTGATCCTTGAGGGACCCTGTATTTCACATTTTCATATCCTGAATAGCAGTAGCTGATTTTGTTATGGTCAGAATATTGCACTTCAACCACCAGTTTGCATCTACATATGTATGTCCTGAGTCACTAGCTGGGTATACCTCTAATTCCTAATTGGTCCAGCTTCTGTAGTAGGGCATTATGGTCAATGATGTCAAAAGCTTTGGATAAATCAAGACATCTGTCTGTCACAGTTTCACCAATTACAAGGAGATAGCCACTATGGCTATGTTTTTCTTTCATTTTTTTGAAATTTCTGGAATTAATTCACAAATACTGTTTTCCTTCACAAAGCCAGAGATAAAATCACAAAGACATTTTTATCTCAAGAAGTTAGCAGGTCTAATGAAAGAACAACTCATATCTAGAACTCAACTCAAATTGTTGCCAGCCCATCTTACCATATTTCATGCTGAAACATCAACTTCTGAAGATCAGTACTGTGAACCTCAATGGGAAAATGCAGGGTGTGTATGTATCTTTTGTGGACATCAAAAAAATTCATGCACATCAATTAAATGTGATAGATGTAATAAGTCCACTTGTAAACAGCACACTAAGAAGCAAACTGTCTGCGAAACCTGCTATGAAAATGAACATATGTCAGAATATCTGGCTAAATTGTTATTCAAGAAACGAAAAGAGCAAAAGATCTTGTTATTAATGCTGAAGACAGTAAATATGAACTGCTTTCTTCAATAAATATAATAGTTTGTTCAGCACAGGCTTCTTTTTATTGACATATGTCCATGTTGTAAATTTTACAACAGACACCTGCTCATGTGGCAACAATAGGTGTGCCTGCCAGAAGGTTAATTTTAACCCTCTTCTGTTATCACATGTTTCCTTGTGTTATGTTGTCTAAGAGTTGCACTACCACTTTTACATAACTGGCTGAAGAGGTGACGGTTGACATCTGTTGGGGTACTCTTGTACAGTGTATGTGGCTAGATACCCCAATAGATGTCAACCATCACCTCTTCAGCCAGTTATATGAAAGTGGTAGTGCAATTCTTAGACAACATAACACAAGGAAACATGTGATGACAGAAGAGGGTTAAAATTAACACCTATTGTTGTCACATGAGCATGTGTCTGTTGTAAAATTTACAACATGTACATATGCTTGGACGATCACACACTGACTAACAAGTCATAATTCACTCAAGGAACAAACAAGTACACTGTAAGCAAACATAACAAATTTGTACCTAGGAACTACAAAGGTTTGCAGCAACACTGACGTGCCATAACATCTCTGGCACGCAAAAAACTCTTTGGGCCAAGGCGGCCATTATGTTCTGTATATGTGATACTTTCGATGTGTAATGACGTACATCTGACATGTGACAATAAATGTGCTCATTGTTTTAACAAGTGGATCAACAGGTTGATATTTATAACGATAAGGACCCAAGCTCCTACATTGGTGACCCTGACGACAGTTTGTTAAGCTCTTCCCGTGTTCTACTCGAGTTCAATAACAATAACAATTGTGTGTGTACGAGTGAACCGCCTGTATCGTCATGTGGCCTACGCAACGAGGTGTACCGCCATATGATTTCTACGGTCAGAATCCGACCATGCCACCCACCTGCACCACGCGTGGACTCTATACATCGAACATTTCGAGGCCCTCCGACCTGCGAGTGGATTGCAGTACCACAACACTCTCAGACAACACGTACGTACCACCCGCCATCTTGCCTCATGATCATTCTTTTGAACATACAGGACAAAGTGTGAAAAGAGATCCGGACTTTCCACCGCTAACGTTGCACGCTCAGGGGTGCACAACCCCCCTCAGAACTTTGCACCAACTTTCGAAGCAGTGCCACTACACGGCTGCTACATCATCCACGCTGCAAATCAGTTCCACACCAGGCTACACACAGCCTCAATTTTCTGATCGAACTGAACTGTGTATAGTGAATGTGACCTCTCCTAGTACCGCACCCACTTTGCTAGACATCAGACAGCAATAACGACCGATCCCAGGGGTTTAACAGTTTACAGGCCCCCGGGCCTCCACCCCCCCCCCCCCCCTCCTCCTGCCCCAGCAGATGCCATGCCATATTGACTGCTCCCACACCTGTGGCTCTTACACACCCAGTAGTCGTAGATTCCAAACCTACTAAGTTACCTAAACTGCCGACTTTTGCAAAAACGCAGCCCAACTCATGGTTCGAGTTAATCGACTCTATATTCACCGCCACAGGCATTGACTCAGAAGAATCACACTTCGTGTGTTTGGTGGGACATTTGCATGACCATTTGGATTTGATGAGTGACATTATGATCAACCCGCCGACTTCACTGAAATATACGAACGCGAAAAGACTCATTTGTGAAAGACTTTCTCGAGCTCCGGACAAGATTATTCTTCACATCATTCATGAGGAACACCTGCACGACCTCACCCTATTGGGACTATGGTGACGACTCCATGCCCTCGCACCTGTGGATTTGCTACCCGATACAGCATTATGGTTGATGTGGCTCGTCAAAATGTCGGAAGCAATACAACTACAGCTCCTGCCACTCACCAACAGCACCTTGGATGAGAAGCTTTCAGTCGCGGATCGAGCTTTCAAGTTTATTAACAGGCGAGCGCACAGCATGAAGAGTGGGGGTAGCAATCTCAACAGCATGTCAACCCTCCTTCCCCCTCCAGGATTCGGGCGAGCTCGCTTCCTCAGCGCTCATGCTACGACAGTGGCGATATCTGCCCGCCATCACGGGGAACCAGATACAGCCTCCACGACATAAGCCATGGCTGCTGTGTTGGTTCCACGCCAAATTCGGCGACGCGGCCAGGAAATGTTGCAGCCCTTGCGTGGCGGGAAATGCAGCTCATGAGGCGCCATAGGCGCAGCATCTCACGCACAGGAAAAAAGACGCCTTACAGCAGCAACAGCATCTAACACGGTAAGCGCCGACTGTTGTCTATTCGCTCTTAACCTTGTCTCAGGAACTAAATTCCTCATTGACAGTGGTGCTGATACGAGTGTAATACCCCCAGCTCTCGCACCTACCATGTTCACTTCTTCGCCCAGACTGTTCTGCGTGGCTAATAACTCTCATATCAAAGTGTTAGGTACAGCGCACCTTTAACGCTCAAACTGTCAAAAGATTTGAAGTTTTCATGGACTTTTCATATGGCACAAGTGACTTATCCGGTCTTAGGCATTGACTTTCTGCGACACCACAAATTTTCGCTAGACATTACGCGAAGTACGTTAGTCCACCAACCTTCGCTATAGACTATTGCCCTCACAGCCACTGTGTCTGTATCACCCATTCGGTCAACAAACATTGACATTTCACTATTGCAGATTGAATGTGCTCTTCTTGCGGGCAAGTTAACTAGTAAACGTTGCAACATGCTACTACAATGACAAGAAATCAGTGAACTCAAGCAAACGCAGGCCAAGCTCACCTCCCTTATCGAACGTACAGAACAGACATTACAGAGCATGAAATCCGAACTCGCCTCACTTCGAGGTATTCGCTCTTCGCACAAACCAGCATGCACTCAAACCATTGACTCATTGCACGAATGTTCGAATGCTAACGACACAGCCCGCGCACGTAGCATGTTATCAATCACGAGTGACGCATGTCACAAACTCAATACGACTGAGGGCCTTCCGGTCAGACAGCGACCACAATGCCTGAATCCACACAAACTCAAAGCGGCGAAAGCAATCATCTTGGACCTATTGAAAGCAGGCATTGTATGCCCATCCTCCAGTGACTGGTCGATGACATTGCAATTCTGTCAGAGACAGCAAAGGACTTGGAAGAGCAGTTGAACGAAATGGACAGTGTCTTGAAAGGAGGGTATCATATGAACATCAACAAAAGCAAAACGAAGATAATGGAATGTAGTTCGAATTAAGTCAGGTGATGCTGAGGGAATTAGATTAGGAAATGAGACACTTAAAGTAGTACAGGAGTTTTGCTATTTGGGGAGCAAAATAACTGATGATGGTCGAAGTAGAGAGGATATAAAATGTAGACTGGCAATAGCAAGGAAAGCGTTTCTGAAGAAGAAAAATTTGTTAACATCGAGTATAGATTTAAATGTCAGGAAGTCGTTTCTGAAAGTATTTGTATGGAGTGTAGCCATGTATGGAAGTGAAACGTGGATGATAAATAGTTTAGACAAGAAGAGAATAGAAGCTTTTGAAATGTGGTGCTACAGAAGAATGCTGAAGATTGGTGGGTAGATCACATAACTAATGAGGAGGTATTGAATAGAACTGGGGAGAAGAGGAGCTTATGGCACAACTTGATTAGAAGAAGGGATCGGTTGGTAGGACATGTTCTGAGACATCGAAGGATCACCAATTTAGTATTGGAGGGCAGCATGGAGGGTAAAAATTGTAGAGGGAGACCAAGAGATGAATACACTAAGCAGATTCCAAAGGATGTTGGATGCAGTAAGTACTGGGAGATGAAGAAGCTTGCACAGGATAGAGTAGCATGGAGAGCTGTATCAAACCAGTCTCAGAACTGAAGACCACAACAACAACAACAGTCTGTGACAAAGCATATCACCAAATACCAATGTATGAACAAGATATCCCTAAAACCGCCATCACCACACCCTTCGGCCTCTTCGAATACGTTTACATGCCTTACGGATTGAAAAACTTTCCCCAAACCTGGCAGAGGTTCTTAGATACAGTGTTACGACCCCTACCTTTCTGCTACGCGTACCTGGATGACATTTTGATCTTTTCTTCCTCTCCAGAGGAACACGAGCTTCACATCCGGATGCTGTTTGACACATTACAATCCCACGGTGTGATTGTCAACAAAGACAAATGCAAACTGAGACAGGATTCTGTTGGTTTTCTGGGACACACAGTTTCAGTCGATGGTATCCGGCCCACGCAAGAGAAAATAGACATTATCAAACAGCTGCCAATACCAGAAACATACCAAGAACTCCACCGGTTCTTAGGAATGATCAGTTTTTCCACCGCCACATTCCAAGAGCCGCCGTATTACAGGTCCCCCTCACAGACACACTGTGCGGGCAACAAGCATCAAGCAACAGGCACGTGCCGTGGACAGAGGTCATGCATGTGTCTTTCAAAAAACTCAAAACCGCACTCGCGGAAGCCATCACGCTTGCCCATCCACACCCAGATGCAACACTTTTGCTCACCACGGACGCTAGCGAAATATCTTTCTCTCTCTCAGTGCAAAAGGTCCGCTTTCGACAGAGAGCTCTTAGCGTTTACGAAGCCATTAGATATTTCTGCAAAGATGTCGAGGGATGCTCCCTCACGATCTTGAGAGACCACAAACCTCTCGCTCAAGCACTCAAATTCTACAGCCGACCCACCTCCTAGGAGGTTCCGTTATTTCGACATCATTTCACAATACACAAGTAATGTACAATACATTCAGGGATCTGACAACATAGCCCCTGATTATTTCTCCCGGATCTCGGGCATATCTTGCTCGAACGCAAACAAATGATGACTCCTTGATGAGCCTATTATCTGACAATAATCACTCTCAGCGACTGGCGCGCAAGACGATCCCTGGCACATGCTTGGAGCTATGGTGTGACACTTCCACTGGCATGCCACGTCCCCTCCTCTTTGTGTCACTCGGTGTTTGACGCACTGCACAGTCTCGACCACCCGAGCATTCGCACAACTAAGCACATCATCGCTGAGCGTTTCGTATGGCCTTCACTTTGCAAAGACCGTCGCAACTGGTGTTGCACTTGTATTTTGTGCCAGCGGTCCGAAGTCGGACACAACTCAACGCCCTCCTCAG
Organism: Schistocerca serialis cubense; assembly: GCF_023864345.2. Taxonomy (NCBI): domain Eukaryota; kingdom Metazoa; phylum Arthropoda; class Insecta; order Orthoptera; family Acrididae; genus Schistocerca; species Schistocerca serialis. The sequence goes on from NC_064639.1 coordinate 884,974,968, forward strand.
GCGTCTTCCACTCTCCTTCTGGCAGACTCCACTACATTGTCGGCCCCCTTCCCCAGGTGGATGGTTACCAATACTTCAGAACAACTAGATGGGTCAGGGCAACCCCTCTAGCCGATATTTTGGCCAAAACAGTCGTCAACGCTGTCCTCTCCACACGGTTCGCACATTTCGGCTGCCCCGAAACCATTACTACAGACCAAGGCCGTCAGTTTGAGGCTGTCCTCTTCACAAAAATGTGCGAGCTCTTTGGCGTCAGCCACATTCACACGACAGCCTACCACCCCCAATCAAATGGCTTAGTGGAACGATGGAACTGCACATTAAAGACAATGCTAATGTGCCCCAGGGAACGGTGGTTACACACCCTCCCGTGGGTACTGCTAGGCCTCCATTCTGTATATAAAGTTGACCTGCAGTGCTTGGTGACCGAACTGCACTATGGCGAGCCATTGACCCTACCAGCTGAGCTTTTCGAGCCTTCACCGCTCCAAGATACTATCAAATACCCCGTGCTAATCGAGAACATACGACAGACAATACGGTTGCAGAGAGCACCCGCTCCAAAAGTACACACTCCGCCTAAAACATTCGTGCACCAGTGGTTAGCCATGTGTGAAGCTGTGATGCTTAGGGATGCCAGCATGGGTCACTGCAGACAACAACACCTCCAGTGACCCGACACCACCAACCACGACGGACGACGACTTCCACACCACCGCCCCCTCAAGGGACAACACGCTGGCCACGTCCCCTTCCCCAACGCCGGGAACCTCACTGTCAGAGTCCGGGGTCCACACCTTTCACCCTACCCTCTCCTCTTACGCCCATCACACACTTCTCACCCGACATTCAACAACCCACTACTGTCTCCATCGACGTCTCACTTTTTACCCTTTGACATCTGTATAACTACCACAAATGATTCTCTCTTAGTCATCCCCCACTCCGCTGACGACACCTTCCAACTTTCCGTTCTCCACTCCTCACCGATACCCAATTCCTTAGATCCTTTCCTCATTCAATCTTTCATTGACGTCACAGGGACACTGTAACTGTTGTACCTCGTGTCTCCATCTATTCCCCCACCCCCTCTGTCACCTCATGAACCGGTCGCCACATACTCCCACTGATGTGGCACCGTGATTACATTTTTCCATCCAAAAGGGCTCGAACCCTGGCCCCGCCGAGTTCCCCCTCCGGACAAAGACGGCGCGACACCTGCACCCTCTCCCCACAACAACCAGAGCCTCGTGCTCCGCACTGTGGGGGGGGGGGGGGGGAGGGGGGGGCTCTGTGGCAATACTGATGTGCCATAACATCTCTGGCATGCAAAAAACTCTTTGGACCTAGGCGGCCATTATGTTCTGTCTATGGGATACTTTCAATGTGTAATGACGTATATCTGAAGTGTGACAATAAATGTGCTCATTGTTTTAACAAGTGGATCAACGGGTTGTTATTTATAATGGTAAGGACCCAAACTCCCACAGGTTGAATGGTACAAACAAGTGTTGGCATGGAAACTTTTTAAAACACAATCTCTCATAAATGGCTTGCACTAGAATCCAAAAACAAAAACCACTGACATTCTAATTTACCCTACTTTTAGTCGGTTGATTTCAATAAGCATTGCTACACTAACACATAGTTTAAGCCAGCAATCATGGGAATCAGTTATAACTACCATTGGGGTCAACAATAAATGGAACATGTCCACAGAAATTCTGACTGAGCACTTAAATAGAGCAATGACAACAAAAAAAGTGAGTATCCAGAAAAATCAACCTTCAAAATCAAAGAAATCCTGGACCATTACAACAATGCTGACATATTAACTGGATTCCAGCATGGTTCAGAAGAGGTCGAAGTACCATGTCAGCAGCAGTAAAACTTGTCCATTATGTAATTGAAAAAATAAATGAAAAATCCCAAGCAGCAGGAGTATTCCTGGACCTCTCAAGGGCTTTTGATAGAGTACATCATGACATGCTCTTATCAAAAACTGAGAAGAGTGGTGTCACTGGAAAACTCACACAATTGCTAGAAACATACTTAAAAGGTATACAGCAGTGCATGGAGATGATATACTCTAATGGAGAAATACTGGAGAGGAGAAGGTTAACTATAAGAGATATAAATTTTGGTGTTCCTCAGGGCTCCATTTCAGGTCCAGTCCTATTCATATGCTATGTAAGTGATTTTCCAAGTTCTCTTGACAATAAGAAATTGATCACTATGTATGCAGACAACACATCTGGTGTCTGCTATGCAGACAGTGAGGCCCACCTAGTTAAAGAGATACATAACTTTATTGAAAAGGCAAGAGCTCACATTGAAAGAGAAAACCTAAAACTAAACACATAAAAACCAATATTATTCATTTTAAACCAAGTGGTCCAAACAGGCAAAATACTGTGGCTGATCAGACTCTATTAAAAACCTGTATAGATTGTAAATTCTTAGGTTTATGCATACATGATCAACTTTCATGGAAGCAGCAAGCCGATTATGTTTGGAAAAAAAAAAACAATCCATATGTATTAAGAAGATTATCACCATATTCTGAGACCCCTACAGACTGTATTAGTGTTCCCTTTCTTGCTTAATAACAATGAAAACAATCAATTACTGATAAAAATATTTAATTGGATACTCATCAAGTAGCAGCAGAACACACACATAAAAGACTGTTGCGATTGGTAAGCTTTTGGAGCCAGTGGCTCCTTCTTCAGGCAGAACGGTGGAAGGGGAAGGAACAAGACTGAAGGAAAAGGACTGGAGAGGTCTAGGAAAAGGGGTACATTTTGGGAAAGTCACCCAGAACTGCGGGTCAGGGGAGACTTACCGTAGGGATGAGAAGGAAAGACTGATTGTTGGGGACTGCATCGGTCGAGATTTGAAAACCTGAGAGCTTAAAGGTGTAAGACAGGGTAATACGGAAGACAGAGATTACTACTAAAACATCATGCATGAGTTAATAAGAGTGAAAAGCTAAGTGCATTGTACTGAACAGAGGTGGGAGGGGGTGATGAAAAATACATGGGAAAAACAATGAGAGATGTAGAAAACTGAAATGGAGTGAAGCAGTTTTGTCCATTGCATCTGTACGGACAAGCAGCCACTCAAAATACACTAAGGGTCTCACTGATGCCTTCACAGACCGTAATTGCCCTCCCAACCTTGTACAGAAACTGATCTCCCATGCCTTGTCTCTCTAGTCACCCACCATCTATATAAGTCCCATTGTCCAGCCACAGAGGGGAATTCCTCTCATGACTCATTACCATCCAGGACTGAAGCACATGAATCACATTGTCTGCCAGGGTTTTGACTTATCTCTTGACATGTCTTGAAATGATGTGAAACCAGTCATGTGTGCTGAAACCACTGTGCTTCATTCCATTCTATGTGTGCATGACAGCTCACAAACTGTATGTCCACAGGAATGTCCACCAACAAACTGTGGCCAAGAAATAGCTGGACCAGCTAGTTTCTGGGCATGCTGACCAATACAACTTTCTTCATTTCAATGACTGCTTCACAGCCTGTGCAATATGGGTCCTTCCTACAAACAACAGATTCTCTGACATGTGCAGGTGGGAACTCTCCATGGAACATATCCTACGTTCCTGTAACCCTCCTGGCGTCAGCCTTCCTTAGTCACCCTGTCCTTCACCTACCTATCCCCTTCCCTTTTGCCACTCCACAGCCTTCTATTCCACAAACACACCCACAGTCTTTTTAATTTTCTCCTTTTATGCCCCCCTCACCCCCCCCCCCCCCTTCCCCACAATCTCCTAACTTCCCTACTGCACCTAGCTGCCCTACCCTCTCTCCACCTCATCCCTGCATACACTACATTATCATATCACACACATACATGGTGTCCCTCCCATTCCCCCTCCCCGCCCCAGCATTCTTACCCACAACCACCCAGATCGCTTCTATCATCATGTGCCACAGCTCAAAGTCTGCCCTCAGCAGCCAGAGACTGTGGTCATGTGTATGTGTATGTGTGTGTGTGTGTGTGTGTGTGTGTGTGAGCTAGGTTGGCATGTGTGTGTGTGTGTGTGTGTGTGTGTGTGTGTGTGTGTGTGTGTGTGTTTAGGGGGTGGCCGTCTGGCAAAAAGCTTGCGTGTTTACTACTGTTTTTGTTGTGCCTGTCTGTGACTCAACATCTCTGCTATATGGTGAGTCCTTTTCATAACATTGTCATAATTCCATCCTGGACTTTCCACTGTTTGACTCTGCACATGGGCAATTGTTAAGTACACAAAATATAATTCAGTAAAATAAGTTCGAGTGTGTCAGTATACAGTCGGACATATCGGGGATATTAGACTTACATGGGACATATACGCAGGCTGTCCCATGAGGAATCTGGGACACAGAATGGTCATTTGCAGCAGATGCGTTCATATGGACAAATGCTGTCTTTTGAATGTTTTTCTCACTTCTATTATTTACTGATCAAGACACATTCACATGGCTTGCAATCAGTAATATAGCCTATGTAACAACGATCATCAAACCGCATGGTGCACTGGAAACAAATTTACAAGTTTCTCTTTCACTGTGTGGTGCTGCATGACTGTTGACACCCTCATAGACCATGTGATTTTGGAGGAACAAATGACAAGTGAGAAGTATTTGCGCTGATTTGGAAAATGTATTGATTTGGTTACAAGGGAACATTTTGTTGGTGGCACAAGATTGCAATGAACATTCTCTATTTATTTCTTTATTTATTTACACATCAAGTTCCCTAGTACCAAACTGAGAACCAAATCTCCAAGGTCATGGAATGTGTCAGTACATGAAATTACAGCATAAAAGTAGTAACAGATAAAAAAATGTTTATGAATCCAAAAAAGTCGATCCATATGTTTAAGTAAGTGCAATCAACAATACAACAAGAATCAGCTTAATTTTTCAAGGAACTTCTCAACAGAATAGAAGGAGTGACCCATGAGGGAACTCTCCAGTTTCGATTTGAAAGCGCGTGGATTACTGCTAAGATTTTTGAATTCGAGTGGTAGCTTATTGAAAAACAAAGATGATGTGACTTACCAAATGAAAGCACTGGTAGGCCGATAGACACACAAACATACACACAAAATTCAAGCTTTCGCAACCAATGGTTGCTTCATCAGAAAAGAGGGAAGGAGAGGGAAAGATGAAAGGACGTGGGTTTTAAGGGAGAGGTTAAGGAGTCATTCCAATCTCGGGAGCGGAAAGACTTACCTTAGGGGGAAAAAAGGACAGGTATACACTCGCACACACACACCCATATCCAACCGCACATACACAGACACAAGCAGGCATTTGTAAAGGCAAAGAGTTTGGGCAGAGATGTCAGTCGAGGCAGAAGTACAAATGCAAAGATGTTGTTGAAAGACAGGTGAGGTATGAGTGGTGGCAACTTGAAATTAGCGGAGGTTGAGGCCTGGCGGATAATGAGAAGAGAGGATATACTGAAGGGCAAGTTCCCATCTCCGGAGTTCTGACAGGTTGGTGTTAGTGGGGAGTATCCAGATAACCCGGACGGTGTAACACTGTGCCAAGATGTGCTGGCCATGCACCAAGGCATAGTAGATTACGGTAAAAAGGAGAAGGTGAATAAAAAGTGAAAGTAGTGGCAAAAACAGAGAGAGAAAATAAGACGACAGAAAAGATTTCGAAATGCAACAGTGACAATAACAAACGTAATTGTTGGGTGCATGCCTTGGTGCATGGCCAGCACAAATTTTCATGCTGAATGATCACTCACTTCAGATACCTTTCGAACAGTAAAAATGGCATAATTAAGTCTCTGAACAAGATCCTGTATGTAGGCTTTCAATGACAGTTTGCTATCTATCTGAACACCTAGGAATCTGAACTGTTCAGTTTCACTAATCATATGCCCATTCTGTGAAATTAAAACTTCAGGTTTTGTTGAACTGTGTGTCAGAAACTGTAAAAACAGAGTCTTACTGTGATTTAGTGTTAGTTTATTCTCTACAAGCCATGAACTTAGGTCATGAGCAGCACTTTTTTAAACCAAGCCAATGTTGCACACAACACCCTTTACTACCAAGCTAGTGCCATCAGCAAACAGAAATATTTTAGAGTTACCCATAATACTAGAGGGCATATCCTTTGTATAAATAAGGAAGAGGAGTGGCCCCAACACTGATCCCTGGGGCACCCCCACTTGACCATACCCCATTTAGACTCCACTCCACAGCCATTCTCAGCATTGTGAATAATGACCTTTTGCTGTCTGTTGCTAAAGTAAGAGGTGAACCATTCGTGAGCTACTCTCCGTATTCCGTAATGGTCCAACTTCTGGAGCAGTATTTTATGATCAACACAATTAAACACCTTAGTTAAATCAAAAAATATGCCTAGTGTTTGAAACCTTTTCTTTAACCCATCTTAGATGACTTCTAAAGCCGAACTGTACATTTGATAGCAAATCATGCAGTATAAAATGATCAATTATCCTTACGTATGCCGCCTTTCAAATAACTTTAGCAAACAATGATAGCATAGAAATAGGTCTAAAATCGTCTACATTATTCCTTTCTCCATTTTTATAAAGCGGCTTTACTACTGAGTACTTTAATCATTCAGGAAATTGACCATGCCTAAAGGAAAAATTTACAAATATGGCTAAATACAGGGCTAAATGTGCAGCATATTCTGCTATGCCCTCCATCATATCCATGAGAATCCTTAGTCTTCAGTGATTTAATTATTGAGTCAATCTCCCCCTTGTTTGTATCACAGAGGAGTATTTCAGAGGTCAATCTCGGAAAGGTATTTGGCAAGGAAGTTATATGATTCCCTGTAGAAACTAATTATTTATTTAATTCACCAACAATGCTCAGAAAATTATTGTTAAATACTGTACATATATCTGATTTATCAGTTACAGAAATATTTTTACTATGAACTGACTTTATATCTAGTAATGAAGAATGAATAAAAATAATATCTATAGCTGTGCTACTGTTCCCCTGCACCCTACTTTACAAAAACACAGTCTGCCTCAGATCATGCACAATCATATACAAAATTTATATTGAAGCCACCACATATAACTAATTTCCAGTACTTCCTACAAAGTGAATAAAGAACCATCTCTAGCTTGAGCAACAATTCTCTTAAGTCAGAGTTAGAGGATCTGTAAACAAGAACAATTAGAAGTTTAGTTTCACTAAATTGAACTGACTCTGCACAACAGTCAAATACCTGTTCAGTGCAGTGCCGTGATATGTCTATGGACGCAAATGTAATACTGTTTTTTACGTACATAGCCACTTCCCCACCATGCAGGGAAATCCTTGAAAAACAGCCAGCTAATCTGTATCCTGCCATATTCTAACATGTATTTCCTTCTCCTTAAAGTACATAAGTGCACTGAGGTTGATGCTTGTTTGCCATTTACAAATTTTACTGGCTCTGAGCACTATGGGACTTAACATCTGTGGTCATCAGTCCCCTAGAACTTAGAACTACTTAAACCTAACTAACCTAAGGACATCACATACATCCATACCCGAGGCAGGATTCGAACCTGCGACCGTAGCGGTCACACGGTTCCAGACTGAAGTGCACAGAACCGCACAGTCACACCGGCCGGCTACAAATTTTACTGTGAGCAGTTTAAAATGGAATGCAAACTGTTGTAAATTTAATGTGGACTGCTGAATATGTTTCTTCCCAATCCTCAGTAAACTGAAATATAACTAAACAATTAATAACCTTGTGTTTGATGGCAATATGAGAGCTGTTACATAAAAACAAGATAGGACAGTATAGAAACTGCTATTGGGTTTAATGAGTGGATCAGCTGATTCAGGGGTGTGAGGCCTACAAAAACTAATCCAAATTAACAGATAGCAGGGGAAGTACAGTGTCTTGCGAGATGAGTCGTAAATATACGAAATTACTCTTGCACCTAACTCAAACCTAATGTGTACCTTACAGTTGTTAAAACACGAGCACAGTTGTTACAATATCTACAATAAAAATGAAGACCAGCAACATTTTTGCTTTGCGCCTCGTATTGAAAAGAAGATTAACATCTGCATCACCCATACAAACTGCAAGTAATTTTCATGCAGCAGGTTCACAACAGCCTTCAGGGCATTAATTAGAACCAGGCACAAACACAGTGGGCAGAAGCCTAAGTCACACAAACCTGGCTATCGAAACAGCGTGGTTGGCCACTAGGTGGGGTATCTCTGCCAGCAGCTTAGGGTCCTTCCTCAGCTCCTCGATCCATCCCTGTGAGCACACCACTTGATGAGCATGCCTCGCAAAGTAATCAATGGCTGCGCTATGGAGCAGCGGACACGAGTGCCGCCGGGCGAGCACGCAGTACAGTGGCGTGTTCTCCACACGTAAGTTCTCAATCAGATGTTGCTCGCACTTCTCCTTCAGCACTGGCAGCTCGAATCTGTCCGCAAGTGCCAGCAGCTGGGGTGCCACACTCTGCAGCTGTGGCACCTCATCTGTGTACATGAAGGTCAGTAGTTGCCGCACCACGTCCACGGGCATGTCGCGGATCGAGACCATCCGCTTCATCCGGCGGAGTAACGCACCGAACACTGGGCTGCGAGCCACCAGTATCGAGCTGTGGGCAGCCAGGTGGCCATCCGCAGCCACCACCAAGACGTCAGCACCCAGTCCCGACTCCAACAAAGATCTCAGGTTGTTTGGTAGGCTTCCCTGTGGCTGTTGCATATTCTGACCTGAAATTGCCAAAACACAACTTTAAAATTCTTTACTAGTTACTCTTAAAGCTCAGTGTCATGTATTAATCTTCTGCCACAACAGAGTATGACATGTAAAAACAGCATAAATTACTTTGAGGAGAATATAAAGTTCACAGAATTTCTCACTTCAAGATCCCAAACTACCTTTTTTCTTTTTTTTTTTTTTTTTTTTTTTTTTTTTTTTTTTTTTTTTTTTTTTTTTTTTTTTTAACGTGTTGTGTCTTCAGTCAAGTTTCAGATACAATTTTTGTACCCAATTGGCTTCTTCAAGTGTTGTGACCTGTGTTGTTATGCATACTCACTGCTTAGACCCAAATTAGTTTGAAGTATTATTGGTGTCACTGCTATTTCAATCAGAGTTCAAAGATCTGTAAAATGCCAAGGGAATGTGCATTTCACAGAATAACAATGATGACTCCAACATACAAATGAGGATCAAAGAGAGCAAGGGCCAGTATGAGTTGCACTCAGTTATAGATGGCAGCTGAAAGCACTATTAATCAAGCACACCAAGAAAACCTGGAAATTCAAGTTTCTTTTCTTTGCAAATCATGACCTGTGTAGTTGCTGAATGTACACTTGTGTGAAGAGTGAATGGAGAAAGAGGTGTATTGTTTATATCATCAGTCAAAAAAAACAAAACAAAACACACATTCAAAACTGGAAGGTCCTTGTTCTTCACCTTTTACTTTCATCGCCTATCAAAGTGGAAGGATGGGCTCTATTTAAAATCCACCCACTGTACAGCTTAATGTCAAAACAAGCATGTGAATGGTCAGCATGTTCCCTTTTTCAACATACCAAGTATTATGTATGTAAACTGATTTACACTATACAACACTGCAACGGATTATGAGTCACAACCCCTAGAACATGCAAATAGCTAATGAACTCCACAAATCATTCATTCAGGAATCAATAACACCTTTTTTTCCATAGATGCTATACAAGACACAGAGAAAATAATAAAGCAGTTCAATAAAATGAACCTTTCCTGATACTCATTAATCATTTTTGTCAGTGATAAACAGCAGCCAAAATTGCAAATACATATACTGACCATTACTATGTCATAAAATGTGTGACAAATCAGTGCATAGTATGACATAATCTAAAAAATATTGGAAGAGTAAATCACATTGGTGAATCACACTTTGTTTCTATCTGTTATTAACAGTCACATTAATGTCTGTCTGCTGAATGAAATCTTCACTGTGTACTATAGTGGAACTATCCGACACACAAAAACTGTGAGCTGGCCTATGACTGAAAACTGGTCGTCTGTCTTTTGTGGGGACCATTCTTGCTAACTGAACCATTCACGATGGACCCAAGATGAGAGGATCAGTGTTGAACCTCTGTCTGCTACCCGCAACAGACAAACCCAAGTCATCAGAAAGAGAGTACTTCAACAGCCTCTAACCAGTGCCACTTGATGAGCTTAGAAGGCATCCAACACAGTTGCCTTAGGTGTGTCACTTGGGCTTGCCCATTGGTTGAGAGGGGGGTTGGGTTTAAATAACTGGTTGTTTACATGTGCTTCTGTCTGATCTCTTCTAGTACTGAGAGCTAGATATACTTACTGTCTAGACTGTTTGGATTTCTCTTGGAATTTTCTATGTTTTGGTGTTGAAAACTTCATGCAGTGGGCTTGGTTTCATATGGTATGCTAGCAGAAAGGAAAGCCCTGGTTTAGATGGCCTCCTTGTGTGGAGCCCTGCAGGTGTGTTTCTTTAATTTTAACAGTCAGGATGTCTCAAATGAGAAGACTCTATTCAAAAAAAGACAAAGCGAAATTCTGTCACGCACAAAGTTTCGTGATGCCTGTATGTCAAACATACATCACTTACTTGGTGTGGAATACTCCTCTGACCTGTTAATTTGGAGCTCTCACTCCCTGAATCAGCTGAACCACTCATAAAACCCAATTGCAGCTTCTGTACTTTCCTTTCTTGTTTGTTTGTATGTAACTGCTATATATTCTACATCTCTCCACATTACTTACGTAACGGACTACTGAAGTCTTTCCATTTTTGTCGAGTACAACCAGATAAGAATATCACCTCTCCGGTATTAAGTCTCATCATCCAAGCCCATGCAATCACTATTACACAAACACATATGTTTCCCACAATGTCATAATGTGTCCTGGCCTCAATAGAAGTGTCAACTTATAGCAGTTCAAAGCAGATCACGAAACAAAGGCAAGAGGAATGGAAGCAGCAACATTGTTTGTCCACAAGCATTACAGGTTTCACAAAATTGTGCCTTGGTGCAACTCTATCCCAAACAAAAAGGTGTCAGAATAATCAAAATTTATTGCAATTCATTGTGACACGATGGTACAGCAACCTCATATTGTGATTAATACTGAAAACAGTCCTCAGTTGCACAATGTTCTTTATTGTTTAAGAAATGATGCATTTCACCTGGGTAGGGCATCATGAGGTTATCTCTTGTGATGTGGATCACCAATCATCACTCATAATTAGTAAAGCATTACTGTGTATACATCGTGTGAGTGTGGATTGGCCCATGGCACTTTGATTAGGGGTCAGGCTTACAGTTTATGAGCGTGGTCTTATTCTATGCTGCTACGACTGATGACAGACATCGTGCAAGATAACCTGATGATGACTTACCCAGGTGAAAAGCGTTACATTTGAACTAATAAAGAACATTGTGCAACCTATGGCTGTTTTTAATATTAACCAGAATGGTTATTTCCTTTCCATACTACAGTCTTCCTGCACATTACATTTTGTTCTCTCTTGCTTTGTTTCCTGAGCCAGCATATTCCACTGCTGCCCACCAGATAACACACACAGTCCTCAATAAAGTAAAAATTTGTCTATCATTCTGATCTTTCCAATCCACTGTTCTCTTTAGTGTGATATTACAGTCCCTTTACACCCATCACTCTTCACACAATTCATATGATATATACCTATATACACCTTCATGCAACATTCCGTACACGCAGTTTCCTCCTAATGGATGAACAATAAACTTTATAACAAAACTCGTTTCCTATGTTCACTAAACTTTCATTCTTCATTAATTACACAGTGCACAAACTATCCTAAATAACATACAGCTGGAGTGAAATGTTTAAAAATATCAGTTAGTCTTTGTACAAAACCTAATAACTTCAATTACAAAAATATCGAAGAATACATGTGACACTAGCAGTGTCAATGCTGTTTTGTTACCCGAGCCACAATTCCAAAGGGGCATATGATAAGCAACTGTCAAGTTTCGAAATTGGATCAGTAGATTGGAAGAGTCCACGGAAAACTGTTCAACAGGGGAGAGTAACAGAAAAGAAGAAAGAATAGTGTTTAATATATATCAGTGATGAGTTCAATAATTATTTTTATCACCACAATGCTATGTTCATTTGACTATGCACAAAAAATATAGTAAGTTTACACAAATGGTACCATAATCTGACAAAATAAAAATACACAGTAATAAGAAAAACCATGTGGCGCTCTGGTGTGAAGCACCATGTCTTTGGACCCGATGATCTGTGACTTGACTTTGTCTATCTCTCTGCGTGCTATGTTCATACAGCCATATTGTATTCACCTCACTCAGTGTGTAAACAAATGTTCATTTGGCTGCAAAAGTATGTTATTACCGATCTACGAATCGTAATACCCACAGTGTTGACTCCGACATCGTCATTGTGTGTTCGGGAATGATTTTGTGCTTCTTATCATCATTAACGGACTTCGTGTGCCGGTCCACATTGTCTTCAGAACAATGGATCTACTAGTGTCGATTTGTGCCAGTGCCTCACACCCTAATTAACTGTGCTTGCATTTTTTTCTAGTGTTCCTAGTGTACATTTGGTTAAAAGTCATGCCGGCGGCCATTTAACTGTAACCGGCCCAACATATACACCGTCGAATGCTACTAAACAGCAACGGCTGCTACATGGACAGCGCAGGTCGCTTAGTGACATTATGAACAATAACCGAGTGAAGGACATTGTGTTTCACCCCTCAGCTAACCAGTCGCCTTCAGTTTGGCCTGATGTGCCAATGACGTTCAAGAACTGCAATTCGAATGTCCATGCGCACGGGGTTGCACATACTTATATGCCCGACATCATTGCACCCCCTCCCCGCATGCTGTCTCAGTGACTCCGATCACTGCAACCATGCCGGTTTCCACGACCACCGCTAGCAGCTGCCCACCCACGCAGACCTCGAGCAATGCATCGTCCACCACTACTGCACTCCCGGCGTCAGGGGCTTCCTACACTGCTCACGCACATCTTCGCCTCCCAGTGCTGCATCAACATGTGTTACCCGGCATGTGTCCTAAGCTGCCTGTGTTGCAAAAGGACAACCCTAAGACTTGGTTTGCATTGGGGGATTATCTACTGGCTATCCACGGGATTTCAGATGACGACACATGTTTTGTCTGCATGGTGAGTCACCTCCACGTTCATCCACACCTCATCAGTGATCTGCTCCTCTCACAGCCCACTTCGCCCAAGTATTTATCAGCGAAAAAATTGCTCATTGAACGCCTTTCTCGGCCACCAGCAGAGGCTATCCACCACATCATCCATGACTAGCACCTCGACAACCGCACACCTTCGCAGCTCTGGCAGCACCTTCATGCATTAATTGATGATCAAACACTACCAGACGCCACAATTTGGACTATGTGTATGGTCAAACTGCCATCAGACCTACAACTGCACCTGCTATCTCACGTCGCCAACCCTATGCGTGGCCAATCGGGCATACACAATCATATGTCACCAACATCGACTGTCACAGACAACATCACCTTCAGTTGCCACACCTGCACCTTCGGCTCTGCGCCCTGCCAGTAGGGGCCAGCGCACGCTCCTCAGCGGCCTAAAGCAGTCTTGGGCCCACTCCGCACCGCCTTGCCTCCGAGCTTACCTGCTATGCTGCCTGTGTTGGGAACTTCGCTCAGAACTTGTGCATACCCAAACGATTCCAGCGGGCACATTTAAGCGCCACTTCGTACCACAATCGTCCAGGGCACCTACCTTCCGATGCCGCACCGCTTGCTCCAGCAGCGTGACACCTCCATGTCATGGACTTTCTCATCAACACCAGCGCTGACGTCAGTGTTACCCCCAGCCAAGCAAGTGGGCAACATGCTTTCTCCTGCTAACCTTGTTTTGATGACTCAAATCTCTCTCCTATCGCGGTCCTCGGCTCTATAAAGATGTCACTTCGCCTATCATCGGTCGCGACTTTTCCTTGGACTTTCCACATCGCCGATGTGGATGAACCTGTGATCAGGTTGGACTTTTGACACCATTACGAACTTTCGCCTGACCTGCGGGCCGCAACGCTCCACAACACATCTGATTCTACCATTCTCTGCTCAAACGAGTTTGGCACAACTCCAATATCTACCTCCTTGGCTATGCTTTCCGCATTTTCATCTCTGCTCGAAGGTATTTCTGCAAGTCTCTCTGATTTATCAGACGTCCGCACACAGATCGATGGGTTCCACACACATAACAAGGAGTTTCGTTCCCACATTACTGCTGCCTCTGCTGAATTGGCTCACGCATGGAGTACTGTACACAGCCTGTCTGCAGAGTCGCTTCTTTTGGAACTGTCATCTGCTTCTGCTGTGTCTTCACTCTGCATCACTCGTATGTCAAGCTTCCCTTCCCCTGCTGCCAGTTCCATGCCATTGCAGTTGAATCTGCAGGACGCTCATGTTCTCGCCTCCGCGGGATCCCTCACATCGCACGGCTGCCAAGCCACACCTTCTGTTGTCGTCTGTCGCCGCCGCCCCGCCCACGTCACTCCGGCTCAGCAAGGATGCACATGTTCCCACTTTGCAGGATCCTTTGCATTGCGTGTGGCTGCCACACCACGCCCTCAGTTGTCATCTTCCGGCAATGCACCGCCCATGCCATTCCAGCCCGGCAAGGTCAGTGGCATAGCTTTGCCCCACTGTGCTCCCCACTGCTGGGGGGGGGGGGGGCAGGGGCTCCTTGGCACCTCTGGTGTAGCACCATTTCTTTGGACCTGATGATCTTTGACTTTACTTTTGTCTATCTCTCTGCATGCTATGTTTGTACAGCCATATTGTATTCGCCTTGTTCAGTGTGTAAATAAATGTTCATTTGACTGCAAAAGTGTGTTATTAGCGATCTATGACTCATAATATCTACAACCACATAACATAAACAATAAACACAAGCAATAAAGACAGCATCCAATGAACGCTAGGTAATAACAGAAGTACTAGTACGAAAAACCAAAAAACAAATTTACAGATAACACGTGTCAAAACTTTTAAAAGTACTCTTTTTTGTGTGATCTAGTCAGTAAATGAACTAAAATCTATTCAGTAGCTCAGTGATCATACTAGCACTGAAACTTAAAGGCGAAATACTAATTTCCCTAATTTGTAAACCAATTAACTTAATAGGGCAGTACTTCGGTTCCTCCTTTCAGTTTATGACCATCTCAAGAAATGACAGAAACTGAGAAAAGAAAAACTACCATTGAGTAGGTGCACAGGAAGCACTTTAAAAGTTCTGAAAGCTAACAGAAAATTTTATAGTTGTTCACGAATTGAACTACTACTTTCACCTATATTCCAGTTGCTCTAAGTACTGCTGACTGACATTAAAGAACTGCTATTTTGAACTCCAGAACTGAGTAAAATAAATTTTTGATGCTGTCCCATGTTAACCCCCTCCCCCCTCACAGTGAGTATACCTAAGACAGGACGCAACAAATCTCAATTTTGTTGTTCAGTCTTTTAATGTTTCGAGTAAACAAAATGTTCTGAGTAAATAACAATATTCACAATATTTGGGACACAATAATGTATTTTACTGAGTGTTTTGATGGTAATTTTATTAAAATATTTTAAAATAACATCTGGGTCATTCCATGTCCAATCAACCAATTTGAGAAAATGTTCCAGCTGATAGTCTCAGATTTGGCTGAAATTTAGCACACCAATGCTACCAAGTGTGGAACACTCATGTACAAACTTTAAGTTCCCCTGCCAATTAGTTCCAGAATTATGGCTTGTGAAAGAAGGTGGCGTGACCCGGAAATTGCAACCCGCATCTGGCAATCTATCTTCAGACCCAACTTCAGGTCTTAATAACTTTGGAACTATTCCACACAGTCCAGTGAAATTTTTACAACCCAGTAACATCCACTTAGAGAACACACTCTATGAATCAAAACACCAACAACATATTTCCGAGACACAATAATGTATTTTACTGAGTGTTTTGATGGTAATTTTATTAAAATATTTTAAAATAACATCTGGGTCATTCCATGTCCAATCAACCAATTTGAGAAAATGTTCCAGCTGATAGTCTCAGATTTGGCTGAAATGTGATTAAAAATGTAATATGTTAAAAGGTACATATTGTAGGTGCCCTCTATGCCAAATATAATTCACTCAAAAAGGGTATAAATTTTTTGTGGTAAGCTTAATGTGGCCTAAACACACACAGAACTTATCTTGCCCATATCAGTCACACAAACAGAGTTACATGCACACGAAAATACAAAAATTTGAAAAATTACCTGAAAAACAAGGATTTTCTAAGTGTGGTAGCACAAAAGGAACAAGTAATATCCAAGCCAAATTTCAAACATTGCATAAGTAGGACATAATATAATATATGGTAAAATTTCAACTTGTTATTGAAAGGCATTTTTACACAATAAAAGTTGACAGATGTATTTTGTTGCGTTTCTTTTAACACGATTTAGAAAGTAATAGTAATGATGCAGACAGCTTGTTTCAGATAAAGCTGCAGCAATTGTTGGGAACCAATAGGCAACAGAAAGTTAAACAATGGTAGTTTTCAGGGACAGAATGAGTCATTCTTAGGCAGTAACAACAAAGGAAACAAGCAACAATTACAGGTTACTCATGTTTTTAAGATTCTAGTTCAGACTGGTCAGTACTGTTGTGGAAAAGTCAGTATGGAGGCAGAAGAGTGTACTAGTGGTGCTTTTGTTCACACAAGTTGCAGTATTGGTAGAGCACAAGCATCTGAATGTCATAAAACAACATATGGAACAAAATGTGGCATTTGCTTTGTACTGTATGATCTGGATGAATCGGACCAAGATTTGTTGCTACGGAGATCCGAGATACACCCTGTGGGCACAAGAAGTACAGTTCTAGGAAACTTCAGTGTTTGTTATCATCATATGAAAGTGTTTCTGGATAAGTATTCTTTCCTACAAAGAAGTTGTTTTGATCCATTTCGGATTCATAAGAAGACAGTGAAGTGTAGCCACAGAGAAACTGATGTAAAATCAGTATTGAAAGTGAATCAGTGAATGGGACTTTACATGAAATCAGGACAAAAGTTATGTTCCAGGTGTGTTACACTGCTAAAAAATGAAGAATATTCTGATAATTTACATGCCAGTGACGAAGAGTATCAGCCACCTACAACCACAGCGGGTGAGCAATTAAATACTTCAGTGACTGCTCTTGGTTTGTGTCCCATGAAGACACACAAAGTTGGGAAAAGAGACAGGCCCAGCCATGGTAGAAGAAAGCTACAAGAAACTCAAATGGAATTAAAACACAAAATAGCTGACACACTAATGATGGAATAGGAAGAACTATCTGCTCCAAAGGAACAAAAATCATGTCAGAAATGCTCTGATTTGGACAAAATTGTGCATGATTTGAAAGAAAAACGTGCCATATCCATGTTGTGTCAGTAGCTGGGCCGACACCGGGAAGTTGAGATGGCTGAAAATGAACTCTAGACTAACGCTGTAGCCGATAGGGCACGCAAGGTGGACGCCGACGGGCGTGAAGTCTGGAACATGAGAACTTATAAATGAATAAGAAGAAAAGTATGTAGATGCTTATTACTTATCTTTTTATTAGTCCTTGGAATACATCTCTCTTGAATACTCGTAAGCTATAGGCACTGATACAAATGGCGCCTTGCTAGTTCGTAGCCATTAACTTAGCTGATGGCTATTCTGTCTCTCGGCTAATGAGAGAGAAAGGCTTCGTACATCTGGTCGGTAGCTAGGTTCTCGTACAACTGGGCGGTAGCTAGGTTCTCGTACAACTGGGCTGTAGCTAGGTTCTCGTACAACTGGGCTGTAGCTAGGTTCTCGTACAACTGGGTCGAGTCCACTCTCGTATCACGAGACCTGCCTTGGTGGTGGCGCTAGGTCTGCGATCACAGTGGCGACACGCGGGTCCGACATGTACTACATGGACCGCGGCCGATTTAAGCTACCACCTAGCAAGTGTGGTGTCTGGCGGTGACACCACAATCCACATGCCAGAAAAAAGTAGCTATTCTTACCCTTGACTACAGCCAAATAATGCCTGGAAAAAAAGACTATGTAACAGCGAAAATGGGAAATGTATGTGTACAGATGCAAAAAAGACTGTTGCTATGCAACATATCAGAACTATATGTAGAATTCAAGGAAAAGTATCCCAATATCAAAGTAGGTTTATTACCTTTTTTCAATATTCAGCCAAAATGGGTTGTGCCTGTAAGTGAATGGGGCACACACAATGTTTGTGTATATGAGATCCATCAAAATGCTAAGCTGATGTTTGCTGCTATAAAGGGTTCTGGTCTGGATTACAAAGGTGCAATGAAGCTGGTAGTGTGTGACATCAGTTCCTACCAGTGCATGATACACAGTTGTGAAAAGTGTCCTGGTAAGGCAAAACTTGCAGAACACATGAATAACAAACTGTATGGTGAACTCCTTGTGGATGACGATGAACTTGTTTCTTATAAACAATGGACACACATGGATTGCACAAGTCTTGAAGCAAAGCAAAGTATAGTGGAAGATTTTGTTGAAACGTGTTGTCAAAAAATGAACAAACTGACCACACACAGCTTCACAGCAACAGCACAATCGGCTTATCTTCAGTTTTGTAAGGATGATTTGAAACAAGATGAAATTATAGTAATACCAGACTTTTCTGAAAATTATGCATTTATAGTTCAAGATGTCATCCAAGGATATCATTGGGACAACAGTCAAGCAACTCTCCAGCAATTGTGATTTACTATAGAGGTGAATCAGGTGATGTGTCTGTCATGAACCTGTGCGTTTTTAGTGACTGTTTAATTCATGATGCCATTGCAGTTCATGCCCACATTCGCACTGTCATGGCATATGCGAAAAACAAGCTGCCTCACATACATTTTCCGAAATATTTCAGTGATTGGGCAGCTAGTCAGTACAAAAACTGTAAAAATCTCAAAAATTTATACATGCATTACCTGGATTTTCAGATTCATGCAGAATGAAATTTTTTCGCAACAAGTTCATGGTTAAAATGTATGTGATGTTATTGGTGCTACCATTAAGTGCATGGCATCACGAGCTAGTCTGCAGCACCCTACAGAAGGTCACATTCTAACACCTCTTCAGTTATTTATCTGGGTAAAGAAAAATATCTCTGGCATACAATCATTCTATGTTTCGAAAGATGAGGTGAAATCAGTCGAAGAGTTGCTAAAAAGCAGACTAGAACACATTAAAACTGTTGCAGGCACAAGGAGCCATCATCACTTCTCTCCAGCGGACTCTGACAATGTGTAGATGAGCAGACTGTCCGGCTATAACTATAGGTTCTTGCACAATGTGTGTCTTCACAGTGTGTCTGACTCAGGATTCAGAAGCAAAAGCAGTAACATACAACCAGGTTGCTATGTTATTGCTGTTTATGATGACAAATGGTACTTACTATGTGTTGCAGAGTGCTGTGAAGCAGAAGGTGATGTATTTGTGAACTTCATAGCACCAGCAGGACCAGCAAGATCATTTCATTGGCCACATTTGGCAGACAGGTGTTGGATTCCTTATGAACATATTCTTATGGCAGTTCCAGTTCCTACCACAGTGTCAGGAAGACAGTACAATTAGCCACTCAGTGTACAGATTACAGTAGCTGAATTGTGGGAGAACTTTTGTTCGAAGCACAATCAACTGGTTTTTAGCAGTTAAGGTGCAGTAAACATTAATTATAGGTTGTGTTAATCTGTCTATATGTTGTTGCTTAGTGATTAAACAGTTGTGGGAGAGGATAAGAAGAGGCAGAATAGTTTACGATATGTTTTTACAAAATTGTGTTGTGGAACAATGACCACATCACCAAATACATATCTGTCAACTTCCACTGTACACAAATGTCTTGCAATAACATGCTGAAATTTTGAGATATATATCATTATGGTCTACTTATGCAGTGTGTGAAATTTGACTTGGATACCACTTGTCCCTTTTGTGCTACCACACTTTGAAAATGCATGTTTTTGAGGTAATTTTTCGAATTTTTGTATTTTCGTGTGCATGTAACTCTGTTTTTGTGACTAATATGGGCATGATGAGTTATGTGTGTGTTTAGGCCACATTAAGCTTAACACAAAAAATTTATTCCCTTTTTGAGTAAATTATATTTGGCATACAGGGCATCTACAATATGTAACTTTTAATGTATTAAATCTTTTTAATCAAATTTTGAAATTTTTTATTTTCCCTCAGAAATATGTTGCTGGTGTTTGGATTCAAGGAGTGTGTTCTCTAAATGGATGTTACTGAGTTGTAAAAATTTCACTGGACTGTGTGGAATAGTTCCTAAGTTATTAAGAGCTAAAGTTGGGTCTGATGCGGGTTGCAATTTCCGGGTCACGACACCTTCTTTCACAAGTCATAATTCTGGAACTAATTGGCAGGGGAAACTAATACTTTGTACACGAGTGTTCCACACATGGTAGAATTACTGTACTGAATTTCAGTCAAATCTGAGGCTATGAGCTGGAGCCCGTGGTTGAACTGATATGGAATGACCCATCTGTAAGCCACATGTAGAATTAGGTTTGAAGGAGGCCCCATTTTGCCGCTGCTTGGTTTTCCACAAAACAATGTTCCTCTGTAGAGCTCAGAGCAGGTCGGCCATAATTGCCATCTTTGTTAGTATTTTCTGGAGCTCTATATCTTTCTACAGTTTTTCAAAGTTGCTTATTTCTAACCTTCAAGTGCAAGTGCAATTAGTATTTTCTGGAGCTCCATATCTTTCTACAGTTTTTCAAAGTTGCTTATTTCTAACTGTCAAGCGCAATTTTACCCCCGAAAAATCATGGTATTTCTTTGGTCCCTGATCTTTTTCATGTCTCCTTCTCATATTTCGATGCTCATCCCGAAGTATCACCTATGGCGAGCACCATGCTTGACAAGCACGCTTGCGCAAGAAAGCTTGCCCAAGTTTGCTCGAGAGTGTGAAGAATAAATCTATGCACGATTCAGGACAGTGCAAGCACATTGATGCTTATCCGATTTCGATTACACATGCTTGTGCAACCTTTCAAGCGTGTGTACGCTTGACCGTGTGTACTGGGAATAGAGAGGCTTGTGCGAGCACGTGCCAGTGATCTGGTTTGATTGAATTTTTATTAGATCTTGTTAAATTATATTCTGTACAAACGCTGTACTGCATTGTAGATCAACTCAAAGAATACATGGAGAAAAAAAGAGAAGAAAATCAACAATACTATGAGGCAGTTTCCATAGTGTGTCTACAACGAATAGTTAATATGGAAATAATATTTTCGTTTCTTTAGCCACTCTTTGCTTCACATTCACGTTTTAGCTTTTGTAGTTTTCCTAACACAAGCAGAAAAGGTTGCCAAGGCAAGCGCATCCTCGTCTGAATGACATTTTCTGATAAAATAATGAGTGTACAAGCTTGCGCATGTATCCCTAGAAGCTACGTGCGTAGCCGCCTTCGAGTTGGGCGGGATAGTACTGTAGTGACACATTTCCATTTTATACAGTTTCTTCCGTCCAGGATCATCTAAATATGGGATGGAGACATGCACACGAACATGAAGCGAGGAAATACCACGATTTTTCAAAGGAAAAGTTGCACTTGACGGTAGGAAATAAGTAACTTCGGAAAGCTGTAAAAAGGTAATACTAAGTGGCCTTATTGAACTTGACTGTAGCTATATATCACAAATGAGTTTCGAATAGGATATGGACACTAAACTTCTAACTCTAATAATGCACTAGTGAGAATTATGATTACCTATTTCACGTACTTTATGCAAAAACACTGACCTTTAAATATTGTTGAATTAATACTTTGCAGTTACCACAATCGAAATATGAAGCAAACACTATTTTCGTTTACAAAACACTTTTAAAAAATCAGAGATACAACGACGTTTTCAAACTCCTTTTCCCAGAGTTGCCAATATTGACTTAGGCCCGGGATTAGAAAATCTTGGTGCCGATCGGTTGCACTCGGCTGGCTTCGTGTCTGCAACTCGTGGCGCTTGTTGGTGGCAGACGGTGAAAGCACACATCGATTACATTCGCCCAGGACAAGGAGCTGATTGATTTAGTCCGCGCAAAATTTAAAATTGTTTGTAAACTACCTTGACCGCTTTTGCTGTTTTGGGATCTACAGTTGACAGTAATGAAAGAATTTACAAAACAAATTCCTCCAAAATATATCCCACAACTCCTAAAAATATAGGTAACTTCTCCCGAAACTGCGAGTAATTTTTCACAGTTAAAGCGTTACAATTCTTATTATCTTAAATGCCTAACACTACACGTTTCTGACTGCAGGGAACTATGCAGGCAGATTGATCAGAATCCAGTGTTTATTGCCAATGGCTGCACAAACTTAGTGGCCACCAGTTTTCTTCATTAACCTAGAGTTGAATTTTAACTTGTAGCACAACTTCATATAATTCTCTCGAGACATTCCTATCCAACTACAGAAGCTTACGTGTAGCTCTATATTTTTATGTAATATTCATTTCAACGGACTGACTCTGCAAATAACACAAAGACTGTCGTAATTATATGTCACAACCTGGAGGTGCAGAAGCATTTACTAATGTATTGCAGTGGAGTGGAGAATCAGAAACAGCTGACAGACTTTGTGATATAATCTAATTAGCTTCATGAGTCTATTATTAGAGCAAGTTCTACACTATACCAGTGTTTATGTAGTTTTTGTCTGAGTATGAAATATTTTGTATGCTTGCATGTCTGAAAGGACATTGTAATGTGCAGATACAGACGCTGTATAAACACAGACATTGTAACTAGTACTAAAATGTAAACTTTCACGGCCGGAAATATCATGTCCATTATAATTATCCGCGCTGTTATGCCGTGGTCGGTTGATGAATTCTGTGATGATTCCCAACGTTTCGTCTCCAACTGCGGGAGACATCTTCAAGGGGGTCCGTAGCTTGATGGAAGGTGCAACACACACACTGGCTCGCTACTGACTGCCGCTAAATTCCGTGTCCGCGCGCCCCCGCGCCGCGGCGTGACGTCACGTGTTTTGAAAACGTCAGTGCAATTGGCCGCTGTCCGTCACCGTCGATCGCCGTTGCCATCACCCAGTAGTGGACGAGTGGTACACATCTTCTTTAACACCGGCATCCATATACCGTTTAATTTGACGCCCTCCTCCTTTCGGTTGAAATTATTTGGGTGTTTAGCGATTTCGATTGCCTCCCTGTAGAGCCTTTCGTAATATCCGCTCGTGGCCGCTAGTACTTGCGTCTCCTCGAAACGAATATTGTGGTTCCCCGGCTGGAAAGCATGCTCCGCAACAGCTGATCGTTCCGTTTCTCCTCTTCTACAATTTCCCTTGTGCTCTTCCAAACGTTTAGAAACAGTTCTTTTTGTGGTACCCACATAAACATCACCACAGCTGCATGGGATCCTATACACTCCAGATTTTTCCAATAGTTTACGAGCGTCTTTGGCAGGCCTAAGGTAGTCCTGTATCTTCCTGGTGGGCTTGTAAATTACGGTAATATTCCGCTTCGTCAAGATCCTCCCTATTCTTTCCGTTACATTTTTAACAAACGGCAGGAAAACCTTAGATTTTGCAGTAGCCTGTACGTCAGTATGATTTCTGCGTGGCTGCCTCAACGCACGTTTTATTTCGGCGGACGAATATCCGTTCTTCGTTAGTGCATTGTGGAGATGTTCCATCTAAGCGTCGAGCAACTCAGGTTCACAAATATTTCTAGCTCTGTCCGCTAACGTCTTGATAACACCCCGCTTCTGTTGTGGGTGGTGGTTCGAATCCCGGTGCAAATAACGGTCCGTGTGCGTGGGTTTGCGGTACACTGAGTGGCCCAAACTACCATTTTCGTTTCTAAACACAAGCACATCGAGGAAATGTAGTTTGCCCTCTACCTCCTCCTCCATTGTAAACTGAATTCTTGAGTTTATACTGTTCAGATGTTCGTGGAACCGGCTTAGTTCCTCCCTACCATGTCTCCACAACACAAACGTGTCATCCACGTATCGGAACCATACATTTGGTTTCTTGCTGGCAGTACCTAAGGCCTGTTGTTCGAATTTCTCCATAAAGAAGTTTGCAATTACGGGACTTAGGGGGCTTCCCATAGCCACGCCATCCGTTTGCTCATAAAACTGTTCATTCCACTTGAAGTATGTGGTCGTCAAACAACACTTAAACAGCTCTAAAATATCGGCAGGAAAAATTCGATCCAGCTGTTCCAATACATCATTAAGTGGAACCAGAACCATGGTAAACAGCGATACCACATCGAAGCTGACCAATATGTCCTCCGGCTGGACCACTATGCCATTCAATCTGCTGATAAAATGTGTCGAATTCTTTATATAAGAGTCCGAACGGCCCACATGTGGTTTTAACAGCGTAGTCAAAAACTTGGCTAACGAGTAGGTGGGCGAACCAATGGCACTTAGTATCGGTCTTAACGGAACATTTTCTTTATGAATTTTGGGCAATCCATAAAGCCTCGGTGGTAGCGCAACCGAATTGCAGAGACCTTTCTGTACACTCTCTTCAATGGAGGACTTTTTTATTAACCGCGACACAGTTCTGAGAACGTTGTTAGTGGGGTCCTTATTCAGCTTCCTATATGCTTGCGGATCCAGTGGATCCGTAATTTTTCTCTGATAGTCGGCCAGATCCATAACCACCGTTGCGCTTCCTTTGTCAGCTGGGAAAACCAAAATACTATCGTCGTCATTCAGGAGTTTTAAAGCTGTTCTCTCACCCACAGTTATATTACTTTTCGGCGGTTTTGCATTGGCTAATATTCTCACTGTTTCTATACGGATTTCTTCAGCTGTTACAGAATCTACACTGCGAATTCCTGCTTCTACATTGGCTATAATTTCTTCCGTGGGCACAAAACGCGGACTAACAGCAAAATTTCCTCCCTTGGCAAGCACAGATGTCTCATCGTCAGATAACGAACGTTTGGACAAATTGATAACGGTCCGGGAAACGTCTAAACGCCGAACAGTCTGATTAGGTAGCAAATTATCAAACTTCTTTTTCTGTCTACTAGACGTCGTCAACATACGCTTCCCCATGGTATCATGCAGTAGTCTATCAATTTTTTCCCAGTCACCGCTGCACAGTTTATTACTGATCGTAATATGGAGAGACATTAACTTACAGTTTGTGCTTGCCAAGTCCCGTCGGGTCTGCTGAATGCGCTCTCGTAGTAAGGCCTCCTAAGTCCGTTTGAAAATGCGTTGTGCCTTTCCCGAATAGAACAGTCGCTTTATCTTCAGAAACTTCGGTATAACGCCGACGGCTCTGCAACGAGACAGGAATGTGAGGGAACACAAAAGCTGCACTCTCTTCTTCTGGAGTCCTTCCAGGCGTCGCACTTCTCTTGACATCTCCTCCCCGTAGAGCCGTCTGATACTAAAATGTAAACTTTCACGGCCGTAAATATCATGTCCATTATAATTATCCGGGCTGTTATGCCGTGGTCGGTTGATGAATTCTGTGGTGATTCCCAACGTTGAACAGTTTCTAAACGTTTGGAAGAGCACAAGGGAAATTGTAGAAGAGTAGAAACCGAACGATCAGCTGTTGCGGAGCATGCTTTC
Organism: Schistocerca serialis cubense; assembly: GCF_023864345.2. Lineage (NCBI taxonomy): Eukaryota > Metazoa > Arthropoda > Insecta > Orthoptera > Acrididae > Schistocerca > Schistocerca serialis. The sequence continues at coordinate 885,000,679 of NC_064639.1, forward strand.
CAGCCGGGGAACCACAATATTCGTTTCGAGGAGACGCAAGTACTAGCGGCCACCAGCGGATATTACGAAATGCTCTACAGGGAGGCAATCGAAATCGCTAAACACCCAAATAATTTCAACCGAAAGGAGGGCGTCAAATTAAACGGTATATGGATGCCGGTGTTAAAGAAGATGTGTACCACTCGTCCACTACTGGGTGATGGCAACGGCGATCGACGGTGACGGACAGCGGCCAATTGCACTGACGTTTTCAAAACACGTGACGTCACGCCGCGTCGCGGGGGCGCGCGGACACGGAATTTAGCGGCAGTCAGTAGCGAGCCAGTGTGTGTGTTGGACCTTCCATCAAGCTACGGACCCCCTTGAAGATGTCTCCCGCAGTCGGAGACGAAACGTTGGAAATCACCACAGAATTCATCAACCGACCACGGCATAACAGCGCGGATAATTATAATGGACATGATATTTACGGCCGTGAAAGTTTACATTTTAGTATCAGACGGCTCTACGGGGAGGAGATGTCAAGAGAAGTGCGACGCCTGGAAGGACTCCAGAAGAAGAGAGTGCAGCTTTTGTGTTCCCTCACATTCCTGTCTCGTTGCAGAGCCGTCGGCGTTATACCGAAGTTTCTGAAGATAAAGCGACTGTTCTATTCGGGAAAGGCACAACGCATTTTCAAACGGACTGAGGAGGCCTTACTACGAGAGCGCATTCAGCAGACCCGACGGGACTTGGCAAGCACAAACTGTAAGTTAATGTCTCTCCATATTACGATCAGTAGTAAACTGTGCAGCGGTGACTGGGATAAAATTGATAGACTACTGCATGATACCATGGGGAAGCGTATGTTGACGACGTCTAGTAGACAGAAAAAGAAGTTTGATAATTTGCTACCTAATCAGACTGTTCGGCGTTTAGACGTTTCCCGGACCGTTATCAATTTGTCCAAACGTTCGTTATCTGACGATGAGACATCTGTGCTTGCCAAGGGAGGAAATTTTGCTGTTAGTCCGCGTTTTGTGCCCACGGAAGAAATTATAGCCAATGTAGAAGCAGGAATTCGCAGTGTAGATTCTGTAACAGCTGAAGAAATCCGTATAGAAATAGTGAGAATATTAGCCAATGCAAAACCGCCGAAAAGTAATATAACTGTGGGTGAGAGAACAGCTTTAAAACTCCTGAATGACGACGATAGTATTTTGGTTCTCCCAGCTGACAAAGGAAGCGCAACGGTGGTTATGGATGTGGCCGACTATCAGAGAAAAATTACGGATCTACTGGATCCGCAAGCATATAGGAAGCTGAATAAGGACCCCACTAACAACGTTCTCAGAACTGTGTCGCGGTTAATAAAAAAGTCCTCCATTGAAGAGAGTGTACAGAAAGGTCTCTGCAATTCGGTTGCGCTACCACCGAGGCTTTATGGATTGCCCAAAATTCATAAAGAAAATGTTCCGTTAAGACCGATACTAAGTGCCATTGGTTCGCCCACCTACTCGTTAGCCAAGTTTTTGACTACGCTGTTAAAACCACATGTGGGCCGTTCGGACTCTTATATAAAGAATTCGACACATTTTATCAGCAGATTGAATGGCATAGTGGTCCAGCCGGAGGACATATTGGTCAGCTTCGATGTGGTATCGCTGTTTACCATGGTTCTGGTTCCACTTAATGATGTATTGGAACAGCTGGATCGAATTTTTCCTGCCGATATTTTAGAGCTGTTTAAGTGTTGTTTGACGACCACATACTTCAAGTGGAATGAACAGTTTTATGAGCAAACGGATGGCGTGGCTATGGGAAGCCCCCTAAGTCCCGTAATTGCAAACTTCTTTATGGAGAAATTCGAACAACAGGCCTTAGGTACTGCCAGCAAGAAACCAAATGTATGGTTCCGATACGTGGATGACACGTTTGTGTTGTGGAGACATGGTAGGGAGGAACTAAGCCGGTTCCACGAACATCTGAACAGTATAAACTCAAGAATTCAGTTTACAATGGAGGAGGAGGTAGAGGGCAAACTACATTTCCTCGATGTGCTTGTGTTTAGAAACGAAAATGGTAGTTTGGGCCACTCAGTGTACCGCAAACCCACGCACACGGACCGTTATTTGCACCGGGATTCGAACCACCACCCACAACAGAAGCGGGGTGTTATCAAGACGTTAGCGGACAGAGCTAGAAATATTTGTGAACCTGAGTTGCTCGACGCTTAGATGGAACATCTCCACAATGCACTAACGAAGAACGGATATTCGTCCGCCGAAATAAAACGTGCGTTGAGGCAGCCACGCAGAAATCATACTGACGTACAGGCTACTGCAAAATCTAAGGTTTTCCTGCCGTTTGTTAAAAATGTAACGGAAAGAATAGGGAGGATCTTGACGAAGCGGAATATTACCGTAATTTACAAGCCCACCAGGAAGATACAGGAATACCTTAGGCCTGCCAAGGACGCTCGTAAACCATTGGAAAAATCTGGAGTGTATAGGATCCCATGCAGCTGTGGTGATGTTTATGTGGGTACCACAAAAAGAACTGTTTCTTAAACGTTTGGAAGAGCACAAGGGAAATTGTAGAAGAGTAGAAACGGAACGATCAGCTGTTGCGGAGCATGCTTTTCAGCCGGGGAACCACAATATTCGTTTCGAGGAGACGCAAGTACTAGCGGCCACGAGCGGATATTACGAAAGGCTCTACAGGGAGGCAATCGAAATCGCTAAACACCCAAATAATTTCAACCGAAAGGAGGAGGGCGTCAAATTAAACGGTATATGGATGCCGGTGTTAAAGAAGATGTGTACCACTCGTCCACTACTGGGTGATGGCAACGGTGATCGACGGTGACGGACAGCGGCCAATTGCACTGACGTTTTCAAAACACGTGACGTTACGCCGCGGCGCGGGGGCGCGCGGACACGGAATTTAGCGGCCGTCAGTAGCGAACCAGTGTGTGTGTTGGACCTTCCATCAAGCTACGGACCCCCTTGAAGATGTCTCCCTCAGTCGGAGACGAAACGTTGGGAATCACCACAGAATTCATCAACCGACCACGGCATAACAGCCCGGACAATTATAATGGACATTGTAACTAGTATCAATGGTGTGTTCATGCCCCTACGACATAAAATGACAATCATAAGGGATGGGGACCCTTTGACATGTGGAAATATGGTCCTGGAGACATGCACGGATAAAAAAAGTTGTTGAGGTGACTGCTCGCGGTAAGCGGGAAACTGACATCAATCCGGATTCGTAAAACGCGAATCAATTTTACTTTCAAAATCGGGCACACTGTTTTAGTGACCAACGAAACTTCCTTTCTAAAGCTGCCTCGGATAAGAAATCGCCAGTAAGGTTTAAACTGTGTTGCAGGAATTCAGGATTATTAAGACTAACATGGAAGAACCCTGGAGATACTAAAAGGTATCAGATAGATTATATAATGGTAAGACAGAGATTTAGGAACCAGGTTTTAAATTGTAAGACATTTCCAGGGGCAGATGTGGACTCTGACCACAATCTATTGGTTATGACCTGTAGATGAAAACTGAAGAAACTGCAAAAAGGTGGGAATTTAAGGAGATGGGACCTGGATAAACTAAAAGAACCAGAGGTTGTACAGAGATTCAGGGAGAGCATAAGGAAGCAATTGACAGGACTGGGGGAAATAAATACAGTAGAAGAAGAATGGGTAGCTTTGAGGGATGAAGTAGTGAAGGCAGCAGAGGATCAAGTAGGTAAAAAGACGAGGGCTAGTAGAAATCCTTGGGTAACAGAAGAAATATTGAATTTAATTGATGAAAGGAGAAAATATAAAAATGCAGTAAGTGAAACAGGCAAAAAGGAATACAAACGTCTCAAAAATGAGATCGACAGGAAGTGCAAAATGGCTAAGCAGGGATGGCTAGAGGACAAATGTAAGGATGTAGAGGCCTATCTCACTAGGGGTAAGATAGATACCGTTTACAGGAAAATTAAAGAGACCTTTGGAGATAAGAGAACGACTTGTATGAATATCAAGAGCTCAGATGGAAACCCAATTCTAAGCAAAGAAGGGAAAGCAGAAAGTTGGAAGGAGTATATAGAGGATCTATACAAGGGCGATGTACTTGAGGACAATATTATGGAAATGGAAGAGGATGTAGATGAAGATGAAATGGGAGATATGATACTGCGTGAAGAGTTTGACAGAGCACTGAAAGACCTGAGTCGAAACAAGGCCCCCGGAGTAGACAATATTCCATTGGAACTACTGACGGCCGTGGGAGAGCCAGTCCTGGCAAAACTCTACCATCTGGTGAGCAAGATGTATGAAACAGGCGAAATACCCTCAGACTTCAAGAAGAATATAATAATTCCAATCCCAAAGAAAGCAGGTGTTGACAGATGTGAAAATTACCGAACTATCAGCTTAATAAGTCACAGCTGCAAAATACTAACACGAATTCTTTACAGACGAATGGAAAAACTAGTAGAAGCCAACCTCGGGGAAGATCAGTTTGGATTCCGTAGAAACACTGGAACACGTGAGGCAATACTGACCTTACGACTTATCTTAAAAGAAAGATTAAGGAAAGGCAAACCTACGTTTCTAGCATTTGTAGACTTAGAGAAAGCTTTTGACAATGTTGACTGGAATACTCTCTTTCAAATTCTAAAGATGGCAGGGGTAAAATACAGGGAGCGAAAGGCTATTTACAATTTGTACAGAAACCAGATGGCAGTTATAAGAGTCGAGGGACATGAAAGGGAAGCAGTGGTTGGGAAGGGAGTAAGACAGGGTTGTAGCCTCTCCCCGATGTTGTTCAATCTGTATATTGAGCAAGCAGTAAAGGAAACAAAAGAAAAATTAGGAGTAGGTATTAAAATTCATGGAGAAGAAATAAAAACTTTGAGGTTCGCCGATGACATTGTAATTCTGTCAGAGACAGCAAAGGACTTGGAAGAGCAGTTGAATGGAATGGACAGTGTCTTGAAAGGAGGATATAAGATGAACATCAACAAAAGCAAAACAAGGATAATGGAATGTAGTCTAATTAAGTCGGGTGATGCTGAGGGAATTAGATTAGGAAATGAGGCACTTAAAGTAGTAAAGGAGTTTTGCTATTTGGGGAGCAAAATAACTGATGATGGTCGAAGTAGAGAGGATATAAAATGTAGGCTGGCAATGGCAAGGAAAGCGTTTCTGAAGAAGAGAAATTTGTTAACATCCAGTATTAATTTAAGTGTCAGGAAGTCATTTCTGAAAGTATTCGTATGGAGTGTAGCCATGTATGGAAGTGAAACATGGACGATAAATAGTTTAGACAAGAAGAGAATAGAAGCTTTCGAAATGTGGTGCTACAGAAGAATGCTGAAGATTAGATGGGTAGATCACATAACTAATGAGGAAGTATTGAATAGGATTGGGGAGAAGAGAAGTTTGTGGCACAACTTGACCAGAAGAAGGGATCGGTTGGTAGGACATGTTCTGAGGCATCAAGGGATCACCAATTTAGTATTGGAGGGCAGCGTGGAGGGTAAAAATCGTAGAGGGAGACCAAGAGATGAATACACTAAGCAGATTCAGAAGGATGTAGGTTGCAGTAGGTACTGGGAGATGAAAAAGCTTGCACAGAATAGAGTAGCATGGAGAGCTGCATCAAACCAGTCTCAGGACTGAAGACCACAACAACAACAACAACAAGACTACTTTACTACCGCACAACAATGTGAGTTTAGAGTAAAAACTGCATGTGCTGTCTGATTGTCATTAGTCTCTTTACTGATAAAAATGCAAATGAAAATTTTCGCTGTTAATGGCAAGCGTTAACAAAAGCCAGCAAATTGTCAAAGCACTTTTTTATGGTGAGAATCATAACATAGTAGGTGACTACGTTTCTTTGATACGGTTTTTAAAGTTACAAGTTTCTGAGAAATGAGATAGATACTTGAATTGCACATACGCGCGGTGCGTGGCAGCCGCTACTATCGATGCCAATTGTGGCGGAACCGGTTTATAGTATTTCGTGACTTTAATTACTTGTAAAAGATATTTCAGGTAAATCGAAAACAATATCAGTCCAGTTACCTATTGTCAGCGTAACAATTCGTTTGCTCTGAAAAATGATTATCCCGACTAATTGTCACTCTGCTAAAGTAATCTGCACTTGACGTTGTGTAGAAATGTTGTCTGTAAAGTCGTGTGAGTGGCATCAAATTGCATATCATTTATCAGATTTTACAGAACTGTTACTTAAGATAGAAGCACTTTTCTCTAGCAAAAGGAACAATTAGTCACAAAATCAGTGGTGGCTCGTGACCACGGAAGATGGTGGTGCACTTTGCTCACGAAGGAAAACATCAACAAAAGAGAGAAAATCAGTACACTGCCCATGTTTTTGTACGCCTGATATAAACAGACCGCTCGCTCGTGTCACTCCTGCATCTACTCATAATAAAGCCAAAAGATGTACAAAGGAAAAAGTATTACTTTCGCAGAATAAAAGGAATTAAAATCAACTGCAGCTCTGTGCACTCAAAAAGTGGTAGGCATGCCTTACTAACCTTTTTCAGCAGGACTGATGCTAACGCCGCTCGATTTTATCTCTGAATTTGGATGTGGTGGTGATCACTTGTACAGGAACTCTATTCTTCTTTCCTTCATTTGCTAATCGTTCAATTACTCTTTGATTAAAGTCTACAATTCCTAAAATGAGGTCTCGCTCAATAGAGAGCATCGCGAGTGCTGATTGTCTTTCTTGGTCCATAGTATTCCGCAAGAAGGTTTTGATGCGTTTCAGCGAAGAAAAACAACGTTCTGCTTCTGATGTGGTCATTGGAATTGGAATTATCGCTTTCAGGAGCTTCACAGATTCGCTCAGGGTATCACAAAGATTATTGTCTGTTATGTAATCCAGAAAACTCTAGGTTCCACACATGCTCTTGAATTCCTCTCTTCCATAAATAACAGAGTTCTGTTCGAAGTTTCTTTGCTTCCAAAAAGGAGTAGAATTCAACAGCAGCTCTGAAAGAAGTTTCTGGAAAACTGGAAGAGTAAATAGCGAATTTCTCTGGTAGAAAGAGAGAGGTTGCAACTAGATGTCCAGTGAACCTGAATCTTTCTTTTTGCCTCGTAACTTATGACATCACATACTTCTTTTGCCGCCCGCAGGAGATTACACATCACTGCGCCATGTTCACTTCTCCCTCTTTTATGGTATTCGTGTAAACCTGTTGAATTTTCACTCACTCCTTCCCTAATGATCGCAATTTCACGCTCAAAAGCTGTCAGCTGATTTAGTGCGTATGTTGGGTCAATATCTCTTTTTTGTAGCTGGTTATTCAAAATATCCATATGGATCATGATTTTATGAAAAAATGAAAGCCAAAAAATGAACTTTTCATCCTTCAAAATTGTTACTAAGCCACAGGCTTGCAGGATCATGTTCTCATTACACAGTTTTTACCCCTGGCTCATATTATTCATGCAAGTGATAATATCTTCCCCATATTCGAAAACATTGACACTCCTTGACTGAAAATTCCAACGGTTAGGCACTGAACGTGGCAGTCGTTTTCGTACTATTTCGTCGAGAACTGCTGTTCTTTGAAGAAATGCTGAAAAGAAGCTGCAAAGTCCGTGAAGTTTAGTGAAGAATATTCGCACATTTTTATTAATACTTTAAGCATAATGAGATTCAACTGGTGGGCATAACAATGATTTATGAAGCATTGGGAAACTTTTCGTTAACAAGAGTCTGCACGCCACGTGACGAACCACTCATGACTGCTGCACCATCATATGTTTGCGCTATTAGCTTATGTGGACAGTTCCCCAAATGATTATTTATCTGTTCGATGACGGACGTTGCCAAAGACTGGGCATCATGCTTTTCTGGTGCTATGAAGTCCCAAAATCTTTCAGCTGGTTTTCCGTTAATGATTTACCTATATATTGTAACCATCTGGAAAACACAGGTTACGTCACTACGTCAGATATTATGGCCAAATCTCAGCACCCTTAATTTCCTTTCTAATTTCCTCTTGGCAGACTTTAAGCATGCACTGGAGGAGTTCATTCTGGTTGGTTTTTGAGGTTCCTTTGAAAACTGTAGCTTTCTCTAAATGCGATTTTAATACAGAGTCTAATTCTGCACTAAAATTAATCAAGGAACGAAAAATACCAGGATTGGAAGATGACTCAGTCTTATCATGTCCTCTAAGGGCAAGTTCCAACGCACCACAGAAACGAATACAGTTAATAATTAGATTAAATATGTACCTATTATCGGTAACTTTTTGGTTGTGTACTGCCACGGACCTTCTGTACCCACTGTCTAATTGGTTAGCTATATTTACATTGCCCAGACTTGCCATATTCAAAACGTTATTTACATGGACTGAAGAAAGTTCGTGTTTTCTAATTTTGTCATAGAGGTGTTGAATGTCACAGACTCCGTATTTAGACCATGAAAGATCTCCTCCAAATAATAAACAAGGAAAACAAAATAATGCATTTTTCGTGTCACAACCACACAGCCATTCATTCATGCTTGTTGTACAATTCAGACTTTTCGTTTTAACGGTTTGCAGATTTGTTAAAGCAGGAGTCGGCCTAACTAGCCTCTTGATTTCTAATTTTTCTTCAAACTTCCGTGAACTGGAGGGTTCAGAGAGCAATGAAATTACCCGATTCATTATTTCATGTATGCACTTGTCACTTGAGCCTCAAAATTTACTGTAGCACACGCTAAAATAACCAACACAACGCACAGGAAATAGTTCGCTCGCGAACTGGTAAGGTGGCGCGAGAATCCCTCTTTGTTCGAAGATCCGATAGTTCCGTTTCCCTTCGAAAGAGTTCGGGCCCTCTTCCTGTGTCTGGCAAGATGGCCCGGGTGAGGTGTTTATACTCACAAGGCCTGTCGCCGCCGACACATTCCGTCCAACTCCACTGCGTTCGGCGTTTGGAGCCCGGGCATTTCAAAAGAGATAAACGGAGCGCTACTTCTCCACCAGTATAGAACGCTCAGAAGGCAAAGCCAGTTGAAAAAAATTATTACTTGGGGGTAGCACAAACATGCAAACCTATACAGGAGCCGCCCCTGCACAAAATACTACCCACACGCAACACTGACTATGTCTCCTATTAAAATATTTCATGTAAATCGCCCGAAATAATTAGGTTTCATGCATCAGCAAATAAGAAATTTATATTACGTAATGTGCTGTGAGCACTATTTTTGAAGATTCAATCTGAGTTGAATTCTGTCTTTTAAAGTAGATTCGGGATCACTAGTGCACATTTACTTCCATTCATTTATGTCCAACAACATTTTTGTTTGTTAAAATTCTCGATTCAAAACTGCCACGGATATATTTTTGCTAAGATGGCGGCAGACAGACGATAGTCAATTTGTCTATTGTTATTCTCGATTCCTTTTATATCAAGTTAATATATTTAGATAAAAGTCTTTAAGCCTTCTGCTTTCTATTCTTTAGCATTTAAAATTATTCTCAATGAAAAATACTTCATATTTTTTTTATACCAGCTACTAGTAAACTCCGCTGTAAGTTACTAGCGCTATTGGCTGCGCTCCTAATTGCAGAGCAGAAAATTAACACTTAAAAACATTAATTAGATTGGATTACAACTGGAATAAATACAAATCCACATATAGACAATAGCAACTGTTTTTCAAATAATAATTAACATATTATAAATGGTTCAAATGGCTCTGAGCACTATGGGACTTAACTGCTGAGGTCATCAGTCCCCTAGAACTTAGATCTACTGAAACCTAACTAACCTAAGGACATCACACACACCCATGCCCAAGGCAGGATTCGAACCTGCGACCGTAGCAGTCGTGCGGTTCCAGACTGTAGCGCCTAGAATCGCTCAGCATCAATATATAGTTACAGGTTTTCTCTTTACAGACCTCACACGTTTGACGTCCGAACAGTTCATTGGTTAGCACAGGAAGAACAGCAGAACCACAGATAACAAAAAAGATTACGATTGTCATTGTCTATGAAAGTAGTTCTCTGTTAATAGTTTTAATTCACACAGAAATTTAATTATTACAGAAATAATGAAATAATTATCGTCATTTGTACACGATACAGTCTTTTTTTATATGTAGTATAGATAATATTTGTTGAAGTTCGTACACTTAGTTCATTTTAACATCTTGTGGCTATAACATAGTGTCGTGGATATTAGACAGTGGAGTGCACCGCCAACGCGCCGACCGAACCCGAGTTGCATCTATGCCTACAGAACAGTATCAGAGTATTCAAATAAATAAATTTATGATTACATGTGTTTCGATTTTGATGAAATGTGGCATAAACTCCAGGCGTATGTTAGTAGAAGATCGTTTTGGCATTATCGTTCTCTCCATTTCGAGCAGCAGACTGGAACTTAACGTCGTGTGAACACAATCATATTTGCAAGGACTTATTGCACGCACAAACATCTGTACAGATATATTGCACTAACAGATTTTGGCGTGGATGGGCCTTAAGCCTCTCGTTGCGCATTCTGATATTTCTGAAGGATAAAAAGTTTCACTCACTCGCACCAAAAAGAATGTTTACGAAATTTTTGGTGCAGAATCCGGGAGTGATTTAGATAAAGAAGTCAACAATAAAAATGTGCAAAAAGTATTTCCTGCGATACTGCGTGGTATTTCGTTGTCAATCATGGATAATACACTCCTGGAAATGGAAAAAAAGAACACATTGACACCAGCGTGTCAGACCCACCATACTTGCTCCGGACACTGCGAGAGGGCTGTACAAGCAATGATCACACGCACGGCACAGCGGACACACCAGGAACCGCGGTGTTGGCCGTCGAATGGCGCTAGCTGCGCAGCATTTGTGCACCGCCGCCGTCAGTGTCAGCCAGTTTGCCGTGGCATACGGAGCTCCATCGCAGTCTTTAACACTGGTAGCTTGCCCCGACAGCGTGGACGTGAACCGTATGTGCAGTTGACGGACTTTGAGCGAGGGTGTATAGTGGGCATGCGGGAGGCCGGGTGGACGTACCGCCGAATTGCTCAACACGTGGGGCGTGAGGTCTCCACAGTACATCGATGTTGTCGCCAGTGGTCGGCGGAAGGTGCACGTGCCCGTCGACCTGGGACCGGACCGCAGCGACGCACGGATGCACGCCAAGACCGTAGGATCCTACGCAGTGCCGTAGGGGACCGCACCGCCACTTCCCAGCAAATTAGGGACACTGTTGCTCCTGGGGTATCGGCGAGGACCATTCGCAACCGTCTCCGTGAAGCTGGGCTACGGTCCCGCACACCGTTAGGCCGTCTTCCGCTCACGCCCCAACATCGTGCAGCCCGCCTCCAGTGGTGTCGCGACAGGCGTGAATGGAGGGACGAATGGAGAAATGTCGTCTTCAGCGATGAGAGTCGCTTCTGCCTTGGTGCCAATGATGGTCGTATGCGTGTTTGGCGCCGTGCAGGTGAGCGCCACAATCAGGACTGCATACGACCGAGGCACACAGGGCCAACACCCGGCATCATGGTGTGGGGAGCGATCTCCTACACTGGCTGTACACCACTGGTGATCGTCGAGGGGACACTGAATAGTGCACGGTACATCCAAACCGTCATCGAACCCATCGTTCTACCATTCCTAGACCGGCAAGGGAACTTGCTGTTCCAACAGGACAATGCACGCCCGCATGTATCCCGTGCCACCCAACGTGCTCTAGAAGGTGTAAGTCAACTACCCTGGCCAGCAAGATCTCCGGATCTGTCCCCCATTGAGCATGTTTGGGACTGGATGAAGCGTCGTCTCACGCGGTCTGCACGTCCAGCACGAACGCTGGTCCAACTGAGGCGCCAGGGGGAAATGGCATGGCAAGCCGTTCCACAGGACTACATCCAGCATCTCTACGATCGTCTCCATGGGAGAATAGCAGCCTGCATTGCTGCGAAAGGTGGATATACACTGTACTAGTGCCCACATTGTGCATGCTCTGTTGCCTGTGTCTATGTGCCTGTGGTTCTGTCAGTGTGATCATGTGATGTATCTGACCCCAGGAATGTGTCAATAAAGTTTCCCCTTCCTGGGACAATGAATTCACGGTGTTCTTATTTCAATTTCCAGGAGTGTAGATTAAACTGCTGTTTTCTGCCTCCCAAATGTTATTACATTGTGTGATCTACAGACTAGTATGTCGTCCTAATGAAACTCGACAAACGGCTTATCAGAGCAGAGCAAACAACTATTCTTTGCCGTCGTGGCCTACATGAAAATAAACTAGATGAATAACTGCTGAACGTTTTTCCTACGCTCCTCAATGAAAGAAAGGAAATAATTAAAGTACCTCTACAACAGATTTTAAAGTGTGTTTGCTATAATATGAGGACAAATCAGAAAGTCTTAGCCCCTACTCTTTTTTAGGCAAATTACAGCTGTAAATGCGAAGTCAATATATCCATTCTCGGTGTTGGACCTTTCCCGGTTCGTGCCGGCGTTATCTGCTGGTAGCTCCGCCGCATGGCACTGCTGTCAGTTGTTAAAGATGGCGGTTGTGCTGTACACGTCCACAGCGCTAAAGCAATGAAATGTGATTCGTTTTCTATGAAGCGGGTTGAAGGTATATCGAGATCTACAGGTAGATGGACGACCCCACATATGGGGAAAACTGTCTTGCTTTGAGAACTGTGAGATGGTGGTGTTGCGAGTTCGACAAAGGCTGTTAAGTCTTGCACGACAATGAGCAGTCGGGGAGGCCACGTTCGTCGCTGACTGATGACAACATTTCTCGTGTATGTACATAATGTCCATTTTCCAGGAGCTTGGCAGATCGTATGGGAGTACTTTACGACATTGTTCACGGGTCTTTAGGGTACCGGAAGGTTTCATGTAGTGGGTGCCTAAGCAGTTGGATGACATGATGAAAGGCAAGCGTATGATGTCTTCACAGAATCATATGGAACGATACTCCTAGGAAGGTGAAGATTTGTTGAACTGCATTGTTGCTGACAATGAAACATGAATACTGCATTTCTCGACAGAATACAAGCAGCAGAGCATGGCGTGAAAACATCTGGGTGCAGCTGCGACAAAAAAATTCCATTCAGCACCGTCTGTTGGGAAAGTGATAACAGTCTTCTAGGATAGCTGTGGACTGCTCCTGCTGGATTTCGTGCCACAAGGTGCAACCATCAATGCAGACAGTTATTGTTCCACACTGTGACGTCTGAGGGTTGCCATCAGGCGAAGGCACCGAGGGATTATCGATGTGAACAACGTGACTCTGCTTCACGACAATGCGAGACTACATGTGGCAATCAGAACTGTCGGAAAGATCTGGGCATTTCGCTGGGAGATTCTGGACCACCTGCCATACGGTCCAGGTCTCGCTCCTAGTGATTTCCACGTTTTCGGACTGCTGAAGAAGTTCCTGGCAGGACAACGATTCACAAGTAACGATGAAGCCAAGACAAGCAGTCCGATGGTGGTTCCATAGTCAGCCAGAAGAATTCTATTGAAGGCGCATCTCGAATTTAGTGCTGCGATGGGACAAATATGTGAATCTGTGTGTGAACAATGTGGAAAAACAGTAAGATACGTAGAATAGGATACATATTTGTTCAAATGGCTATGAGCACTATGGGACTTAACATCTGAGGTCATCAGTCCCTTAGAACTTAGAACTACTTAAACCTAACTAACCTAAGGACATCACACACATCCATGCCCGAGGCAGGATTCGAACCTGCGACCGTAGCGGTCGCGCGGTTCCAGACTGAAGCGCCTAGAACCGCTCGGCCACACCGTCCGACTATATATTTGTCATTACCTGTATGTATCTTACTTTTTCTAATAAAAAATAGAAGCAAACACATATTGATTCGCCTTCATATTTGGACTGAATGAATGGTTAAAGCTACCTACATGAGTTGTCTGGTTACGACATATCAGGTGTGTACGCCAAGGAATTGGCGTCTGTTTTTGGCGGTACGAAGTATTTCTCTACAGTGTATTTAACTGTTACGATATGTTAGTTTGTTATATACTTCCCGATTGCACACAAGAGGCAAAACTACGCGTGCCTGCACTCCAATAGGTACCATCGGTTATCTTACCACAGCAACAAATTCGCTGACACTCAACGTTATTAAACTTACACTCTGTGAGGAATGTGGACTGTAGCGAATCACATGTGTAGAGATTGGTCAATTCGAGTTACCAAACCGGCTTAACTCGGTTGGAGGGGATTTCAAGTCTGCCCGATTTAGGTCGTTACTAATGCGAGTTCTGTTCGCGCGGTGCGTGGCGGCTGCAGCTGTCGATGCCAGTGGAGTATAACGCCACCACGACGACCGAACCCGAGTTCATCTATGCCTAAGAACAGGACACCATTCACTGTGATCTTAGAAAGTCCTTATAGCTTATTATGGTTTACTTTGCTTCATCGAAATTCGTGAAGCGTTTCATACGTTCTATTTACAAGTGGGTTTATACAGAATGTCAACGTCAAGGCGACTCGGAAATACTGTATATGTGTATTACAATGTTGAATACAAAGTAACTGAAGGAAACTGACGAAATGGTAGCGTTACACCATTCATGCCGGAGCCGCGGTGTTTGGCTACCTTAAGATAGTCTGATCGTCGGCTAAATCCATACAGTAAACTCCATGTGTCTCATGAGAGTATTTTCGAATTGAGGCCTATAGCAACCATTCATACACATGACGAGGCATTTGGCTACCTTGAGATCGTATAACCACCGTCCAAATCTTACAGCAATTTCAAAGTGTATCACACGTGTAGTTTCAAATTTCAACCTGCGGTGTGGTATGCATTAATGCTCGTGACAAGGCAATCGTCTACCTTAAGATGGTCAGATCGCCGACACACCATTGCAGTAAATTCTGGTGTATTACCTACTTCAAAATGTCATGTGAAAAGACTTGAAATTGGGCCCTATAGCGCTGTAGCCATTCTTGCTCGTCGAGAGGCTTTTGGTTACTACATCGCAGATTATGAACCGCCCCCAAGAAAAAAATTGACGTATGTTGGAAGGTTTTGTACAATATTGAGTACATAACCAGAAAGGCAAAAAATTGCAGTAGGTGTAACATATTGGTTTGAGATCAGTTATTGGATGAAGATAGTAAAAAAGATTTTTTTTTCAGTTTGTGTGCCCATTCAATATCAAAACAAAATCGTGATTTTTCGTGTGTACGAAAAATCATAAGCATGTCTGGAGTGTGCGTCGTTGTCCGTAAATTAGCCGAGACACACGCTCCCCAGCGAATCTGCTATCGTTGCACCTCTTGTGTGGCGCCAGCAAAATTCAATCATAACTATTATTCTTAAAATTTTTAATTAATCAGTAGAACTGGCGTCCTTTCCTTCCCTGGACGGTGCCAAACAAATTAGACAGGTGCAATCATTAAATGATATAAAACATTTTGTTTAACATTCCATCGTATTAATTTTTTTATTTACTTTGTTTCATACAGAAACAACACTGCCAACAGAAAACCAAGTGCAAACACCACGTGGTATGCATAAATTACAAATGGTTAACCGGAGGAATTGTACCAACAACATTTAAGAAGATCATCTATAAGATAGGATGGAACTCCAACTTACAGCTCGCATTACTGTGCATGGTAACGCCTCGATCAAGTGTAGTATCAGTACCTCACGCTATCCAGTCAAATATGAAGCATTTTGTTTAAAGCAAGAGACATTTGAGTTAACATTAAAATAATGTTTTGGAATGCGGATACATAAACTGCAAATGCAAGGTGCAATACTGACGTGGATTACATCATGTACTGATCGGGAAAATCCTCACAGTCAGTTTTAAAATTAAAATTCAACTTTATTTTATATTTATAACTTTAAAAAAGATTTACAAAATGGATCCAGAGTAAAAAGTTTGTGCCAGCTACTGAAAATAGTGTAGAGATACAAAATCTCGCCGCAATGGGTACAACGACAAATGATAGTGACACCGAAAATGTCGATTATATCGACGAGAGACGGGAATAAGAGGTGTGATTGGGAAGTTTTAAGAGTGGATCCGCTACTGCTTACTGCTTTGGTGGGCAGGTACACGGAGGGTGGGGAGTGAGTCATTGTCTTGCCCTTGAACGCCCTCTGCCAGGATACTGAGTTTCCTTTATTGCGTTCATTATGACAGCTGGTTGACTGCGGGTCTCTTAGGGCTTGTTGCCGGATTCTGTCTGCGTAAAACGGATGTAAAAACGGATCAACAAGTTTGTGTGAAATTTTGTTTTAAAACCGGAAAATCAGCTTCTGATACTTATGAACTATTAAAAACAGCTTTTGGAGATACTTGTATGAGCCAGTCAAATGTTCTTGTCTGGTTCAACAGATTTAAAAAATGACCGCAAATCATTTGAAGATGGACCACGGTCCAGCCGCCCTTCCACCTCAAAAACGAATGAAAATGTTGTGAAAGTTCGCGGCTTAGTGCGCTCTGATCGTAGACATACAATTAGGGAGATGGCTGATGAGTTTCTATGCAGTTCAGTCAATTTTAACTGAAGATCTGAACATGCGTCGAGTGTCGCTAAGTTCATTCCAAAATTGTTGTCACACTGGACTCGCATTCGGGAGGACGACGGTTCAATCCCGCGTCCGGCCATCCAGATTTAGGTTTTCCGTGATTTCCCTAAATCACTCCAGGCAAATGCCGGGATGGTTCCTCTGAAAGGGCACGGCCGACTTCCTTCCCCAATCCGATGAGACCGATGACCACGCTGTCTGGTCTCCTTCCCCAGAACCAACCAACCAACCAACCAAATTGTTGTCAAGTGCCCAGAGACAATACCGACTTGAAGTGTGCCAAGAACTGATTAATTGGACTAAAAGTGACCCAGATTTGTTACATAGGGTAATTATAGGTGAAGAATCATGGGTACATGGATATGATCCTGAAATCAAAGTGCAGTTTCGCAGTTGGAGACTCCAGGTTCACCATGACCGAAAAAAGCACGGCAAAGTCTGTCGAGGGTGAAGACAATGTTGGTGATTATTTTCGATTCTACTGGTATTGTGCATCAAGAATTTACCCCTTGAGGACAGACAATTGACCAGGAATACTATAAATATTTCCTTGAGTGTTTGCGCGAAAAGGTGCAGAAGAAAACGCCTACATTGTGGAAAGACAGGAGTTGGATGCTACACCATGACAATGCTCCAGCTAATCGTACCTTCTCTATCGTTGAATTTTTTACCAAATACAAAATTCCTGTGCTTCCACAACCGTCATAATCCCCTGATTTGGCCCCTGCGACCTGTTTCCTAAATTGAAATTTTCACTGAAAGAGAAGCGATTTGACTCGATTGAAGACATCCAGGCAAATACTGATAACGTCCTTAACACACTACAAGAAAAAAATTCCCAGAAATATTTCCAAAAGTAGAAACACCGTTGGAGCTGGTGTGTTCAGTGAGAAGGGGACTATTTTGAAGGAGATGCATCACAGTAGCATTTAAGTGCCAGTATTGAACAGTTACAAGTCCATTCTTAAAACTTTCCAATCACACCTTGTGTCACACACATTCAGTTTATGGTGATGACAATGATATCTTACCTCATGACAATGCCATGCTGACGGTAGATGTGACTAATTCCTAAATCTCACCGAGAAATACACTACTGGCCATTAAAATTGCTGCACCACGAAGATGACGTGCTACAGACGCGAAATTTAACTGACGGGACGAAGATACGGTGATATGCAAATGATTAGCTTTTCAGAGCATTCACACCAGGTTGGCGCCGGTGGCGACACCTACAACGTGCCGATATGAGGAAAGTTTCCAACCGATTTCTCATACACAAACAGCAGTTGACCGGCGTTGCCTGGTGAAACGTTGTTGTGATGCCTCGTGTAAGGAGAAATGCGTACGATCACGTTTCCGACTTTGATAAGGGTTGGATTGTAGCCTATCGCGATTGCGGTTTATCGTATCGCGACATTGCTGCTCGTGTTGGTCGAGATCCAATGACAGTTAGCAGAATATGGAATCGGTGGGTTCAGGAGGGTAATATGGAACGCCGTGCTGGATCCCAACGGCCTCGTATCACTAGCAGTCGAGATGACAGCCGTCTTACCCACATGGCTGTAACGGATCGTGCAGCCACGTCTCGATCCCTGAGTCAACAGATGGGGACGTTTGCAAGACAACAACCATCTGCCCGAACAGTTCGACGACGTTTGCAGCAGCAGCATGGACTATCACTTCGGAGACCATGGCTGCAATTACTCTTGACGCTGCATCACAAACAGGAGCGCCTGCGATGGTGTACTCAACAACGAACCTGGTTGCACGAATGGCAAAACGTCATTTTTTTCGGAGGCATCCAGGTTCTGTTTACAGCATCATGATGGTCGCATCCATGTTTGGCGACATCGCGGTGAACGCACTGCACTTTGGAAGCATGTATTCGTCATCGCCATACTGGCGTATCACCCAGCGTGATGGTATGGGGTGCCATTGGTTACACGTCTCGGTCACCTCTTGTTCGCATTGACCGCACTTTGAACAGTGGACGTTACATTTCAGATGTGTTACGACCCGTGGCTCTACCCTTCATTCGATCCATGCGAAACCCTGCATTTCAGCAGGATAATGCACGACCGCACGTTGCAGGTCCTGTTCGGATCTTTCTGGATACAGAAAATGTTCGACTGCTGCCCTGGCCAGCACATTCTCCAGATCTCTCACCAATTGAAAACGTCTGGTCAATGGTGGCCGAGCAACTGGCTCGTCACATTACGCCAGTCACTACTCTTGATGAACTGTGGTATCATGTTGAAGCTGCATGGGTAGCTGTACATGAACACACCAAGTTCTGTTTGACTCAATGCCCAGGCGTACCAAGGCCGTTATTACGGCCAGAGGTGGTTGTTCTGGGTACTGATTTCTCAGGATCTATGCACCCAAATTGCGTGAAAATGTAATCACATGTCATAATATATTTGTCCAATGAATACCCGTTTATCATCTGCATTTCTTCTTGGTGTAGCAATTTTAATGGCCAGTAGTGTAATAATTCCAATTCCAAAGAAAGCGGGTGTTGACAGGTGTGAAAATTACCGAATTATCAGTTTAATAAGTCACGGCTGCAAAATACTGACACAAATTTTGTTTACAGACGAATGGAGACCTGGTAGAAACTGACCTCGGGGAAGATCAATTTGGATTCCATAGAAATGCTGGAACACGTGAGGCAATACTGACCCTACGACTTATCTTAGAAGATAGGTTAAGGAAAAGCAAACCTACGTTTCTAGCATTTGTAGACTTAGAGAAAGCTTTTGACAATGTTGACTGGAATACTCTCTTTCACATTCTGAAGGTGGCAGGGGTAAAATAAGAGCGAAAGGCTATTTACAATTTGGACAGAAAATGAAGGCAGTTATAAGAGTCGAGGGCCATGAAAGGGAAGCAGTCGTTGGGAAGGGAGTGAGACAGGGTTGTAGCCTATCCCTGATGTTATTCAATCTGTATATTGAGCAAGCAGCAAAGGAAAGAAAAGAAAAATTTGGAGCAGAAATAAAAACCAAGGGGAAGAAATAAAAACTGCGATTTGCCGACGACATTGTAATTTTGTCAGGGACAGCAAAGGACCTTGAAGAGCAGCTGAACGGTATGGACAGTCTCTTAAAAGGAGGATAGGAAATGAACATCAACAAAACCGAAACGACGATAATGCAATGTAGTCGAATTAAATCAGGTGATGCTGAGGGAATTAGATTAGGAAATGAGACACACAAAGTAGTAGATGAGTTCTGCTATTTGGATAGCAAAATGACTGATGTTGGCTATGGCTATGGCGAGGAATGCACTTCTGATGAAGAGAAATTTGTTAATATCGAGTATAAATTAATCTGTCAGGAAGTCCTTTCTGAAAGTATTTGTGTGGAATGTAGCCATATATGGAAGTGAAACAGACGATAAACAGTTTAGACAAGAAGAAAAGAGATGCTTTTGAAATGCGATGCAACAGAAGAATGCTAGGGATTAGATAGGCCGATCACATAATTACTGAGGGGGTACTAAACAGAATTGGAAAGAAGAGGAATTTGTGGCACTACTTGACTAGAAGAAGGGATCAGTTGGTAGGACACATGGTGAGGCATCAAGGGATCACCAATATAGTATTGTAGGGAAGCATGGGGAATAAAAATTGTAGAGGGAGACCAAGAGATGAATGTACTGAGCAGATTCAGAAGGATGTAGGTTGCAGTAGTTATTCAGAGATGAAGAGGCTTGCGCAGGATAGAGTATCATGGAGAGCTGCATCAAACCAGTCTCTGGACCGAAGACAACAACAACAACAACAACAACAACAACAACATTATACAGGGTGTTTATAAACGAATTAGAGGTTTAACGCTTCATAATATTTATTATATTAAACTTATAGTTATAAATGATATGTCAAATGAAAGAGAAGCTCAAACAGTTTTACCAAGAAACTTATTAATGTTCAATGTGAGCACCATTTGTCACATGGCACACATCAAGCCTATAGCAGAGTTCTTCCAAAATGTTGGTAAGTGTGTCTTCAGTGATTGTAGCAACAGCTGCTTCAGTCCAATTTCTTAATTCAGGGAGATCTGCTGGTAGTGGAGGCACGTACACACGAAGGAAAAAATCGCATGGCGTTAGTTTGGGTGAACGTGGAGCCCATGCAAAGCAAGCCCTGTCGTTGGACCCCGTGTGGCCTATCCAGCGCTTGGGTACAGTAAAGTTCAACCAATCACATACTTCGCTATGCCAGTGAGGTGGCGCACCATCTTGCTGGAAAATGAAGTTCTCTGATTCATCTTCTTCCAACTGAGGGAAGAGCCACTGCTCTAGTTTATCAAGGTAAGAAGTGCCAGTTACAGTAGGTTCACCAAAAAAGAAAGGCCCATAAACTTTCCGCCAGGATACAGCACAAAAAACAGTCACATGGAACATTTATAAGGTTCATGGTAAAACTGTTTCAGTTGCTCTTTCATTTGTTATAACTGTAAGTTTAATGTTATAAATATTATTAAGTGTTAAAACCCCGATATTCATTTCTAAACACCCTATATAGTGAGTGAGTGTGTGTGTGTGTGTGTGCGTGCGTGCGTGTGTGTTTTCTGTTTTCCCATAAACATATAAGTTTGGCTTAGTATACTTTTCTATTATAGAATAATTCTACTTCATTAACACATATGTCGATTAGGAAGTTCTCTACATATGACACAAAGGAAATGTGAAATAGGTCTCTTACTGTTGGGGTAGTTTATTACACAGCTCTCTGTCAGAAAGTTTGAAAATATTTTGGAAGTTACTTAATCTAATACAGTCTTAGTCTGTATCATTTCTGTTCCTTGTACCAAATAGAACTTCTGTTAAACTGAAGTCTCTGCCCTTTTTTTGAGGGGGGAGGGGGGGGAGGGAGAGTGGCTTTAATACAGATGGAAGGTACAGTTAATTTTTTTAATTCTTTTAAATGTGCTCGTCACAACTCTCTGCTTGAGGTGCCTGGAATTCTTTCCATTTTTTTTAACCACCTGGACACTGGCTTCACCCCAGAAGACATGTCCCATAGGATACTCCCATAACTCAAGTGAGATAGGAAGAAAGTGTAATATGAAGACTGAAGCTGTTCCTTACTAAGACAGGATTTTCGTATTCATAGTAAGTAAATCACAATTGGTCTGTGTATGTATCCCATTTCAGTTGTTGGTCCAAATGAATTCCTAATAGTCTGACAGATTCTCACTGTCTTACTTTTTCACTCATTTTGTGGAGATACAAGTATATATTTCAATTTTGTTTTCATTTAGCATTTGTTGATTTTTGGTAGCCATGTATAGACATCAACCATTGTCAGGGTTTTCCTTTTTACATCATCTGTATTAGGGTCAGACTTTATGATGTTTGTAACATCAGCATATATTGCTGTTTTTAGGGCAAAGAACCAGGCAGATCATTCATATATACAAGGAAAAGAAAAGGCCCAGGACAGAAACTTGTGGCACTCTTGTAGTAACAGGTAGGGCATTTTACTTACAATTATTTACAGGGAGAACTTGGTTCCTGTCTAAGAGATGATTTGGTTGATGATAGTTCATAATGTTCTGTAACAAACCAAGATGATGGGATTCCTAAGTCACCAACAGTTTCTGATACCATGTCTGCCACTATAGCCGAGTGGTCAGAGTAACGGACTGCCGTCCTATGGGCCTCGGTTCGATTCCCAGCTGGGTCGGGGATTTTCTCCATTCAGGGACTGGGTGTTGTGCTGTCTTCATCATTTCATCCCAATCTGGCACGCAGGTCGCCCAACGTGGTGTCAAATGTAATAAGACCTGCACCAAGGCGGCCAGACCTACCTTGCAATGGGCCTCCCAGCCAGACGCCAAACGCTCATTTCCATTTTCTGATACGATCCTTTAACGAAAACTGCGACTTTATCTCTTTTTTTCAGCAATGTTATTTTCTCTGATTACAATTATAAAGTGCAGGATTCATGTCTATTGGATTAAACAATTATACTGAAGTGTATACAAATATTCTATAATTTTCCAAAAAATTACACAACATATTGAAATTTGTTTTTATAATTCAATATAAAGGTTTTTGTTTATACAACATAATTATCCTACAGGTTTCAACTCATATGAACCATAATAAATGGCACTTATATATGATTATTTTTCAGATTTAATTTATGTAATGCCTTGCAAAATGTTATTGCTTGCTAAATAAAGACTTATTTTTGTATTAATTGTATAAGCACATTTTGTTTCTATTGTATTTCTGAGAATTTTGCAGTAAAAAAATGAAATTACACTTAAGCTTGTAGCTGTTCCACAAAGCAAAATTTGTGTAACTTACTAACTTAACACATTGATGTTTCTACATGCTTTTGAAAGTAACACTTTTTTTACATACCATGAGATACACACCAAAATGCACACTTTATTTTCGTACTTCAGTTCAAAAACTTCTTTATGCACTCTGTGTGTATTGCACATATAGGCCGCATTTTATAACTATGGAAAATTCCGCACGTAAATTTTTTTGGTCCGTGTTAAAATTGTTTCTTTTGTGATGTGACCTATGATGCTTCGTGACAAACTTGAGATGAGAAAACAAAAATAAAATATGTTAAAATCAAAAGTCAATATTGTGTTTAAGTCTTAATCAACTTGTTGTTGTTGTTGTCTTCAGTCCTGAGACTGGTTTGATGCAGCTCTCCATGCTACTCTATCCTGTGCAAGCTTCTTCATCTCCCAGTACCTACTGCAACCTACATCCTTCTGAATCTGCTTAGTGTATTCATCTCTTGGTCTCCCTCTACGATTTTTACCCTCCACGCTGCCCTCCAATGCTAAATTTGTGATCCATTGATGCCTCAAAACATGTCCTACCAACCGATCCCTTCTTCTAGTCAAGTTGTGCCACAAACTTCTCTTCTCCCCAATCCTATTCAATACCTCCTCATTAGTTACGTGATCTACGCACCTTATGTTCAGCATTCTTCTGTAGCACCACATTTCGAAAGCTTCTATTCTCTTCTTGTCCAAACTGGTTACCGCCCATGTTTCACTTCCATACATGGCTACACTCCATACAAATACTTTCAGAAACGACTTCTTGACACTTAAATCTATACTCGATGTTAACAAATTTCTCTTCTTCAGAAACTATTTCCTTGCCATTGCCAGTCTACATTTTATATCATCTCTACTTCGACCATCATCAGTTATTTTACTCCCTAAATAGCAAAACTCCTTTACTACTTTAAGTGTCTCATTTCCTAATCTAATCCCCTCAGCATCACCCGATTTAATTTGACTACATTCCATTATCCTCGTTTTGCTTTTGTTGATGTTCATCTTATATCCTCCTTTCAAGACACTGTCCATTCCGTTCAACTGCTCTTCCAAGTCCTTTGCTGTCTCTGACAGAATTACAATGCAATCGGCGAACCTCAAAGTTTTTATTTCTTCTCGGTGGATTTTAATACCAACTCCGAATTTTTCTTTTGTTTCCTTTACTGCTTGCTCAATATACAGATTGAATAACATCGGAGAGAGGCTACAACACTGTCTCACTCCTTTCCCAACCACTGCTTCCCTTTCATGCCCCTCGACTCTTATAACTGCCATCTGGTTTCTGTACAAATTGTAAATAGCCTTTCGCTCCCTGTATTTTACCCCTGCCACCTTCAGAATTTGAAAGAGAGTATTCCAGTTAACGTTGTCAAAAGCTTTCTCTAAGTCTGCAAATGCTAGAAACGTAGGTTTGCCTTTTCTTAATCTTTCTTCTAAGATAAGTCGTAAGGTTAGTATTGCCTCACGTGTTCCAACATTTCTACGGAATCCAAACTGATCTTCCCTGAGGTCCGCTTCTACCAGTTTTTCCGTTCGTCTGTAAAGAATTCGCGTTAGTATTTTGCAGCTGTGACTTATTAAACTGATTGTTCGGCAATTTTCACATCTGTCAACACCTGCTTTCTTTGGGATTGGAATTATTATATTCTTCTTGAAGTCTGAGGGTATTTCGCCAGTCTCATACATCTTGCTCAACAGATGGTAGAGTTTTGTCATGACTGGCTCTCCCAAGGCCATCAGTAGTTCTAATGGAATGTTGTCTACTCCCGGGGCCTTGTTTCAACTCAGGTCTTTCAGTGCTCTGTCAAACTCTTCACGCAGTATCTTATCTCCCATTTCATCTTCATCTACATCCTCTTCCATTTCCATAATATTGTCCTCAAGTACATCGCCCTTGTATAGACCCTCTATATACTCCTTCCACCTTTCTGCCTTCCCTTCTTTGCTTAGAACTGGGTTTCCATCTGAGCTCTTGATATTCATACAAGTGGTTCTCTTCTCTCCAAAGGTCTCTTTAATTTCCCTGTAGGCAGTATCTATCTTACCCCTAGTGAGACAAGCCTCTACATCCGTACATTTGTCCTCTAGCCATCCCTGCTTAGCCATTTTGCACTTCCTGTCGATCTCATTTTTGAGACGTTTGTATTCCTTTTTGCCTGCTTCATTTACTGCATTTTTATATTTTCTCCTTTCATCAATTAAATTCAATATTTCTTCTGTTATCCAAGGATTTCTATTAGCCCTCGTCCTTTTTCCTACTTGATCCTCTGCTGCCTTCACTACTTCATCCCTCAGAGCTACCCATTCTTCTTCTACTGTATTTCTTTCCCCCATTCCTGTCAATTGTTCCCTTATGCTCTCCCTGAAACTCTGTACCACCTCTGGTTCTTTCAGTTTATCCAGGTCCCATCTCCTTAAATTCCCGCCTTTTTGCAGTTTCTTCAGTTTCAATCTGCAGTTCATAACCAATAGATTGTGGTCAGAATCCACATCTGCCCCTGGATATGTCTTACAATTTAAAACCTGGTTCCTAAATCTCTGTCTTACCATTATGTAATCTATCTGATACCTTTTAGTATCTCCAGGATTCTTCCAGGTATACAACCTTCTTTCATGATTCTTGAACCAAGTGTTAGCTATGATTAAGTTATGCTCTGTGCAAAATTCTACAAGGCGGCTTCCTCTTTCATTTCTTCCCCCCAATCCATATTCACCTACTATGTTTCCTTCTCTCCCTTTTCCTACCGACGAATTCCAGTCACCCATGACTATTAAATTTTCGTCTCCCTTCACTACCTGAATAATTTCAACTTAATCAACTAAAAAAAGCTAAATGATATGCAACCTAATTGAGATTTTTTATTCGAAACAAACCACTAGATGCTGATGCCATAAACAAGTTAAATACTTGTCTAACCTGTCATCTTGGAGCATTGAAATGCATGTTGCAAAAATGATGTTCACTAGAAATGCATGATTGGAATCTTAATAGTACATCCAAGGGTATATTCTAAGTGTGATTTCTAACTGGGAAACAAGAAACAATAGATTGGACTACTTATGTTGGCTACGTGTTTCAGAAGTAAATTATCCTGAAAAATAATTTTTTTTGAGGGCCATGGAAGAAAATAAGGTATTGGACATAATTTTGGAGGAGAATATACTTTGTGGATTGAATTGTCTGAGAAATACTGCTGGTAAATGAAAGTGAAAAAACAACATCAAGCACAAGTCTGCTATGAAAACAGAAAAGGACAATAACTATAAAATCCCTTTATTTTGCAGTCATTGGGTAACTAAATCAGTAAAAATGACGAAAATTGAATGTTCATTTAGTGAAGCAGACAATATATATATATATAAGATGAGGTGAAGAATCCAAACAGGGAAAGTTTATTGGAAAAGATTTCATTCAAACAGGTAAACAGCTGAAAGCTAGTAATGATGTCTCTGAACTGATGTCTCTGAACTGAAATCAAATAAAAAAGAATAGTGAACTGGTAGAAATTAAATTAGCGATAAACAGTAATCAACTAAAAATTTTTGAAGATGAAATCAGTCAGCAACTTAGCAGATACCTGTCAGAAATAAAAATTCAGTTTTAGGCTGGCTTAAACGGTACGGATTTCAGATAGAGTTATTGTCTTTGAGAATGAATTTATTAAAGAAAGTTGTAAGCAAGGGAAAAATTTTGATAAATTGCCGAATGTAAAAAAAGTGCAGAAGAAAAAGTGTAATACAAGTACCGAAACAGAGGGAAAAGTTATTCAATTAAATATAAAACTGAAGGTGGTAGAAAGGACTGTAGCTAATGATAATGTGTTAGATAAAAAATTTAACAAATTCAGGAAAACATTGTGTCTAAAAATTCATGTGTGAACAGTGGTACTATGTGGTCCAAGTTACCAGTTAAAAGTTTTCCCTGCTATAACTTACATACTGTTGATTTTTTGCAAAATTGTAAAGATAACTTTGCCTGCACTATGATAGAAAGTTTAACAAATTTGTCGAAAAGTTTCTTGAAGTAGAAGCACTGCCATAGACAAACCTAAACTTTGGCCAATGGGTAACATTTGATCACTATGAGAAAGGTTTTTTGAATGATTCCACAGATCAGTTTTTGAAGTATGTTATACCACACAGGGTTTTGGAAGAGCAAATAGTCAACATTTCAGTGGGGGAAGTTTTCAGCATTGGAAATGGAATTCAGGTTTTAATAAGGTAAACTCTGGGAGAAGATAATATAGAAATCGTGGAAATGATTATCAGAATGGTGAAATAAGAAGATATTTCAATGGAAATGGAAGATAAAGATATTAGGAAAGAGGTATTGATAATAGATATAGAGGACGGAAAGAGAAAATAAGATGGCAATAAATGAAAGACAGGATAATAGGGGAAACCAGTTGGGGACTTCAGTGAGCTCCACTGAGGGTCCACACATCTGGGGCACATAAATTAAATAACGAAAGGGCCAATGCCTTTTCCTCGAATATAGAAGGGAGTTACAACCATAGGTATCAGGTACAAACCACCATATGAAAAGATTGAATTGTGGTGAAATGTTTTGTAATGCAATGATGGCTAGTGATACATTAAATATAATAACAAAAGATTGTAGAAATTCTGATTTGGCTATTGATGGTATTCAAAATTTTTGTAATTGGGATGAGAGTGAAGTATAAAATAACAAAAACGAAAATAAACAATATCTTAGTTCTGAAATGGGGGAAGGGGACTGTTTAATGAAATAAGATTCAATTTAGCGGTTGCAAATAATGAAATACATGATCCTGAACATCAGATATAAAGGGAGGAACGAAATAAAAGTAATGAGGAACCTGATATTTATAATTAAGCTTTTGTTGAGATAAATGAAGATGAATTAATGAAGTTAACTATTTATGATTGTAGTGATGAGGTTAGGGAAATGAAGATTATTGGGGAAATCATATCTGAAAATCAGTTATGTACCAGTGTTGGCCAATCACTACTTAATAAAGGATATTGAAATGAGAATTATGCAGATTTGAGAGAAGTCAAAGTATATGTAGATATGGGATGCATGAGCTACAAATATTGAGTTTTGTTTCCCCATTTATCCTTTATACTTTATTTTAATGTTTTTGACAGTTTTCTGTTTATATATTAAGTGGGTATTTTCAAGCGATCAATAAAATAAACAATTACAAAGGGCATTCAAACAGTTTTGCACAGTCATCTCTAATTTTTTTTATTTTTGGCAGGAGGAGAATGAAATTTTATATGAACATCCTTTGAACATTTAGCTGTACATTG
Organism: Schistocerca serialis cubense; assembly: GCF_023864345.2. NCBI lineage: Eukaryota > Metazoa > Arthropoda > Insecta > Orthoptera > Acrididae > Schistocerca > Schistocerca serialis. The sequence goes on from NC_064639.1 coordinate 885,028,877, forward strand.
AGCCTACTCAATGTAGCCTCCATCAGCTGTGACACATCTGGACCAACGTTCTTTCCATGATGTAACTGCACTTTGGTAAAATTCTGGCGATTGACTTTTACACCATAGCTTGACACAGGAAATAAGGTCTTTCTCACTATCAAATGCTGTACCACACCCGTGGGCTTTCAGACGACCATAGAGGTAAAAATCAGACAAATCCAAGTCCGGACTGTAGGATGGATGAGGAACAATTTTCCAACCCATTTTCCTGATTTTCTCCTGCATCATAAGGGCTGTATGGGGTTTTGCATTGTCATGGTGTAGTCTGATGAGCTGACCCTGAAGCAGTGGTCTGTGGGCCTTGATGGCATGTCGCAGCTTGTCCAATGACAAATAGTAACGGTCCCAATTAATTGTGGAGCAAGGTTCCAAAAAGTCAATGGAAATGACACCACATTGATCCCAGAAGCTGGATGCCATCAGCTTTAGGCCTGCTGTTCATGAAAGTCTTAGTTTCTTCTTCCAAGGGGAACCTAGATGACGCCATTCCATGGATTGGGTTTGCCCTCAAGTTTAGAAAAAAAAAACAACTATGTTTCATCCTGGGTAATGACGCTGTCAAAACACTGTATCCACTCTTCAGTAAAGGTCTTCATGAGACCCTCGCACACATTCTTCCTCATCATCTTCATTTCTCTTGTCAATAATCTAGGCACCCAAAGTACACAAATTTTTCTGCACCCTAGTTGCTGTACCAGTGATACTACACTACCCAATGACAAACGAGTCATTTCAGCAAGCTGTCGTGTCGTCACACATCTGTCATTTTGAATGATTTGATCAGTGGTCTCCTTATTGACATCACCCACTGCCTTCGATGGTCTACTGCACCGTGGACTGTGCAGTAGCGAGAAATCGCCTTCTTTAAACATCTGCAAGCACCGCTGGATACGGCTGCGATCCACTGTGGCCTCCCCATAAACAGGGAGCGAATCCTGTGAATCGATGTGCAGAATGATCGCCAGCCTTGAAGAACAACTCCATCAACGACCGTTGTCGCAACCTGACGTGTTATTGCTCACCTGTAAATCAAATACTTTTATATACAAACTTACAGTTAAATGTTCCAAGTGTGTTCACAAAAAATTTCATTCTCCTCCTGCAAAAAATAAAAAAGTTAGAGACGACTATGTAAAACTTTTTGAACGCCTTTTGTATTACCCGGTATTCAGAGTTTCTTTATCTGTAGACTACATTATGAGCAGTGCCCATATAGGCTTAGAAGCCACAGGACACAGATTTTTACAGAGTATTGTAGATTTGCTATGGGAATGATGTTTGGGAAGAGTTCTGAAAAAACTTGGAAGAATCAGTAAAGGATTATATCTAAACCGACAGGAAAAAATTAGAAATGGACTAAACAAAAATGTGTAACTAATTGTTTTTAACCAACATATGTTAAAGGTCTGGAATGTGTATTAATTTGTTAAAAACTGAGAAAGAAAAAATTGGAGAAAAAGACAAAAGAAATGAATTTCAAGGAAATCAAAAATGATTTGTTACATGAAGATTCTGAAGAAAAAGAAGAACGTAATGAGCTAAGTCACCCATACGTTACAGTTAAAACTAATGTGTGGGAGGGGAAAAGTAAGTGATATGGGAAACTCAATTTCAGGAACAACTGAAAAACTTAGAGACAAAATTGTGAATGGAGAAGATTCTGCTGAACGCCAGTAATAGGGGTGAAAGTAAGGGTTGCTATAGGAAGACCCAATAAGGTTGCAAAAAATCACGCATTATTAACTTCAGGAGATTCACTGACTGTCTCCCGTCGATGACAAGGACAAAGAGACCACACCAGGAAACTACCTTCCCAGTGAGAAAAATGCATAGCTTTCCTCCTAGAGAATGTGCCCAGTACACTAAGTAAAATTAGCCACAAAATGGTGACAAAAATGAATCCATATCGCGTAGCGACATGCGACAGCAACGTCATAACATATACAGTGGGAAAATATTTGTTGGGTACTGTTTCATTGTCAATACTGGACGTAATAGAATACGGTACGAAACTGATTTTGTTGTGTCAGGCACAGTCATAATAATACACAAGTAAACACATTTGCACTAGATGAACACAAAAAAAACAAGTAATAAAAACAAAACCTTACAAAACGTTCCACTGCAAAGTTTTATTTCACCACCATTTTGCATAAGACATTTTTGTTGAACCAATTGGCCACCCTCATAATTGGAGACATTTTTAAATGTGGTTATGCATACTCCGTATCAAATTGTACAGCTAAGCCTTTTAATATTTTCACATTCTTCCACAGTGGTCTCTATGATGTCCTGTAAGGTCTCACTGTGACAGGGTAATTGCAAACCGCTCAATGCAGTTGAGGTCTGGAGATATTATACCTCTTAAAAAAAATAATGTAACTATTTATTTAGAAGAAACACTCTCCTAGTAAATTTGTTTGTCCTTTGATTTATCGTGATCTGTTACTGATTTTTAGTGGAGTTAGTTTTTACTTTTAGCTTTAAAAAAAATACAAAAGAGATATAATAAGCAAAATAATTAATTTCGTAGGTTGCCAATTACGTATTATATCTGGTTTTATCGAGCGCTAGGCTCCCTACAAATTACTGTAACTGCAATAGCGTAGTATTACTCAGCTCCAGTTCACTATCATAGAATATAGACAAGTTTTAATAAAATTATTTCACTGGGTTACTTCAATTAATCTCACTGAATATTTTTACATAATTTCTTCCGCTCCGGCTATCAGACATTGTGCTGTGAAAAAATATTTTTAAATGTACCGCGTAATGGCGACTAATTGTTAACAGTCAGAGATCACTGTTACTCGCTCCGCAGCAGCTGGAAACATGCTAAATAATTTTCATTAAATATTCTTTTCATAAGATAAATGTGGCGTAGGTTCTTGAAATAACACACGGAGATCACTTTATACTAATATATTCTTACTAGGTTATAGTTTACACCACTAAATATTTCCAATTACGTTACGACAGAAACAAATGCTAGCGCAGCACAATAGCTTGGGTGCCTTATTCCAGCTAACACCAGAACAAACAGAACAAAACAGACTAGACAGAAGAATGAGCATTGCATTGTATTTTATACTCTTACAAAGGTAATCACATTATAATCTCATACAATAAAAATAATGTCTTTTCTGCATTTATCGATCTATATTGTATATTTTTACAGTTAGTCTTATTACCTTTCGCAGATAAATCAATGTTTGTAAATCATTTTGAGTCACATACAGTCATTTTATTTATGTTGCACCTCGATAATGGTGAATATTGCAAAAGGGACACTACAGAGAATGTGGATGCCACTCCATCCAGTTCATTCTATGCTCCATTAGGAAGGGGTACACAAGACTTTGGCGGTGGAGGCGTGCACTGTCATCCATCAGCACGAATCTCACATTGGTGTGTGGTGTAGGGTTTACATCCTTGCACGCATTATGGTTCCATTTAGTGAACACATTGGTTATCGTACCACTTTATGCCACAAGGGGTGTCCTGCGGTCACATATGATTCCACCCCAAAACATGACAGAACCACCTTGATAAGGGTAGCAGTCTATGGCATATTCAGGCTGTAAACGTTGTCCTTGTTGCCTCCACAGACGAAAATCGGTATTGTCAGGGTGAAGATGGATACGAATCATCAGAAGAGCGTATAACCCTACCACAGCTATTGTAATTTAGCATACTTTTACCTAAAAAACAAGAAACCCTGTATACGTTGCCATGTATAACCCTCTTACTAAATTAAATTTAGTTTAGTTTAGTTTACATATAAAGTACACTATGGGAGGATAGTCCTGTTAACAGAAAAAGCTAATCAATAGAGTTACCCTTTTTACAGGATCTGACCATGTGTTCTGTCTAATGGATAAGTAAATCAGACTATGAAATTCATTTCCTAAGATTTTACCCAGTGGTTAGAAAGAAATGCAGTATTGACAACTCAGTTTCAAGTTCATTCAGTGGTTTAAAATATTTACTAGCGGTCGCCACCCTATCCAGGCGATGAAACAGTGAGGTATCGGAAAAACAAAAGTATGAATTTTGCCTATTTTCTTGCTACTGTAAGTTGCTTCTTCAAATAAATATTACTCCCCATAAACAATGTTGGACTACACCCTTATATATTACGTTTTTAAAAAAGAAAAAGCCCAGTAGGTAACTTCAAGCAAGCTAAAAAAAGAATTTGGCCAGGGGGACCTTTAGAAATGCACTTTCCGTAATCAACTAACTAAAATACTTAGATACTAAAGCACACACTTTTTATACTGAACATTTCACTTCAAGAAAACCTCTTTCTTACTAGAGTTTACTTTCAAAAGCTATTACTCTTTGAACTAACTCTGTATAGTCATTTAACAGATTCTAGTAACTTGGCTTCACTCTTATTGAATTTTGCATAAGCAAACTTTTATTATAACACTTTGCAGTAGTTAAGAAATTTTTCTCATTATTTACACAACAACAATTTAAATGGTGCCTCTTTATATTAACTTAACATTTCATAAGGCTTTAAAACAGGATACTCGGATTAAAGAAGCACCAGGGAGGAACCCTGTATAAGTGGATGATTAAGATGAAATAACAGGGTGACCAGAGCCTTTAAAGTTCAGGAATGACTATTAAAACACAGTTTAAATTAATGGTTCATCCTGTACAAAAGTAAAATACGAAAAAATCTGGTGGCTGTACTCTTGGGTGTGGCGAACAGTTACGATGGCTACACTACACACACTACAGCCTGCAAGTATCTTGCTGTATGGGCTCAATTTTTCTTCTTGGCGTCTTTCAGTTTTACATACAGTAGCCCAACAACTCATAGGTATGCCGTAAGCCGTTTACAGTCTTCATCTGAAGCAATTTTGTGCAAATTTACAGGCAAAGCTTCTCCTGCTCCACAAGGGTGCTGCCTCAATCACTGCTGCCTACAGACTGTGTGACTTACTTACCACGTTTGCTCTAGGTAGCGCGCCAATTCGCCTTTGCCACCTTTTCCACTCCCCAGAGCCACTTCCGTTTCAAACAAAAGCACACTGGCTTTTACGCAACACCTATTTCTTACATTGTTCCTATGCGTGACCATTTCTTACAATTATCAAATTTATATCAACATGAATAGTTTATACATACAAATATTTTTAAATACAAACTGTCATCAGAAAATTGTTTAACGTAATAAACAATTTACGTAGTATTTTACATGCATTACTCACATATAATGCAAAGAATTTCAACGCCCAGTATAGCACACTTTACATATACAGAAAATATAGTACCAATATGCGAAAATTTTAAAGCAAAAAATTATAAAAATTTAGATGAACCATTAACAAATAGTGTTATAAGCGTTGTGTCCCTCTGCCACCTAGTCCACAAAGAGTGGACTCGTGTCCGTGTAACATGAGCCCCATTCCAAACACAGTTTAGAGGAGGAGCCTTGGGAGGTCTTCTGGCACGCAATCCCTGCTTATGGAGCCTATTTCGTATCATTTGTGTTGACACCTGCTCAGTGGTGTATTAGTGATGAGTGTACTTAATTACCACAAAGCTTACCACCAAATTTCCAAGTTCAAGGCCGATATTCCCAAGGTTGCTCTAACTACCCCTTTTGCAGTTTTTGAGTACTGTTTCATGCCATACGGCCTCAAAAATGCCGCCCAGACTTGGTAGAGTCCATTATTTATTGGTCAACCTCCGATTCGCATATGCCTATCTGGATGACAGCCTGATCTTTTCCTCCACCGTCGAAGAACACAGATCGGTGCAACAAAAATTGGGGGCAATACAAATCGAGGACATAGATGATTTGGCCCACCAGCAAACCGACAACACAGCATGTAGACATGCTAAAGGACAAAATGTTCGACGACTCTCGAGCTGTACCTACCACCAGGCTCATCCACTCCCATCATGGGCGACACCTCGTCAGGTACACTGATCAGTTGCAATTGCCCCTCCAGTGAGCGGTGTTCGCATCTGTGCACGATTTTCTCGCCCAAGCATGAAAGCCACTACGAAACTGGTTACCCAACGATTGATCTGGCCAAGAATTAAGAAAGACTTTTGCAATTGGAAGCATGCCTGTATCCTCTGATAGGAGAATACAATCCGACATCGTGCATAGCCGCCTCAGTGGCAATTTAGCACCCCAACGAGCGTGTACATAATGTGCATATTGACATTTAGGTGCACAGGGTGATTATGATTAAACTTTCAACCCGCTGTAGAAACACCACCACTGGTCAGAATTACGTCAAATAGCAATGAAATATTATCGGACAAGGGGGGAAAACATATGGCAGAAGAAAAATATACAGCTACAAAACGTAGCAGTAGGTGGTGGTGTAAGCATCATAGTGTAACGCCGGAAATGCATATCCTCCTACTTTCATCTATTGTACTATTATTTTTTTCCTTGTTCTGTTACCTCAAGATATGACATTTCTGTCTCTTTATATATTGTAATAGTTTTACTGTTTGTATATATATATTTGTGCACTTATGTCGATGTATAATTGGTTTGTTTCGTAAATATTATTTGTATTTTTACGCTGGGTCTTGCCTAGGGAAAACTGCTATCGAACGATTACATCGATGGGTCGTGTGAAGAATCAAAGTGTGTAGGATCTTTGGGAGTGTTAACTCTGCCGCGTGGAGCGCGGGCAGTGAGAGTCTGGCGGGAGTAGCGAGTGGAGCAGGTGTTGTGTGACGCTCCCGCGAGTTGCCGCGCTTTCGGGGTTTGGCAGCATGTAATTGCGCTCGACTCGCGATGATACTTTCTGACATGGTGTCGCGGACGGGAAGCATTAGCTGGCGCACATCAAGAGCCCGTTTCGCCTGGTGACCGTGTCGAGAAGAAGGCGCGCCAACATCCAGCTTCTGCAACAGCGACGGCCGACAATGAGTGACTGTCGCCACCTCCTCGATCGACGGCTTCAAACCTTCAATCAACCAACAAGGAAGACTAAAAGCACGTAAAGTTTCAGAACTGTATGGCAGACCTCAGCTTTTCAAATTGTTCCATTTGCCTCGCAAAATTACAGCAACTTAGCATGAACCTTTGTTGCTCATTGTCCCAATTGCATTGCCAAGCAGGGTCCCTTCCTTTTCCGAAATGAACCCGAGTGTCGTTGAAATTCAAACGCCTGCATTAAAATAATATAATTAGATTTCACTGCTTTAATTTCAAAGTTCAGTAGCTGGCTACAATATTTAGGTTACACGAGCACAAATTTAGAGTGCGAGTTTTGTTAGCATATTTTAGCTTACCTGTGACTGCAGCTCAGCTTGGTACGTACTAAATTTTACTATTGTTAATAGTTCAGAATCATTTAATTCCAGTTCAAAGTTAAATCTCTTGTTTCTAAATTGCGTAGAGTCAAGTTGCTTTTGAAATGATTGTTGAGGTAGTCCAAGACTAACCGTATTTTACTGGATTTCGATGTGCTTCAGAAAGAAAGCTCACTATTAACTTCAGTCACTAAATTAACTTTCGATTTTCCGGTTTTATTAATTCTTTTGCTAAATTAAGTCAGAGTGTAGCGAAATTTATTACTTCTGACAAACTTTCAGTTTTCACACTACACGTGTCAACCTTCAGTTGCCACGCTTCTAGTGTTAATTATATGTGTAATAACCTTTCTTTTTCAGTTGCTATAGTAATTGTCCTTAGGACTGGCGACCGTGATTTCCCCCAAATCTCAAATATCTAATTACCGCTAGTTAATTGTTAACGTAACGGCCGCACATTTACTCTCTTTATTAACTTTATCCCTTTTCAAAATTAATTTCCACCAGTTTCATTTGCATTTTTCCTTTCATTTAGATGTAACCCTTTCCTCCCTCTTTACCGACAGGTTAACTTCGGTGACGATTGCTTTTCCAAAACTCCCATTAGGTACACGCGGTTTCAATTTTCACTGTCATTAAGGTCGGTAAGTGAGGGGGAGGTTACACGTGGCGACCTGGTGACAGGACAATCTTCGGTTTTGAGGTTGTTCTGGACACGAATTTGGCATTGTGCAAATCTCGTAACAAAGTACTGGTTACGTACAGGCCGTTACGTCAGCGAGAATAAGTAGTGGGAGTAATCCTAATTACATTTGAGATTTGTCATTTATATTGAAAATTATTAAAATGAGTGAAGGCAACAATTACCAAAATTTGGTAGACTTGGATACGGAACAATCGGTCGAACAGTGGGAAACGCGCACGGCGGTTCCCATTGTTCAGGGGCAGGCGGCTAGCATGAAAGACGCGACCGCCGAAACGCAACAAAGAGCAGAAATGGAATTCCAAACTTTAGAAAATGTTTCGGAATCGGAAGCGAAAATCAAATCTGTACCCCTTGATGATGAATACGGGGGAACATGTATAGAGGAACCAGCTACGGAAGTAAAACCGGTAGTCTCCGGGAATTTAACTGATTTATTGAATGTTTTGATTAATGAAATCAAGAGTCAATCGGCAGAAATTATAGCTCTGTCTGCCAAGCAAGAAGCTCAGTCTGAAAAGATTGAACGAAAGCTAGACAATCAGAACAAAGCTATTAATGTTGTTAACAACAATGTTGGAGTTGTTAATACAAAAGTTGATAAAATCAAAGAAGATATTGTTGTAATTAATACCGAAATCGGTAATCTTAAACAGGAAATGATAGGCGTTCAGGCGGAAATTGCGAGCATAAATACTCGCTTTGATTCCGAAATTAGCAGAATAGAGAAAAGTGTAGGAGAAGCAGTTGCTCCGATCATCGAGAATAAGGTGACGGAACAAATTCAATTAGTGAAAAAAGAGGATCAACAGAAGGTGGAAACTTTAAAGGCTTTAGTGTCCGAAGTAGACACTAAAGTGAGGGAGCAGGCTAATACCTGTGAAGAGAAAAAGAGGGAAGTGGAAACGCTTGCGACAACCACTTGCCAAGTAATTACGAGAGTGTCGGAATTAGAAAAGAAACTTGACGAAAAACAGAGCTATGTGCCAATCTGTACACATAGTTCGGAATTGTTGACGAAAGAGGAGCGGTTCGACCCCTTGAAAAAAGGCGGTATACACGCGACGGATTTCATTAAAAATTGTGAAAGAGTTTTACCCAGATCATGGACTAATGAGAGAAAAATTAATGCGGTTATTGATGTGCTGGCTGGTGATGCCAAGCGTTGGGGCTTAAACCTCGACATTACGAACCTGACTTTTGACGAGTTTAAAAATTTGTTTCTGGCTGAATACTGGTCAGAGCAAAAACAGCAAAGTGTCTGGCGCGAATTTGTCGTATCGAGGCCTTTCGATGCGAATTCGCGCGGTTCGATGAGGGAGTTTTGTGAGGGCTGGATCCGCAAGTTGGAATATTTGCGTGATCGCCGCACGGAATCCGAAATAGTCTGGGAACTCTACAAGAAGCTTCCAGATGATACAAAACGCTACGTAGGAAGCAATTACAGGACAATCAATGATTTCCTGGAAAGAGTTGAGGACGAGGACAATTGGCCCAATAATCGCGACAGTGGTAGAGGCCGTGGTAACAACAACGGGTACCACCCCAACCATAACAACGATAACCATGGGAATAATGCATACCGCAGGAATAACAATAATGGTTCGGACCGTAATAACAATCGGTACAATGCAAATAATAACAGGAATGACAGAAACCAGTATCATACTAACGTGATACGGGCTTCACAGAATAGTAATAACGCCAGAGGGTGTGATCAGCCGCCTCAGCAGCATCCGGGGAGCGTATCTGCTGGGACGAGACAGGGAAACCATTAGCCGCGCCGGTGAGGGGCCGAGCGGGCGTGGAGAAATTTTGGCGGCCCAATAACAAGAGAAAACCCAGGTGTCGCCGTTATGAAAATTCCGTATGGAATAATCAACGGCGGGAGAGTGTGCCAGTGTTAGGAGAAAGGAGTGCGCCCACAAGTAGTAAATCAGCTGCATACATGGCAGCAGAAAATACATTCACTGTCAGTGAGAACAGTTTAAGTAGTGTTCCGGAAATCGATTATAAAGTGGCAGCTGTAATACCCACAGCGGAACTGGAGATTGAGTTTAAGAATGATTCGCAATTGTTGAGAGAAGATCAGATGTCGGATAAAACGTCCGTCATCGAGCGAGGGGATGCAGAGAGGGATGAGGTCTGGTTAAGGCAGTTCGGTCGCTTATACGACGAACTAAGAGATTATAGGGGCCTGTACGGGAGGAGTGTTTATAGGGAGCGCGGGCAGGATTTGCCGCGTCTCGTCCCACAGGAAGATAGTATTTGTGAAGTGATGGAAAGTTCTGGCCCTAACCGGCAGACTTTACCAGAAATAGTTGATGTTAATGGGGAGCACGAGCAAGATTCGTCGTGTTTCGTCCCGCAGGAGTTAGATGTTGAAGTAGTAACGGAAAGTTCTGGCCCTAACCGGCAGACTTTACCGAAAGTTATAGTGGTAGAAGTAGCCGACCCATCCGACGCAAACCTCCAGTTTAAACATTGCGAGAGTATTAAGGAGAAAGATTACGAAAATTTTAGTGATAGCCGGACACGATTGGTAGAAAAGCACATAGATTACAGCGTGTATGAGGTTAGAGCTGACGTTATACGGTCAGACGGTAGCAGTGTGGGTTGCGCAGATCCAGAGGAAGTAATTGCAGATACTACTGGGCACATTTCTCCAGGTAGATTGGCAGATGAGATCAATCTGATTAAAGAGGAATCAACGAAGGTGACAATGAGTGAATTGATAGCAAAGCAACACTCACTAGTTGACGAGTTACAGGAAAAGGTTTCGGTATTGGAGGCGAAGCTACAGACTAAGCCTCAGGACAAACGTGTTAAAATTAAAACTGTATGTAAACAGAGGCTGAAAAAGCCGCCAGATAAACCGGATTTAGGATCAAAGCCGGATGGTTTTTTCTGGAATGACCTGGATATAGACGAGGATTTACTGTGGGAAAATAAAGAAACAGTCGAGGACAAGTGTAGACAGATAGTAGTGTCTGTTAATATGCACGACCTACAACTAAACGTGTTGATTGACACCGGTGCAGAATTGAGTGCTGTATCTGGGAAAATATTTAAGTTACTGAAAGACAGACCTGGCATCGTAGTTATGCCAGTAACAGGAGTGAAAATTATCGGTGCTACTGGGAAGGCCAGTAAACCGGTCACAAAACAGATTTTTGTCAACTTCGAGATATGTGGGGCACGATTTGAACAAGAGTTTGTCGTCGTGCCAGACTTAACTACGGAAGTAATTACCGGGTTAGATTGGCTATTAAAGTACCGTGCAGTGATTAACTGCGAAAGCAAAACGTTGACATGTACGTCCCAAGATAAAACAATAGTAGTTAGTTTTGACGAGGCAGGAGACGGTGTGCATAGGCAGTACCAGCCTATACACATTGTTAACTGGCCGGATGGTATTGACGTAGGTATGAATCTGAACTACTGTAATGTGAAGAATCTCGGCATTGACAATAATGTAGAAAGTGAATTGGAAAGTATTGTAGAAGGTGTGTCAAACGAACAAAGACGAGGCCGACTTTCCCGTACCTACTGCCATCACAACCATAGGGCATGGGGCAAATATGAAGCAGAATTTAAGAGAATTATGAACACCTTGAGACATGAATCTACGGGATTTTCTCCAGAGGAAATCCTGTTGGATGACAGAAGTAAAAGTTTAGTGGAAGTGATAATCAAATTCCCTCCACGGATTGACATTAGTATTGGTGTGAAAAAAGATCGTTTGCGAGAAGTAATGAAGCTAAAAGCCGATGCTCGCATACGTCGTCATGACGCTAAAGCGCGTTTTGCTAAGTTTGCAATCGGAGACTTAGTACTTGTAAAAGCTCATGAGAAATCGAGCGAGATAGACCATGAAAACTCTAAATTTAAGTTTGTTTATAATGGACCATATAAAGTCATTGGTATGCCTCACACAAATGCTTACGGAATATTGTAGACTTGAAATTGTACCAACCTAGGATCGATTAATACCACACAATGGGTAATTTATACAGTATGTAAAATAGAGTGTAAGATTTAACGATTTGCTAGATTGCCATGCTTTTGACTGACCAAGGTCATTAAAGAAGTTGTAATTAATAAGTAATTAATTTTGATTAATCAATTTAATTTTAATCAATTTAATCATGATCTAATCAACTGAAAAATCCAAGCTGCTAGTTTAAGTTTTCAGCTGAGTCACAGTAGATTAAGGAATGTAAATATGATTTTGTAAATAGCTGTAAGATTTCATAAATATGTGATTTACTAGTCATTGCCGATGTACTTAGACGCTGTTTTAAGTTTCAGGCTAGTACATGCGTGTGATGATGGACAGTGTTGAGTTATCCACCGTGATAGTATTAAGGGACTCCTTGAGATTACTCGGGAGTGAGTTTTTCCTAAAGAATTCAGTGAAGCGGACGTTCTGGAAACGCCGTCACAAGGGCGAGTGAGATCAAGCGTGCCGCACACGTGGGCGCAACAATACTGGCGAGGCGAGCCGCTGTCGGCTCTTGGGCCGCTGTCGGCATTCTTTGTACTTGCGAGTACGGAAGGCGGAATTGTTTTTCTTCCTGGACAGCTGAAAGAATTCTACTGTCAATATTTATGTTTGTTTCGATCTGATGTGTGTTATTTTCTTGTTTAGCGTTTAATGGACTCCCATGACGAGAATATTAATTATGAAAGGGTTATGTAAAAATGTGTATTCTATGTAATTAATTATTAATTTGCGTATTTTGATCTACCTGTTTTTATGACCATGTACTCTGATTAATTTTGTAAATAGTATTCCATTTCTTGATACTGTTGGGAATTTTGACAATTTTAGAATAGCTAAACCATTTTCTATATTTTCTATGAATTTTAATATGTTGTCAACCTGTTTTATTTTGTGCAAGGTGACAGAGTGGAATAAGATTAGGAGTGTCTCCACTCAATTATTATGGTCTAAAAATTGATTGATGGTTAATTAGACGAATGCTAACTTTTGTTGATGTTTTGAGCATATGCATTTCCGCTGTTTCTTTTTTGGGACATTTTCTGAGTCTGTTTACGTTACACGAACATCCTCAGACAATGTGGGGCACGTGTAACGCCGGAAATGCATATCCTCCTACTTTCATCTATTGTACTATTATTTTTTTCCTTGTTCTGTTACCTCAAGATATGACATTTCTGTCTCTTTATATATTGTAATTGTTTTACTGTTTGTATATATATATTTGTGCACTTATGTCGATGTATAATTGGTTTGTTTCGTAAATATTATTTGTATTTTTACGCTGGGTCTTGCCTAGGGAAAACTGCTATCGAACGATTACATCGATGGGTCGTGTGAAGAATCAAAGTGTGTAGGATCTTTGGGAGTGTTAACTCTGCCGCGTGGAGCGCGGGCAGTGAGAGTCTGGCGGGAGTAGCGAGTGGAGCAGGTGTTGTGTGACGCTCCCGCGAGTTGCCGCGCTTTCGGGGTTTGGCAGCATGTAATTGCGCTCGACTCGCGATGATACTTTCTGACATGGTGTCGCGGACGGGAAGCATTAGCTGGCGCACATCAAGAGCCCGTTTCGCCTGGTGACCGTGTCGAGAAGAAGGCGCGCCAACATCCAGCTTCTGCAACAGCGACGGCCGACAATGAGTGACTGTCGCCACCTCCTCGATCGACGGCTTCAAACCTTCAATCAACCAACAAGGAAGACTAAAAGCACGTAAAGTTTCAGAACTGTATGGCAGACCTCAGCTTTTCAAATTGTTCCATTTGCCTCGCAAAATTACAGCAACTTAGCATGAACCTTTGTTGCTCATTGTCCCAATTGCATTGCCAAGCAGGGTCCCTTCCTTTTCCGAAATGAACCCGAGTGTCGTTGAAATTCAAACGCCTGCATTAAAATAATATAATTAGATTTCACTGCTTTAATTTCAAAGTTCAGTAGCTGGCTACAATATTTAGGTTACACGAGCACAAATTTAGAGTGCGAGTTTTGTTAGCATATTTTAGCTTACCTGTGACTGCAGCTCAGCTTGGTACGTACTAAATTTTACTATTGTTAATAGTTCAGAATCATTTAATTCCAGTTCAAAGTTAAATCTCTTGTTTCTAAATTGCGTAGAGTCAAGTTGCTTTTGAAATGATTGTTGAGGTAGTCCAAGACTAACCGTATTTTACTGGATTTCGATGTGCTTCAGAAAGAAAGCTCACTATTAACTTCAGTCACTAAATTAACTTTCGATTTTCCGGTTTTATTAATTCTTTTGCTAAATTAAGTCAGAGTGTAGCGAAATTTATTACTTCTGACAAACTTTCAGTTTTCACACTACACGTGTCAACCTTCAGTTGCCACGCTTCTAGTGTTAATTATATGTGTAATAACCTTTCTTTTTCAGTTGCTATAGTAATTGTCCTTAGGACTGGCGACCGTGATTTCCCCCAAATCTCAAATATCTAATTACCGCTAGTTAATTGTTAACGTAACGGCCGCACATTTACTCTCTTTATTAACTTTATCCCTTTTCAAAATTAATTTCCACCAGTTTCATTTGCATTTTTCCTTTCATTTAGATGTAACCCTTTCCTCCCTCTTTACCGACAGGTTAACTTCGGTGACGATTGCTTTTCCAAAACTCCCATTAGGTACACGCGGTTTCATTTTTCACTGTCATTAAGGTCGGTAAGTGAGGGGGAGGTTACAATAGTTTAATAGTTATCGACTACAAATGACAAATGAATCATACAACAATATCTAATGTGTATGTTTGACATTAAACAAACTGTACTACTCAGTGTGCATGGATGTACAGGTGTGATACTGTTAGTTACATAAGCCCTTCCACCACGGAAAGGTCATATGTCATCGGATGGGAAAATCTGTTTGTAATTGCCCTGAGGCCAAAAACTGCATAAAAAGCATCACTCAAAATTAAATCGGATCCGTGTGACTGGCGCTAAACATATTCAGTATGCTGTCCACCGTTTTCTGCAACAAGCTGAAATCGAGAAACAGCATGTCCCACAGCTGATCGAAGTGTGCGGGGTCACGTTCAGAATGTGTTGCGCAATGCGTGCCTTCAATGCAGCTTAGTTTGCGATGGGAACACTGAACACAACATCTTTCAGATAGCCCCACAGCCAGAAGTCACACGGATTAACATAAGGTGATCGGTACGGCCAGATTGTAGGGAAATGGCGGCTGATAATTCTAGCATTTCCGAAATGGCGTTTCAGCATCTGCTTAACTGGATTTGCAATGTGCAGAGGTGCACCATCTTGCATAAAAATTATCCCATCCACACATCCACGCTGTTGGAGAGCTGGAATGACGTGGTTGCGCAAAAGACACCCCTAGCGCTTATCAGTAACAGTACCGGTAACAGGCCTGGAAGCACCTGTCAATTAGAAAAAATATGGCCCTATGATCAATGATGCCGTAAACCCTCACCACATAGTGACCTTTTCCAGATGAAGTCGTACTGGTTGATTCGCGTGTGAATTTTCCATTGCCCATAATCGACAATTCTATGTATTGAAATATCCAGTCAGATGGAAGTGGGCTTCGTCTGCCCACAACATCTTCCACGGCAAATCATTGTCAACTTCTATGCGAGCAAAAAGTTCTAAAGCAAAAGCCTCTCTTGCTGCAGGTCAACAGGGACCAATTCTGCACATGGGTAATTTGAATGGATAGCAAAGAAGGATGTTTCGTAGGATTTTATGCACCGTACTCAGGGGCACGTCAAATGTTCGGGCAATTCTCCATACACTATGCGTTTGCACACCACCACTCGTCTCTTCCTGCATTGCTGTGGCCACAGCTTCCACTGACGCCGAATCAAGTCGTTTCCTCCCTCTACCAGGTTCTCCAGACTCTCAGCAGTCATCGGACCAACGCCTTTTTTCAAACAGTTCAGTGTACGTAACATTTGCAGAACGACGTGTGCAGCCTTCATTCTTGTAGTACAGTTTTACAAGCAGAGCGCTATCCTGCATTGAGACAGTCATGGCGAACGTCGCAGACGCGAAAGGAGGAAAAGTCGTGTACCCGGCTTGTTTATACCAACTTCAATGGTTCGTGCGCATGACAAGTGTTTTCATTTACGTATTCTGACACACACCACCACCACCACCACCACCACCTATTGATCAATTGATCAATTTTCACACTTTTTTCTTCTGCTGCTATACGTTTTCTTCCTTATCCGATAATAATCCGTTTTGACGTCATTCTGACCAGTGGTGTTATTTCTAAAGCATTTTGAAGTTTAATTATAATCGCCCTGTATACTCTCAATCAGTGAGCAAGTCTATCTATTATTATGGCTAATTTGGTCACCTATACCTTTGTCAACTCCTGAATTTCTCACTTCAGTTGCCCCTCATCTGTAACCACGGATCAGGAGCACCAGTTTGAATCCTCTCTGTTTGCCAAACTATGTAAGCTGTGGGGTGTTGATAAGTTCCACACCACTGCCTACAATGCACAGAGCAACGGCCTCATGGAACACTGACACCTAACCCTTAAGATGGGACTCGTGCCATGGCAGTTCCTGGACAGAGGCGCTATCATGGATTCTTCTGGGAACATATGCTAGACACAAAGAGGATCTACAACTGTTGCTTTCCAACATCCTCTATCCGAGTGATGACGAGCTGTCTGCTCTAGTTGAAGGAGTACATGAACATATTCGCACTCCTCAGTCGAAACGGTTTGGTTTGGTTTAGTTTTGCTTTACGGCGCAAAAACAGTTGAGGTCACATGCTCCCAAGTCAAAACTATGGAACACGAAGACAGAGAGGACTCAAAAAACTACTATACGTCAGTCCCAATGGACAGAAGACAGCTAAAAACTGGCACGTGGAGAAGGGGCTAAAAAAGACACCTTACATGAACTGAGGTTCAAAACTAAAAATTAAATGGGCTTCGCCATATTGCTTTGGCGGATAAAAACTAAAACGCGGTCGACAACCAACACGTCATTTTATAAAACAGCCGATACCTCAGACTGTAAACCCTAGCGGGAACGAGAACGGTTAAAAAATATGCATTCCTTCAGGAAGTGGCAGACAGTTAAAACTTGAGTGCAATGTGGGGTAGCGCCACTTATCAAATGACAATAGCTAAAAAGGCAGCGCACAATACGCAGCCTAGTTAAATGATCTCCTCCCGGCAGGAGCGCAGAGAGAAGGTCGTCGAAGTCGCTGGGTGAGGCTTAATAAGCTGGAGCTTACTCCCGTGAATCGAGGACAATTGGCGATTCCAAAGGGATACCGCCTCCTGATAGACAGCAACACAGAGATCATTGAGTGGAATATAGGAACTAGCACGCTGAGATACAAGGACTCCAGCCTTGGCAGCAGCATCAGCAGCCTCGTTTCCTAGGAGACCGACATGACCAGAAACCCACAGAAACACCACACTGGCTCCACCAAGAGTGGGCAAGTGACAGTTTTCCTGGACCCACTGCTCTAAGGGATGGGTGGTGTGCTGCGCACATAGACTTTGAAGGGTGGTGAGCGAGTCTGAGACCAGGATACAATTGAAAAATCTGTGTCGCCGGATGTACTCTGTGGACTGATAACGGGTGAAGAACTTGTCTGTGAGTAATGAGCAGCTGATATCAAAAGACAGGGGAGCCAATGACGAAGGCAAGGTTAGTCGGAGAGGCATCAGTGTATACGAAGGTACTATCGTGAAGTCCCACATGCAGGTCATAAAACTTAAGACGATAGAGCAAGGCTGGAGTAGTGTCCTTGGGAAGCGCATGGAGGCCAAGATTAAAATGCACTGCTTTAGGAAGCCAAGGCAGTGAAGGGTTCACACCCAATAGGAAAGTTGCAGGTGGTGTCAAGTTAACCCACTGGAGCAAGTGCCGAAAGTGTGTAACCTCCCCACAAAATTATTTGTAATATTATTTGGTTAATGATTCTAATTTCAGTGTAAGCCCAGAACAAAATTGGTTCCCATTTAATGAACCCACAAAATTCTTTTCTCATTTAATATAAGCTCTAAACAGAAAAATTCCTAAACCCCGTAATAAAAAAATAAATTCAGTAACCTGGTAAAATTTGGACGACAGCAGTGCTGCGTCATGGCCCTGTAAGATCATTCTGAATAAAAAGCAAAAATTCTCACCTCGGTAGAGTCGGCAACTATCTGCTCTTATAATAGCTGCTTTCCGGCACAGCTCTGTGCAATGCTGGCCTATACATTTGTTATTTATGAAAGGAAGCAAATGATTTTTCTTTTGCAACAATCGGAATGATCATACATTAAAAAAAATTAAATTCTTTAAATTGAAGTGAATGCTTGTTAGAAATTAGACAAAGATTATTATTAGGACATTTTTAAAAGATTTACATGTGAGTTTACATAATATTACTAGATATGCAAGAGGCTGCTTTTTTTTTTTTTTTTACCTTATACAATAATACTCAGGCTCCGGCATCGCTGCACCGCAACCGGCCCAGCCAACATGAAACACCAGACAAGACTGACAAGCACAGACAGGCGACTGCTCGCTAGCAACAACTTACAGCTACTGCTACACAGTTCGTGCTGCAGTCAACACTGCTCTTTGGTCTCAGATTCTCTTATAGCTTACATATCGCAGGCAGCACATACCTCTTACATAACCCTCCACTGGGGGGGGGGGGGGGGGCAAAAATTTGGCAGCGATGGTGAGTCAATTGGACTTTCCATTGTTGTTGTTGTTGTTGTTGTTGTTGCCTTCAGTCCTGAGAATGGTTTGATGCAGCTCTCCATGCTACTCTATCCTGTGCAAGCTTTTTCATCTCCCAGTACCTACTGCAACCTACATCCTTCTGAATCTGCTTAGTGTATTCATCTCTTGGTCTCCCTCTACGATTTTTACCCTCCACACTGCCCTCCAATACTAAATTGGTGATCCCTTGATGCCTCAGAACATGTCCTACCAACCGATCCCTTCTTCTGGTCAAGTTGTGCCACAAACTTCTCTTCTCCCCAATCCTATTCAATACTTCCTCATTAACTATGTGATCTACCCATCTAATCTTCAGCATTCTTCTGTAGCACCACATTTCGAAAGCTTCTATTCTCTTCTTGTCCAAACTATTTATCGTCCATGTTTCACTTCCATACATGGCTACACTCCATACAAATACTTTCAGAAATGACTTCCTGACACTTAAATCTATACTCGATGTTAACAAATTTCTCCTCTTCAGAAACGCTTTCCTTGCCATTGCCAGTCTACATTTTATATCCTCTCTACTTCGACCATCATCAGTTATTTTGCTCCCCAAATAGCGAAACTCCTTCACTACTTTAAGTGTCTCATTTCCTAATGTAATTCCCTCAGCATCACCCGATTTAATTTGACTACATTCCATTATCCTCGTTTTGCCTTTGTTGATGTTCATCTTATACCCTCCTTTCAAGACACTGTCCATTCCGTTCAACTGCTCTTCCAAGTCCTTTGCTGTCTCTGACAGAATTACAATGTCATCGGCGAACCTCAAAGTTTTTATTTCTTCTCCATGAATTTTAATACCTACTCCGAATTTTTCTTTCGTTTCCTTTACTGCTTGCTCAATATACAGATTGAACAACATCGGGGAGAGGCTACAACCCTGTCTTACTCCCTTCCCAACCACTGCTTCCCTTTCATGTCCCTCGACTCTTGTAACTGCCATCTGGTTTCTGTACAAATTGTAAATAGCCTTTCGCTCCCATGAGCAACAGATTTTTCTAAAATCTACTTAATTAACTAAGTTGACAGTCACAGAGTATATATATATAAGTACAGAACATAAAATGAAATAGAGTGCACATGCTCTGAGTACAGAACATATCAAGCAATGGCAAAATGTACACGCAATGAGTACAAAACATATTAACAAATGACAAAGAGCATGCGCACTGTAGTATTTTTTTTTGTTACTATTTTACTAGAACTAGGATAGGAAAGGGAAGGATTGCATCATGGTTGTAGCACATTAGGTTGCACGTAGCTGCACTGAAAGTCCATATCTTTCTACAGAAGCACAACACCAAGTGAGACAATCTGAAGTTCTCCTCCCTGAAGTATTAATCAGTGTAGCCAAGACACTGAAATGTCGTATTAATATCCCATGTTATCATTTTGGTAGTACATTAGGTACACCAAACAGTGGAACCATAGTAACATCTCCATTGTTCAAGGTGGTGGACACTATGATGTGTCAACACCACACTCATTCACCTACGTAGAATTAGTGCAGAAACCAAATATAGTGCTCCATGATCATAAGGATACACAGGACAAACGTATATTGCAGTAATTTCTGGTAATTAGGTCAGAAGGTGAAGGACATTAAGTCTCATGCTAGTCATCATTGAGAATTACACTAGTCTATCAGCCGATTTGACTAATTGTTGGCACTCATTGCCTAGTAACTGAACACTTCCGTACTATGTATGTTGATTACAGTGAACATTGGCACTCATTGGCCAGTTACAAACCATTTTTATACATTATTTAAAAGTGATTATTCAACGCAAGAGTTAATTAATGGCATACCGTTTACATAATTCATGTAGTTATAGTAATCATTGGCACTCATTTGCCAGTTACAAACCATCAGAAGTCATCGTTCAAAACAGGAGCTAATTATGGCATAGTATTAACATAATTCACCTAGTTATAGTAATCATTGGCACTCATTGGCCAGTTACAAACCATTATTATATTTTTATAAAACCTTATTCAGTATTATTCAGAAATTATCATTCAAAATGAGAGTTAATTATTGGCATAGCATTTATAGAGTATAACAAAAATATTATTTACAGAAATTATTGGCATAGTATTTATGCATTATTACAAAGCATCATTCAGTATTACTTAGAACTCATCATTCCAGTGACATAGGACATATTGAAAATGTAACATACTGTAACTATTATTCAAGGTCTGTGACTAGAAAACATAATTCAGTATTACTCAGAACTCTCTTAAACTGGCAGCATTATTTGGGACTGGTAATACTTTTTTTCTCTCTCTTTTGCTAGCAATGCATTGCGTTGGGATCGATAATTAATTGCTGGGGCATGAAAATATTTGCTGTTGACTTATTGCTGCAAATGAGGATAGGTAATGTCATTCGTCATGAGTCAGCTGTAGCAAGGTTATGAAACAAGTGAGTATATGTGATCACATTCATGAATGACACACAAATGGGTAAAAACAATGCAAGTACTAGAACAGGTTTAATGATTAACTGCTAAAGCATATTAATTTCGTGAATATGCTTCTCCTAGAAAAAATACAAAATGGATTATTAAGCTGAAAGAAGAAATGCATATTATGCTGGAAAGTAGTGAACTTCGAATTAACAGGTAATGGAATGTGTACTCAATATATATGTACCCTAGCTGTCCTTTCCAAAACCTTCAGTCATTATACCATGTGACATAAGACATACTGTCAAAACGAACTGCAACAAATACTTAAATAACTACATAGCATTTCTTAACTAACAGTAAATATATAAACTTCATAATTATTCTCATATGCAAAGAAAAAATTTAAAGTGGTGCGTTTAGTGGCCATATAAAATTTATCACTATCACCACCTGTAAACAAAAACTTCATTATTCATATCACCATAACTTCATTATTATCATCACCTGCAAAGAAAAACTTCATTATTCATATTACCATATTCTTCATCACTATTCATCATCATTCATTATCATCTGCAAAAAGACACTTCATTATTCATATTACCATTTACTTCATATAACTATTCATAGTATAGAGTTTCTTATTTCTAGCATATTTCATCACTAAAACTAAGATGTGTATTCTGTCTGACAGCCTGCATCAATCGCTTCGTATTCTGAAGGAAAAATTAGTTAAGACTGCTATCATACGATGTGTATAGTATAGTCTTGTTAATGTTTGTTAATTCTGATCCATTTACTCTTCGTTACGAGGTATTGCATCTTCTTTCGTTCATTCTGAAGGTGAAGTTCCCATTTCATAGTAATCCACTGTGGTTTGTTTCATTCATTTCTTTTACGCGTTATTGCTTTCTGAAAATGATGAACAATGATTAATGTCTTGCATTTAAATCATATAACCATTAAATAAAAACTGTTTTATAGTGATATAATTAAGCATACAGCATAGCATGACTGAAAACATAATATGTCAAAAACACATACAGTGTGCAGGTGCAAAAATGTACACAGAGTATCATAATGTAGTAGCAAAAAAATGTAAAATAGTCACGATGTTGAGATATCATAAGGCAAAAATGTCAAAGTCAACTGGTGTTTGTTATATCATAAACATTTCATAGTGCATACAAAGAAACAGGAAAACCATCATACATACATAAGAAATGGAAAATGTGCACGGTCTGATATATAACGACAAGAAATGACTTTCTTTGTGTTCAGCTTGTATGTTGTGTAGTTGATAGAGGCGAGAGTTTAAGGATTTTAATGGAGAGAGAATTTGATGAAATTAATGTGTCACTAGATAGAATTGCATAATTGTTCATAAAATATGTAAGTTTATCTGGAAAAATGTGCACGGTCTTATGTGTAACGACAAGAAAAGCGACCCGCTAACATTACCTTGCCGGGCACTTGCCAAGAAAAAATATAATAATCAACAGTAAGTAGTCACATTAATATAATTGCATAAGTGGTCATACAAAAATCAGGAAATGGCATTACAGTGTGATAAATCATAACGTATGTTCATTCACTAAAGGGTTTAATATTGGAGATATGGTGATTGCCTTTACTTTTTATGGTTCTCAAAGTTTCGACGTGTACTATATTGGGGTGAAGAATGCTGCGAATTCTATATGGACCTGCGTATAGAAGCTCAAATTTACTGCATCTACTCTTTCCTTTGTTGGATAAATAGTGTGTACGTACTAATACCTTCTGTCCAATGTGAAAGTCACGGCGTGTACAAACCTGTTTCTGCTGTCTTCTCCGGCGCTCTGCGGCACGTTTGATGTTGTTCAGCGCAATGTCAATTATTTCATGGTGTCCTAGTCGACGAGATGTAGGAAAGGATACTAATTCTTTAATTTTGTTAGGTGGTTCAACATTTTTCAGTATTACAGTCGGAGATAGCATAGTAGATTCATTTGGTATGGAATTAATTACATCCTGGAATGAGAGTATTTGTGTGTCCCAATCAATATGTCTTTTTATGGCAGTATATTCTACACAGTTTACCAATTTCTTTCATTAATCGTTCACAAGGGTTCGAAGAAGCATGATACTTGGATATATAGATCGGAGAAATGTTTCTTGTTCGTAACATACGTGTCTATATAGCAGATCGAAATTGTGGTCCATTGTCGGAAATTACTTTCAATACATGCCCTACATGAAATAAAAAATGTTTTACAAATGCTTTCGAAACAGATTTAGCAGTAGCTTTGCCTAACGGAGTGAAGGTAACAAATTTTGAAGCGAGTTCAACAGCGACAAAGATGTAGCAAAAACCTCTATTAGTTCTGGGAATCGGACCAAAACTGTCTACAGCGGCCATGTGTCTCAATTTAACAGGTACAATGGGATGTAACGGAGGAATATGTGAAGTCGTGTCTGACTTAGCTTTCTGGCAGATTTTACATGACGCTAAAACTCATCGAATACGTTTCTCCATGTTGGTAAAATAACAGTTCTGTCTCAGTATTAGAAAACATTTTCTGGCTCCATAATGTGCGTAACTTAAATGAGTATACCAAATTAATTTGTTAACAAGCTCGTCAGGAATGCATAGTAACCAGTTGTTGCTGTCGGGGTGAGAGCGGCGAAACAGAATATTATTGCGTACAGTGTAATGGTTTCTAATGGTAACATTATTCCTATCTTGCCAAAGGTGTTTTATTTCTTTCAATACGTTGTATTTACTCTGCTCTTGTGCTATGTCTCGTAATGACGACGAAATGAAATTTTCAAATGCAACTTGTTGAATATACATGACGCTGGTTGTGATGTCTTGCTGATTGTTGCTGAGAGAACGGGATGGTGCGTCTGCTACAATATTTTGTGTACCGGGAATGTGAACAATTGTAAAATTAAATTCCTGTAAATGAAGTTTCCATCTGCTTAACCTGTCGTGTGTAAATTTTGCGGAAAGCAAAAACTGTATAGCTCTATGATCTGTGTAAACGGTAGTGTGTCTTCCATAAAGAAAATGCCTAAATCTCGTAAATGCCCATACAACACACAATGTTTCAAGTTCTGTAACAGAATAATTGCGTTCAGCAGGTGACAGAATGCGACTCACAAAGGCGATGTTTTTAATTACTGTAGTACCATCTTCTTCAATTTCCTGAAAAATGTGTATGCCTAAAGCGGTGTTAGAACTGTCGGTAGCAATGGAAAAATTTTAGTAAGATCTGGGTGTGATAAAAGTGGTGCATTCAACAAAGTTTGTTTCAGATTAGCAAATTCAGACTATTGGTTTTTCATGTGAAAGTGTGTCCCGGATGTCGTCAAAAGTAATAACATTTTCGTGAACATGATTCTCTGTGCCAAAAGTATTGCTTGCGTTGCTGGAAGATGCAACCTGTACTGTATCTAATCAAATCCTTTCTGACGTGCTATTATTTGCGGGAGGATGCTGTGGCATTTCGACTATTTGTACTGTTCTGTTATTTCGTCCTGACGTATTACGTTCGGGATGATATCTACTGTCTGCTTCATTCATTTATGATATGTTGTTGTGGATGATTTTGCTGCTGATAAGACCGACTGTTATTAAACGTACGCTGAAAATTGTGCTCATTACCTTTACGTCTGTCATGATAATCATTGATATACGGCGCATTGCTATATGAGTTGAAATGATGTTTCTTCTGTACGTAGTGATTTCCTTATTGCTGTGCGTTGCTATTTGGTGTGGCCGACGCTATACGTGTAGGCGGCGAAACATTAAAGCTTGGTTGACCTTGCAAACAACATTGTTGGTTAGGTATGCTAACCGGCTGGTTTTGTTGTTGTTGTAGGGAAAAACTTCTATTTCTACCAAAATGTGTTTCCTGTTGCTGATGATTTTGCACATACTGATGATTATAATTTTGTCTGTTATTACAACTATGCTGGTAGTTCTTGTCATTTCGGGAGTGTCAAATGAAAACTGTCACTTTCAGCTAAAACTTGTCATATCAGGTTTTCTTTACTCATCCTTAATCCTAGATAGATCGATAGTTGAAGAGCTGTTTTGATAGATATAAAGGATAGTAGAAGAGAAGGCAGCAGTGCAGAAAACTAAAGATGAAATAGCACTACTACAGCTCGGGGCCCTGTGCACGCTACGGCACACATTCATCGAAGTGTAATGAATCCCCTGAGGCCAATTACGCGCTACAAATAAATTTTAGTTTCTGCGTTACAGGAAATGCCGGTGAAAATTCAAAAGCAAACTGTTGTATTCAGTCCAATTATAGTTTCTGCCTTACAGGCCAAGCTGATGAAAATATAAAAGCAAATTGTCGTATCCAGTCCAAAGCGTGAATCTGTATTCTGTCATTTTTAAATACTTTAAATTATCTCACGGATAGAAAATGCTTGTAATCAAAATTATCGTCTCTGCATGTCTGAACAGGTTCAGGATTGTATGAGAATCTGTTTGTCTGTGACTGTTCGGAATCTAACTCACGTACTCTCGGTAAATTACCTAAATTATACTGGCTGTGTGAGTCTGACAAGTGTTCGGAGAGTGGGGTATGCTGTGACGTATTAAAGCCTGAAACATTTTTCATCTCTGTCACTTCTTGCTGTAAAGATGACAATTTTCTACGTAATGTATTACTGGACGAACCTATCTCACTGGTTGTCTGCTGTAAATTTTGGAATTCGGGTGTTTGATTAAACGAAACAGGTGACGTATTGTCTGATTTGCTGTCATTATTACTTTCGATAACGTCAATACGACTGGCCAATTCATATTTTTCAGTCAGTGCTTTTACCTGATCATCGTTTTTATTATCAAAAGCATTAATTTGTTTTTGTATTTTACGCGGGGTTTCGTTCAATTTTTTAACGTCTGCTTTGATGGCATCGGGATCCTGTATTAGTTCCAACTTTTCAAGTCTGTTGGTCATTGTCTGAAAGTCTAATGTGTGCGTGTGTTTTTGTTTTAAGATCGGAGATTTCATCATGCAATTCGGTGTTCAACTGTTTGATTTCGTCCGATACTGTAGCAATATTGTTGTTTACGTATGTTTTTGCTTACGCATATCTTCCTGCCTCTGCGCAGTAATTGTTTCCATGACTTGTCGCTTTACTTTATTCTGTTCCTGTATAAATTTACGGTAACGCGTTTCACTATTTTGTAGGTGGTGATTAAAACGTTCGTCAATTTGGCTGTTCTGTTGGTCAAATTTCGCATCTACTTTCGCGTCCAGTGTGTAAGTTCTGCTGACAATTTAAACTCGTCGCGTAACTGTGTTGCGTTTTCAGAGAATTGTTTAGCGACTGCACTAATTTCGTCTCTAAGTATTTTAGTTGTGGCTGCATGTGTATTACTTAATTCTTGTGCCACAGATCTAATTTCTTCACTACTGTTCCTAGCACAAGCCTTAATTTCCTCACGTAATTGTTCCTTAGTATCATGACATTGCACGGCAACGGCTGTAATCTGTTCACTAAGCTGTTTGGAGTTGTTACCTAGTTTTTCATTAAGTTTTTTGTAATTGTTGTCTTGCTTTTCATTCAACTGTTTGAAATTTTCACTAAGGTTGTCTTGTTTTTTATTCAACTGTTTGAAATTTTCACTAAGTTGTTTGAAGTTGTCTTGTTCTTTCTTCGATTGCTCGAAACTTTCATTAAGTTGTTTGAAGTTGTTGTCTTGTCTTTCATTCTGTTGTAGCAATACTGCCATAATTTGATCCAAGCCAAAATTAGCGACTATTTTCTATGCCGTGTGTTGGTGTATGTGCAGTTGTCACTTTTTGTGTACCGGTAACCATTTGGTCATTCTGTGATTCTTGAACAGGTTCGCCAATTGGATGTGCATTGTTAGTCACTACCTCGGAATCAAATAAATCTGACGTATTTTGACTACACTGTTCATCTTCGTTAGAAACATTTATCTGTTCGTTACGTAAATTTTGCAAACCGGGTGTGTCAAACTGGGCAGCGTTCATTGTAATGGAACTGTAAGTAGGCTGTTTAGGTTTTTTTTATTGGTAACGCCACCTCTGTATAAAAATCACTGGCTGTGCTGTGTGCAGTCTGTGTCTAGTTTGCATTGTTGTCTGCCATTGTAGTGTTGGGCAGAGGCAGCTGGATGTGAACAGCACGTAGCGTTGGGCAGTTGGAGGTGAGCCGCCAGCAGTGGTCGATGTGGGGAGAGAGATGGCGGAGTTTTGTAATTTGTCATGAACTGCTATATATATATATATATATATATATATATATATATATATATATATATATATAATGACTATTAAGGTAAATACATTGTTTGTTCTCTATTAAAATCTTTCATTTGGTAACTATGCCTATCAGTAGTTAGTGCCTTACGTAGTTTGAATCTTTTATTTAGCTGGCAGTAGTGGCGCTCGCTGTACTGCAGTAGTTCGAGTAATGAAGATTTTTGTGAGGTAAGTGATTTCTGAAAGGTATAGGTTAATGTTAGTCAGGGCCATTCTTTTGTAGGGATTTCTGAAAGTCAGATTGCGTTGCGCTAAAAATATTGTGTGTCAGGTTAAGAACAGTCGTGTAGAAATCGTTCAAAGGGGACGTTCCATAGAATGTGCCGCGTCATCAATTGTCATTAAATTAACAGCGGACACAATTGAATTTGTTTGCTGATCATTAGGATTAAAATCATTACTATCGGTATGCACTGATTATCTGAAAATTGAGGATTCTCATTATTACACTGAGTGTCGCAAATATTATCGGTCAAACTATTTGAGTCGGCTATTTCACTCATTGCACATCGCGATGTACTATTGACAGTTTTTCGCGGCATTTTTCACAAATCAAAATAAAGCACAAAAATTTAACAAAGACAAAGCAAAAATGGAACAAACACAATTACAACAAAGAGCAATAAATTGCTGATGATCTGTGAAAGAAAGAGTGACAAATTAGTAAATGCGTTGCGCCAGATGCAAACCACATTTAAGTAAATAGGAGCAGATATATGACCACTTCACAGAGATTCACAAAGAAATACGATCCTGGCCGGTTGTCGCCAAGTGTAACCTCCCCACAAAATTATTTGTAATATTATTTGGTTAATGATTCTAATTTCAGTGTAAGCCCAGAACAAAATTGGTTCCCATTTAATGAACCCACAAAATTCTTTTCTCATTTAATATAAGCTCTAAACAGAAAAATTCCTAAACCTCGTAATAAAAAAATAAATTCAGTAACCTGGTAAAATTTGGACGACAGCAGTGCTGCGTCATGGCCCTGTAAGATCGTTCTGAATAAAAAGCAAAAATTCTCACCTCGATAAAGCCGGCAACTATCTGCTCTTACAATAGCTGCTTTCCGGCACAGCTCTGTGCAATGCTGGCCTATACATTTGTTATTTATGAAAGGAAGCAAATGATTCTTTTGCAACAATCGGAATGATCATGCATTAAAAAAAATATTAAATTCTTTAAATTGAAATGAATGCTTGTTAGAAATTAGACAAAGATTATTATTAGGACATTTTTAAAAGATTTACATGTGAGTTTACATAATATTACTCGATATGTGCGAGGCTGCTTTTTTTTTTTTTTTTACCTTATACAATAATACTCAGGCTCCGGCATCGCTGCACCGCGACCGGCCCAGCCAACATGAAACACCAGACAAGACTGACAAGCGCAGACAGGCGACTGCTCGCTAGCAACAACTTACAGCTACTGCTACACAGTTCGTGCTGCAGTCAACACTGCTCTTTGGTCTAAGATTCTCTTACAGCTTACATATCGCAGGCAGCACATACCTCTTACAAGTGGACTCCAGGAGATAACAGAAGAGGGATGCGCCCCATACTGGCGATCAAAGGATTCATCGAAGGAGGCGGCACGGGATGGGTGGCCACCCATGTCAGACAAACGGGATGTATACCTGCTGAGGAGAAAGTCACGGCGGTAGGACAGTGGTAGTTAGCAGCTTCGGCATACAGACACTCAAGCAGGCTAGTGTAAAAGGTACGAATGGCCAAACAGATGCTACGATGGTGGATAGTGTGGAGACAGCGTAAGAGGGATGGGTGTGCAGGCGCATGAATCCATTGTCTAGTATCGAATGGGCAAGAGACCGGTACAAACGGAGGAGGGTGGTTCGATCAGCACCTCAGGAAGTACCATTGAGAACACACAGGACATTGCGCAACTGCGTACAGTGGGCTGCCAGGTAAGATACATGGGAGGATGAATTTCAATCGAGCAACACCCTCAGGAATTTCGCAGTTTCAGTGAACAGAAGGGCAACAGGCCCAAGATGTAAAGATGGTGAGAGGAACTATTTGCGCCGCTAGAAATTCATACAGGCGGATTTTTCTGTGTAAGAACGAAAACCATTGTAGATGCTCCAGGAGTAAAGACGATGAAGACATCACTGAAGACGCCACTCAGTGAGACAGTTCCATGGAGAAATGCAATTGATGGCAAAATCGTCAACAAAGAGGGAGTGGGAGATGCCCATCAGGAGACAGTCTATTATAGGGTTAGCGGCGATAGCAAAGAGGACAACGCTCAGGACAGAACCCTGAGGCACACCGTTTTCCTGGTGTCATGGCAGAACCCACACGCACCTTGTAAACTCGATCTTGTAAAAATGGCTGAAGGAAACAGGGCAGGCAGCCATGGAAGCCTCATGTATAATGAGTACAGAGGGTACCAGTTCTCCAGTAGGTGTCTTAGGCCTTCTCCAAATCGAGAAACATAACCACAGTCAGATTTCCGCAGAAAACCATTCATAGCATGGGTCGACAAAGTAAAAGATGGTCAACTGCAGAACGCCGAGCTCTAAATCCACACTGTGCATTCGCTAGTAAATTGCGAGACTCGAGCCACCACGCCTGCCGGGCATGAATCGTTTGTTCGATCGCCTTGGAAATGCAGCCGGAAAGAGAGATGGGGCGGTAGCCAGAAGGAAGGCTTTCGTCCTGCTCGACTTAGGTATGGGTATGACGGTGTCTTCACGCCAACGTCCAGGAAATGAGCCCTCTGCCGAGATGCAGTTGTACATGTTAAGCAGAAAGTGCTTGTCCACAAGAGAAAGGTGCTGCAAGAGCAGAATGTGCATGGCGTCTGGCCCTGGGGCAGAGGACCAAGATGAACTGAGAGGATGATCTAGCTCCCTCATAGTAAAGGCGGCATTGTAGCACTCACGATTCGGAGAAGAGAAGGATATCGCACGAGCCTCTTCCACTCGTTTCCGATGGAGGAAGGAGGGGGATAGCGGGAAGAGCTCGAAATGTCCGCAAAATGGCAGCTCAAGGTGTTGGAGATAGCAATAGGGTCCATGATGACATCGTCTGCTACTGTCAGGCAGGAAATTGGGAAATGGATCTTGGTCCCAGAGAGCCATCGGAGGTTGGCCCACACGACAGAGGAAGGGGTGGAACTGCTAAAAGAACTAATGAATGAAATTCAGTTAGCTCTTTTGCTACCCCAAAGAACTCTACGACATTTTGCACGCAACTGTTTATAGTGAATGCAGTTTGCCATCATCGGATGACTGTTCCAAACGCGAAGAGCACATGTCCGTGCACGAATTGCGTCACGGCATGTCTCAGTTCACCAAGGGACTGGGACGCAATGTTGTAAAGAGGAAGTGTGAGGAACGGAATGTTCTACAGCAGTGATGATAATGTTAGTGAGATAGTCCACCTGGTCAGAACAAATGGGGAAATCTTACTCTTCGAAGGTCGCCAGGGGGGAGGAGTAAAGTTGCCAGTCAGGCTTAGTAAGCTGCCATTTGGGTGTGCACACAGATGTGGGGGGGAGTCAGCAAGTGAATAGCATATGGGAAATGAAAGAACGGACCACTCAAGACGATGGGCAAGCTGGGCAGTGCAGAAGGATAGGTCCAAATGGGAATAGGTGTGCGAGGAGTCGAAAAGGAAAGTGGGTGTGCCAGTGTTAAGGCAGATGAGGTTAAGTTGGAAGTCAGCCAAGAGGGCACTTCTGCCAGGTCCTGGAGAAGCCCCAAATGTGATGATGCACATTAAAGTCACTGAGTAGCAGAAATGTGGGAAGCAGCTGCCTAATAAGCTGAAGGAAGTTTGCCCTGGTGACATCGAATGACAGAGATTCATAAATGCTACAGAGGGAAAACATCAGGTGGTGATGGAAAAGTGAACTGCAACAGCTTGAAGACGGGTAGTCAGGGAGATGGGTTGGCTATGAATGTCATCCCATATGAGCATCATGACGCCCTCATGAGATGGAATGCAGACCTCAGGGGGAAGGTCAAAACGAACCAGCAAGAAATGTGAATGCTGAGAGTGCTCACGAGGGCACAATTTCATTTCCTGATGGCAGAGCACAAGGGGACGCTGCAATGCTAAAAGCAGCCATAAATCCTCTTTCTGGAACCGAAGGCCGCAAATGTTGCATTGGAGGAGAGTCATGGTGATGAGATGTAGGGGTGTCATCTCGGCGACTGTCAAGTGACAGCCTGTGAAGAGTCCCTACTACAAGTTGGTTCGTTGGTTTAAAAGGTGGAGAGAAGGGACCAAACTGCGAGGTCATCAGTCCCTTGTTCCCAGTAAAATAATTACAAAAGGGAAAGAAGGAAAGAAAGGAGACATACGGCGCAATAACAAGACAAAAGGAAGAACCAGTAGAATGACTGAAGAACAACAAACACTGCTATGGACAAAAATAGGAAAAGATGCAAGAAACAGTTAAAGGGATAAAAACAAGAGAGCAGATGACCGTGGTTGGCCGACCACAAGAATAAAAAGGAAAAGCCAGCCACTCTGCGACACATTAAAACATCCACCCTAAAAGCATTAGAGTGGAGAACACAAAGGGACAAAGAACGTGCTCTAAAACTTATATAGAATGATAAAACCCACCATCACCTATAAAATGTAAAACTAAATTATCCGATGAGGCGTTGTCAGCTAAAATTAATGGCAACGAGTCTGGTAACTGAAGAGTCCGTCGCAGGGCAGCCAAAAGAGGACAGCTCACCAAGATATGGGCCACTGCCAGCCGGGCGCCACACCGACACTGAGGTGGGTCACTACTACAGCGCATAGAAGCAGGAGGATCCTGCTCCATGGGATTCACAGAAGCATCAGTTTTCTTGTGCAGTCGGTCTGTGGAGTCCAACGCTGAAAAACGTTGGTGGTGCACACCAGCGACATGGAGGCCTGCTGGGTAAGTTATCACGTGGCGACACTGTTGAAGAGGATCTTTGAGTCAGTGAAGGAGAAGCTCATTTGCCTTTGGTGGACTCCTTCAAGCCTTTCTGGTTAGAGGAAGACTGGTGGTGTTTGGCTGGAGGGACAGAAGGAATCTTCACAGGAGTGCTCCTGTCCTTTCTGGCCTACTGGTTGTGTGGCTGGTGGATTCGCCCCTTGAGGCAAGAGTTTGATGGCTTGTTGCACAGCTGGACGGTATGATGGCGATGCTACTTTGACATTGGGCGATTTCACAACCTCAGAGCTGAATTGGAGGTGACCTGCGTGGTCATGTCCTTCATGGAGTGACAGAACCTTAGGTGCCGACAGGAGAACACCGCGTTTCCGAGTAGCCAGTAACTTGCGAGCGACTCGTTAAAGCAATTTTTCCTTTACGCAGATCTCTGACAACCCACTCATGAACACACGGGGGAAATCCCAAGAGGCGGCGGCATGGCTGCCATTGCAGTTGATACAGTGGGGAGAAAGAGGCACACAGTCTCCCTTGTGCGCATCCCTACCACAGGTTACACATTTGTATGGGTGTCAACAAGACGTTCTAGTGTGGTTGAAACGATGGCATTGGTAGCAGCCCATCGGATTCGGAATGTACGGCTGGACTGTGATAATTTCATAACCAGCTTTGAGCTAGGACAGAAGCACCACTCGATCCTAGGTGAGAAAAATAGTGTAGGTGGACACTAAGGAGGAATCTACCTTTTTCATTACATGATGGGTGGCAATGAAACCCTGATGAGAGAGGTAACATTGGGTTTTGGCCTCTGTCAGGGCGTCGAGCAGCATAGTGTAAATGACACCTCAGGAAGAATTCATAATTCTATGGGCCTCGACATGAACAGTGTAGCTGTGGAGAAGCAAGGCGGCAAGCAGTTGTGCTTGAGAATCAGAAGTAGTCTCCAAAAGCAAAGTGCCGTTCCATAAACGAGAGCAGGATTTCACAGGGCCACCAATTGCATCAACACCTTTCTGAATAATGAACAGATTTACCATGGCGAATGGCTGACCATCTTCAGTACGTGAGTTCATTAGTAACTGTGGTGCAGCGGGAAATTTGTTTGAATCGTTAGCATTATTACGTTTACGTTTCGTAGTTATCGATTGTGAAGATGATTGGCTCATTGCAGGAAAATCCCCCACAATTACCAGCGTCTCCGATGGCGAGCTCCTTCCAACTGGGGCCCCCCTTCACAAGGGGCATACCCGCCTTAGGTGAATGTTCACGCCTCTGGTCATGCCTCCCAAACACCTGACGGAGGGACTAATCGGAAATTTGGGAAGGTTGCAGCTCAGGCAATCACCATTCCCCGGGCATGGCCTGTACCAGGGGGTACACGCAAACCCTACTTGTCGACCTGGGGCTGGGAATTACGCCGTTACCAAGTGACCTGTTATGCGTCAGACACGTGGGCCAGTCTTCAGGAGCGAATAAGGAAGAGGAAGAAAAAGAAGAGCCTCAATCGCCGAAGCGGAGGAACGAGAGGAGAAGGGAAACAAGGAAAGGAAAAGGGAGCAGACAACAATGGTGAGACTGTTCTTAAGTCAGCAACAATGTAGAACATTACCAATAACACCCCAGACATGTTCCCCAAGGGAGGGGAAAAATAGCAAGAGGATAGACATGCAGTAGGGAAGGGAAAAATGCTGCTAAGGCTGGGACCCCGTGATAGCCAAGCACGAACCCACTAAAAAGTGGCAACCCTCTTGGTGGGGTGTCGAAACTGTGCTCAGTATTATGAGTCCTCATTCACAATCACCTGTGCCTCTGTGGTTATGTTCTGCTTCATAAGACTCCATCTGTGAAACTCTCCAGCACGTATACTCAGGCCCTGACAAGGTCCTGAACTGTGGAACACAGATACACTAATGAACAGCAAACGCCAAATAGTCTCGGTGAATAAGATAAAGCCAGCATGGTCCTTAGCCGACGATGTATATCTGCCTGTAGCTACAGATTCACCAGCCATGATCAACGACATCTCTCCCCAACGACGTCAATGACGTCTCTCTACCACACAGAATGCATGAGTATGTATGTATGTATGTATGTATGTATGTATGTATGTATGTATGTATGTTATTTACGGCAGGTCTTGTCATGGGTTAAGCCTCTTCCCCTTTTGTCTGTCCATATCCAGTCTTTTCATTTCTGAATATTTGCCTGCTTTCATACTGTCCAGCACTTGATATCTTCTTTTTCCTCTTCCCATTTTTCCCTCCATTCCTTCTATTCCTTCCTTCAAAGAACAATCCCTCCTCAAACAATGTCCAATCCAGTTCCATTTTCTCTTTCTGATGAATTTTAGCATATTTCTCTCTTCTCCAACTCTTCTTAATACTTCCTCATTCCTTACTCGGTCTTCCCATTTCACTTTTTCCATTCTTCTCCATATCCACATCTCTAGTGCCTCCAGTCTTCTTTCATCATCTTTTCTCCATGTCCAGGTCTCTGCACCACATAGTGCAACGCTCCAGATGTAACATTTGGCAAGTCTTTTCTTCAGATCGTTGTTTAGTGGTCCACAAAGTAATTTCTGTTTCCTCTTGAATCCTCCTTTTGCCATTTTAATTCTTTTCCTAATTTCTGTTGAGCAATACATATCATCCATTATTACATCCACAATTGAAGTTATTCACTGACTATTTCTTCTGCCCCTATTTTCATATGGCATTTTCTCCCCTTTCTTCCAATTACCATGGTTTTCGTTTTCTTCTTGTTAACCTTTTTTCCATATTCTTCTAATTTTGTGTTTAGATCATCTAACATTTGTTCCATCTCTCTTGCACTCTCTGCCATCACAACCACGTCATCTACAAATCTTATACACTCCACTCTCCATCCCCCTATACAAACTCCTCTCCTTCCATCAAAACTTTCACTAGTAATTTCCTCCAGATATATATTGAACAGTGTTGGTGATAAACAACAACCTTGTCTTACACCTCTCCCCAGTTCAATTTCTTCACTCATCACACCTATTCTTACTCTTGCTCTCTGGTTCAAATATAAATTTCTAATTAGCCGTCTATCCCTCCAGTCAACTCCACGTTTCCTTAGGATTTCCGTCAGTTTGTCCCATCTGACACAGTCAAAAGCCTTCTCAAGGTCAATGAACACAACATACACCTTCCTTTTCTTCTCCATGTACCTCTCCCCTATCACTCGCTGTAGCCCAATGGCATCTCCAGTTCCCACTCCTCGCCTGAAACCAAATTGTTCATCTCCTATTACGCAATTCAGCTTTCCATATAGCCTTCCCTGTCATGTATATTTGATCACACAATTCAGTCAACTCCCTTTCCCCTTCTTTCTCAAATGACTAACAGTTCCGCAGGAATCTTATCAATTTCCGATGCCTTTCCATTTTTCATCATCTCCATAGATTCTTCTATCTCACTAGTTAGTATTGCACTTCCTTTGTCATCATCATCATCATCATCATCATCATCATCATCATCATCATCATCATCATCATCATCATCATCATCATCATCCTTTCTCCAATTTCTCTATCTTGTCACACTTTTCTGTCAGCCATTTCTCCTTTGCTTTTTCTGTTTCCCTTCTTAATTAGTTATTTAGCCTCCTATAGTTGCACTTCCCTTCTGTGTTTACAGTTTTTCATTTCCTGCGATCATCCATCTTCGTTGTCATATCTGGTGTTCCCATTCTTTCTTTACTTTTTTCCTTTCCTTGGCGCCCAGCGTTTCCGTCGCTGCCTTTTTGATACCATTTTCAAAACGATCCCATCTTTATTCTATGCATTGTCTTTCCTGTCCTTTCATCATGATTTCACAATATGCATTCTAAAATTTTTCACAATTGCCTTTGTCTTTCGGTTTCTCAAGATTAATGTGCTCTCTCTTCTGTCCTTTCTAGGTTCTTTTCAATTTAAGTAGAACCTCAGCTATTACTAACATATGATCTGAATAAATATCTGCCCCTGGATAGCTTTTTACACTCTTTAGGCAATTTTGGTATCTTTGTTGTATCATTGCGTAGTCAATTTGATATCTTTTGTTGTCAAATCGAGATATCCAAGTATACCTTCGTCTTCTGTGGTTATCAAATAGAGTATTTCCAACTACTATGAAATTTTCATTGCAGTATTCCAACAATCTTTGCCCCCTCTCATTTCTTTCTCCCAGTCCAAATTTTCCCACAGCTTTTCCTTCTGGTCCTTTGCCGACTACAGCATTCCAATCACCCATTATAACAATACATGTATATTCTCTCTCTCTCTCTCTCTCTCTCTCTCTCTCTCTCTCTCTCTCTCTCTCTCTCTCTCTCTGCGAGGTTTTCTATCATCTCTTAACATTCTTCTACCTCTTCATCTGAATGATTACTTGTTGGCATATAGACCTGAATGATAACGAAGTCTTTCTTTTTTCCTTCAGTCGCATCATCGTTATTCTTTCAGTAACATATTCAACCTAGATAACCTTGTCTTTCAGTCTTTTACCCATCAAAATTCCAACCCCATACATTCCATTTTACCTTCATCTGAGTAGTACGATGGGAAGTCATCACTTTCTAGTTCTCCACAACCACTCCATCTCACCTCACACATTCCAAGTACATCCAATTTGATTCTTGTCATTTCATGTTTGGCGTTTTCTAATTTCCCTTCCTGGAGTAAGTCTTCCCTCTCCTTCTCCTTCTCCTTCTCCTTCCTTCCTTTTCCATTTGCCCTAATCTGTGGAGTCCTCGTTGTATTCCCCTCCCAGAGATCCGATTGAGGGGAAGCTTTACCTCCAGAATATTGTACAAAGAGGCCCAGGGAAGTAATTCCAGTGGTGGTTTCCCATTGCCTTCCACTGTCCTCTACATCCTGACGGCTCGCTGACCCAGTTTCCCGCTGGGGTTGGTTACCCAACCTTCCACTGGGTTGCTCAGCTTAACGGGAGCACCATGTGTAGGTAGGATTGTGGAGAATTGAGGTGAGAGAGGCTAAGAGAACTCTCTTGTTGAGTTCTTGTATTCGCATCTCACCCCCATTTTTAGCCAGAGTCGCAAGTTTGTAGCAGCTACTCCCCCAGGTAATCACCGAAGCCCAAGTGTGCCATGATTTTGCCGCTGTGTGACACGCCCTCTACTCTATCACCCACCCCCGCCTTATACAGTGTTTACTGCCGACGTCACAGATATTAACCTATACGACTTTTCCACTGAGATTCGAAGCGGCACTGTCTTCCCCGTCTCTGGCAACGCAGCAAAACACTTCAGCAACTCATATGCAGCTATGTAACTCCGAGCTCCCTCCAGACACCGACCAGGACCACATAGTGGTCAACATCTCGAGTGACGGCATCCCCTCTATTTTTTTCCCTGCCTGCCCTGCAGCTCGTGGACCTTGCAGCGGTTCCTCCCGCTTTATTTTCTTCGTTTGTTGTCCTAGGTGTCGACGTACTGCGTGGCTACACTGGCTGAAAAAATGGGTTGTGGATTCAGACACTGACTACGGTAAATAATGTAGCCGACAGATGTACAGTTACCTTTCATGGTCTCTCTCTTTCGCTTTTAACAACCTCGTCATATACAGATTTAATATGTGGCCAATGCACTATTGTTTAAACTTTCCAT
Organism: Schistocerca serialis cubense; assembly: GCF_023864345.2. Lineage (NCBI taxonomy): Eukaryota > Metazoa > Arthropoda > Insecta > Orthoptera > Acrididae > Schistocerca > Schistocerca serialis. The sequence goes on from NC_064639.1 coordinate 885,066,892, forward strand.
AAGCCTCATTAATATTTAGCGAGCGAACCTCCACTTACTGCTACAATAGTTTGCTATTGAACGTCTACGAGCAGTAAAAACATAACCATATAATTCACTGTTCTTTCGGAAGAATCAGGTACGTATGAAACAGACATTGTCATTGTTTTTACACACGGCCTAATTGTTTAACACTTACTACACAGTTAAGTTGAAGCATTGTTGTTCTAACCAACACAGGTTTACCGTCAAACTCGGCGGTGGACTGACTGTCTCGTGGTCAAAGATCGGGCCCTTATATATCATCACAATAATAGGTGCTGAAACTACACATTGTTCGAAGTTTAATTTAAGGAAATTGGAATTAAAACCTTACTCATTAAATTAACTGAATACATCGAAAAATTGGTTCTTTTTAACAGTTTCTACTACAAGGGTCAGGCCGAATTATTTGTTTAAATCTTGAAATTAACAAATATCGTAACGCAAACAATACTTTTACAAAACTGAAAATTACTTTAGAATTACTTAAGGGCTGGCTTCGCTAACACGTTTTCGAATAGAGCCTAATTCTTTGAGAATACTATTGGCTGTTCCTCCTAATGTTTATGCTTAGCACAGAATTTATATTTGTTTATCAGTCAACAATAGAATTTAAGTTACGAAACAATTACTGATTTCGCCCTATGATGAAAGTATTAACCAGGAGTAGTCAAAATAAATTAGAAAATCAATTACATACATAAAACTAAGTACAAAATTAGATCTGGTGCTATATTCTTTAAAGCTGAGGGCCAACTTTTCTCTTATGAAAATGCAGATTATACTCACGTATATTAATGGTAATTAGTTGAACATGAAAAAATGAATTTAAGGAAGCAGATGGCATAACCAGAGGGGAATTACAATTATTCCAGCTTTCTCAGTCACAACCTAACTCCAGTCAACAGAACCCCTCGCTCTCAGATGGGACGTCACCTTCGTCCGTCCACCTATGTGGCTTCAAGATTTTGTCGTAGACAGCACCTCCTGTTCAGTTCCTCCCCCATGCTCCACACTACCGGGTGGGGGTGTGGGGGGGGGGGAAGTCTGTGGCCAACAGTCTACCAAAAAACAGCAACTATGATTTTTTGACTTTCAACTGATCTCTGTTTTTGCCCACTTCGCAATGCACAGGGGTTTCTCATGTTTGTTCCTTATGTATTTTTGCAGCTAGTGAATGAAGTGTTCCACAGCTCATCTCACTTTGGAGATTTTTATTCCTTCATCATACAACAAAGGGACAAACTACCACACACCAAAATATCATTACGGTAATTTTCCATATTAATTGACAAACCAATGTGTGAATGCACTTGTGTGTGAATTGTCGAAAGATGATTTTGTTGCTGTGTTTGTTAGAGATAGTCAAATTCAAATGAAATTCTGTATAGGTTGTTAGATGATAGACTATATAATGAACTGAAAGTTGCTTTTCGATTGTACATAATTTGTTCTGCTCCTACGTTCACGTTTTGTTGATCTTGTTAAGTTCATCTGGCAAAGACAACTGGTGTATTCTCTCTATGATATGTCTGAGCCGTGTCTGCTCGTTTTCCGAGCTGCTATATCATTGCTTACTGGCGTGATCTGTTTCCCTGTCATGCCACTGGGTGGTGCTTTGGTGGTCTTTTAGTTGACTCTTTGGTTGGAGGCAGGTTGTTGACAGATGGTGGGGGCAGTGGCAGAGAGGAATGGGTGACAAACTGAACATTCGATTACAGCGCTTGATCGGTGGTTGCTCGTCTAAGTGGGTGGATATTTATATGGGGGCCGTGTTGATGGAAAGAACTGGGCTCTACACTGGTGCACGTGATATACTATCTGGGTTTGCGAGTAAATGTGGGCGTCGTGATCACTTTTTTCCCTGGTAACCGCCCCTCCTAACTCACTTTTGTTTAAAGTACTTTTTGTGGATTTTGGCACCTGTGCTCCAGTGCGGGATTACACCCCCATCAGGCTGTTCTCCGCCACTCCTTGCTCAATCTATGAAATTCGCCTTCCCCTCTCTGAACTCTCCTTATGCATGATAAACTTTATTTGAGTCCATTTAAACTGCGTTTTCCTTTTATTGCAATTTGTTCAGTGATTTCGGTGATCTTGTCATTATCGCTGGGGTGTGAAATTAATTTGGTTGTAATATGTTCTAGGGTATGTTAGTGACCACTGAGTTCGAATATCGAGCATGATGTTTGGGGTGGCAAGTTCTTGAGTATGAATTGTAACATAGGGCAAGGTCGTGACCAGCCAACGACAGCAGCAAAACGAATGTTGGTTCGTTTTCTGTGCTCACATTGAGAGGTCTTTGTGGGATCTAGCATTTTTGAAGGAATTTATTGTTTACTGATGTATATTTTATTACTACTGTGATTTCGTACTTCGATATTAGCGCTCAAGCATTTCTACTTACTTTTAAGCATGCTTACGTTAATATTTTTAGCTCTTGTTAAGAGTTGGCTGTTTAATCAAATTAATCCCTGTTTGGTCATTACTGTTTAACTATTAACTGGTTAATCTTTGTTTTAATCATGCAGTCATTGTAAACACTGATTTTTGGGCGGTGTCTGCTTTAGGGCTTGCATTTGGCATTCTTGTATCGGTCCCTCGAAATTTACGCATTTGATGCTCAGTCTTGCATGAATTATAGCTCTGTGTGTTTGCGCTCAGTTTCCCGAGTTATTCTTAAAGTTGGAGCCGCCTGCCCAGGTGTGCGCTCCAATACCCGCCGATTCAGCGGGCGTGGCTAGTCCACATCGACTGTATGTGTTTTGCGGCGTGGTGTTCCGCCTCCTGTTTGCGGTAGCCACTGAGGCGACGCGGCCTCCACACTTAAGACGACATCTCTTTAAGTTAGGTTCTTAATCTTATGTCATTCGAACTTAAGTATAAATCAATGTCTCTGCTGCCCTAAGCCATCCTAGCCAAGCCTTGCTTATGCTAATCCGGCCTTGTCTTGTGTTGCTGCTTGACTTCAAGATCTTTCAATTCGTAGTTGAACATTGCCGCAAATTTTAAAATCGTTGTTACCTTCTGTTCCAAAATTGTTGGTGCCCAAAGGGCGTTCCAAATCTTTCTTGTAATGCTGGACGTGTAAATTTTAAAATATTTTCAAATGCTGACCTTTTAAGATTTTGAATGCTGTTACTTTCCTGTTTGAAAAGTTGCTAAATTGCTAGTGCCACAAGCGCTCTCAAGTTATTTTAAAGGTGCGGTCTAACGCACTGCTTTCCAGACAGGAAAGCGTACCAGTCCCGGGCACGAATTCGCCTGGCGGATTAGTGTCGAGGTCCGGTGTGCTGGCCAGTCTGTGGATGGTTTTCAAGGCGATTTTTCATCTGCCTCGGCGAATGCGGGCTGGTTCCTCTTATTCCGCCTCAGTTACACTATGTCAGCGATTGCTGTGCGAACACTGTCTCCATGTATGCGTACACCATAATTACTCTACCACGTAAACATTGGGGTCACACTCGCCTGGAATGGGACGTTCCCATGTGGAGGGGGGGGTGGGGGTTCCACTAGGGGCTGAACCGTACAGTAAACCCGGGTTCGGTGTTGGGCGGCGGTGGGGTGAGTGGACTGCTGTAGCCCATTGTGGGGCTGTGTACCACTAAGGGCTATGGCGGAGACAAAGCCTCTGTCGTTTCTAGATCTCCAGTTCAATACAATACAATAGTAATCCTGAATGTGTACAATTTTTTTCTAAATAAGGGCCTTGAAGTTTACTATCTAATGAGTGGTTTTAAAATTGTCATGGTAATGCTCTTTCTGTAATAGTAGCGAAGTCATATGCGCTTGGTTGAAATATTTGTGTATGCCTAAAGCGCTTTATAGCGATATTTTCATGAATGTTAAACTTTTTATTTTTCTCTGAAAAAAAATATTTTTAAGTTTGGTCCTTTTGGTTCGTCATCCTGGAATCTGACAGTCACTATAGACTTATATGTCATAGTTGTTTTTAAGTACCAATATATCTGATTAAATAAAGGTTTACCAACTATTGTGAAGTAACAAATGGTCTTCTGTAAACTGAGACTGCACCTTTCTCCTGCCCCTTAAGTAGTTGTATCCTGAGGTGTCCAGAGGTATGAGGTGACATTAGGAACACTAAGGTCTGTATCAGCTATAGCTCATTACCTGATAATTTTGAGTCTGTGTGATTTATCTATGTTATCTACCGGAATAACTTTCTTTACAGTTTTGTTTTTCACTGGAAACAGTGAAACATGTGGCAACACTGTACTCTGATGAGAAAGAATGGTTTTTTGACATCTTTCATGTGGCGCTATGGCATTATCTTGGAGGCTGTCAGCACGCTGCTAGTACTGGAAGAATCTAGTTTCATCGGCGACAATTGACATTTGCTACTGACGTTGTCCAACAATGGAGTATGCGTGTACTGTGCTCTACTTGAAAACAAAGTGAGGAGACGGTTTGTTGTGCCATTTCTAGTAGTGGTTGTAGGAAATAACTTCCAAGAAGTGAAGTATCAACTCTTAAGTTTTAATCGTACCACCACAATCACAATTTTATGAACATTATTTTATTGAGTGCCATTTATACCAGTTACCCTATT